>NC_089515.1:56632315-56954815 GCF_036850995.1 Saccopteryx leptura | reverse complement strand
AACCCCACGTGACCCTAATCACCTCCCTTCCTCCTTCCCAACCCCACGTGACCCTAATCACCTCCCTTCCTCCTTCTCAACCCCACGTGACCCTAATCACCTCCCTCCCTCCTTCTCAACCCCACGTGACCCTAATCACCTCCCTTCCTCCTTCTCAACCCCACGTGACCCTGATCACCTCCCTTCCTCCTTCCCAACCCCACGTGACCCTGATCACCTCCCTCCCTCCTTCCCAACCCCACGTGACCCTGATCACCTCCCTCCTTCCCAACCCCACGTGACCCTAATCACCTCCCTTCCTCCTTCCCAGCCCCACGTGACCCTGATCACCTGCCTCCTTCCCAACCCCACGTGACCCTGATCACCTCCCGCCTTCCCAGCCCCACGTGACCCTAATCACCTCCACAGAGCCTCCAGAGGCGATCACAGTGGGGGTTAGGGCCTCAGCCTGTGGATTTGAGGAACACACGGACACTCAGCCCTAACCCTGAGTCTTCAGTCAAAGGGTAGCAAATCACCACCAGCTTTATACCCATTCATTGTCTCACCGTTTTCTTGGGTCATGAATATGTTTTGTTTTTAGTTGTTGTTTTTGTGTGTGTGTGTGTGTGTGTGTGTGTGTGTGAATAAGGTGCCAGAGTCCTTTGTAGAAACAACTGAAAGATCATCCAGGTCTTCTTGGCAGTCCTCCTGCTCTGGGTGTGACGGAGGCACAGTTGGGTCTGAGATGTGGTACTGCCTGTGGCGGGAGCGTTTGAGGGTGACCTGGAGTCTGTCGCCAAGGGGACCTTGTGGGTCAGTTCAGTGGCATCCTCAGTCCTTCCGGAACCCACGGGGACATGTAGCCAGTCCTGTCCAGCTTGGCCCCCGCGTGCCTCGCCCACGCACACCATGGAAACTCGGGCAGTTTATCCTCATGGAGCTCCTGCATGGAAACACCAGGACCCAGCGAATGAGGGGGCCTCCTGGGCTGTTGCCCTGTTGAGGGGGGAGCCGTAGCCTCCTTCTCCTCACTGTGCCCGGTGGGGTATTGGGGTGAGGGACAGGGTGTCCTGGAACTGAGGAAGCAGGAGGAGGGGCACCACTGTGGGAGGGAGAGGTGGCAAGGGGGAGCCTGGGTTGGGGAGGGAGAAAGCAGGTGTGTTTTTTTGTTTGTTTTTTTTGTGTATTTTTCTGAAGTGAGAAGCGGGGAGGCAGGGAGACAGACTCCTGCATGCGCCTGACTGGGATCCACCCGGCACGCCCACCAGGGGGCGATGCTCTGCCCACCAGGGGGCGATGCTTTGCCCCTCCGGGGCGTCGCTCTGCCGCGACCAGAGCCACTCTAGCGCCTGGGGCAGAGGCCAAGGAGTCATCCCCAGCGCCCGGGCCATCTTTGCTCCAATGGAGCCTCGGCTGCGGGAGGGGAAGAGAGAGACAGAGAGAAAGGAGAGGGGGAGGGGTGGAGAAGCAGATGGGCACCTCTCCTGTGTGCCCTGGCCAGGAATTGAACCTGGGACTTCCACACACCGGGCCAACGCTCTACCACTGAGCCAACTGGCCAGGGCCTAGCAGGTGCATTTTTGAACCTGACACCAGGAGCCCCGGGCTGGAGACTGACCCGCAGGGGGTGTTCATGTGCAGAGATTAGAGGGCGCCTTCTGGGTCTGTGATTTTGAAATCACACAGCCACGTGACTTCATGGACCAGAGTGGAGTGAGGTCTGGTGGAGAGGCTCTTTCCGAAAACACGTTCATGCTTGGGCTCTTGTGTGGGTTGCCCCTCGGGGGCGTCTGGGGCCTCCCAGAGTGGCTGCAGGCTGCGGAGGCCTGGACGGCCGACGTACCTCGTGGTAACCTGCTCCCCGGGGTGTGTGCTGCGTCCCACAAGGGCTCCTTTCCCGGGCCGAACGGGTTGCTACTGTGTTCTGACTGTTCGTGAAAGCTTACAGAGCGTCTCACCTCCCCTTCCTGCACCGTTTGTCTTCCCAGGTGCTGCTGTCGGGACTCATTGGCGTCGTCTCCTGGAAAAGGCCTCTCTCCCTCGTGGTGAGTTGCACCCGGTCCCCGTGGCCGGCGACCTGGGCACAGGGCACTGCCTGCCGCGGTGTGAGCACGGGGAAGGGGGCAGCGGAGAATTCTGGCTCCTTTGAAGAAAGGGGACACCAGACCTTGCTCAAAGCGTCCGAGGCAATGGCCTACCGTTGTGCGCCTGACCAAGTGTCACCTCTGAGTGTGGCTCCCGGGTGTCTGCCTGAGGTGCTCACCCGCCTTCCCCTCTCCGTTTGTTCTGTTCCGGTGCCACCCTCTGAGGACATGCCCCGTGAACGGAGAGTAGTGTAGGTACGTGCGTTTAATAAGTGTAGATGCATGCATTCGGATGGCTAGATGTGTGCACACGCTCACACAAACGGGACGCAGTTTCACGGAGTTCAAGAAACGCCCGCTTTCTGTGTTTCGAGGACCGCGCACCTCTGTGAAGGGGACGCCTGTTGGAGCAGGAGAGGGACGGTTTCCCATGGTGCTTTGGTGCAGGGCTGGGCACCCGGGGCGCAGAGGGGGCTGGCGGCTCCATCCCAGAAGGGCCCCCAGCAGACATGTGTCAGCTGATCTGTGGGCGTGTTCTTCTTGGCGGACGCAGGAATATCCTCCTGTGTCCGTGTCTGGGCTGGAGGCAGAGGCCTTCCGGTGCTGGAGAACGGAGTGGACGGCGTGGCTCTTGTTCTTCGGTAGTTATCAGTTATTTAAAGCTTCTTTAAGTGAGGAGGCTTGGAGGTGATGACATGGGCTGGGCAGGGGCGGGCAGCGGAGAGCCAGGAACACAAACTTGTGCACCATGCATAGCTACCCGTACCCCCTACCCCCCCCCCACGAACGTAACCACGATGCCTTCCAGAGCGTGAGGGCATCAGCGCAGGGGCGATGCCTCTTCCACAGCAGGTCAGCTCAAGGGAGAGACACTCCCTCCACATGAGTGTTTTACAACAGACGTGCCCAGAAGTAGAGAGAGGAGTGTCACGGACCCCCACGGACACCCTCCTCACACACTTATCTTTAACAAAATAAGAACATCGATGTGTCTTGTTCCATATACACCCCTTGCTGGGTTATTTTATTTTTTACCTTAGTCTTTTTTGTTGTTGTTGTTAAATATATTGGGATGATATTGGTTAAAAGGATCATGTGAGTTTCAAGTATACAATTCTGTGATCTGTATATTGCATTGTGAGCCTATCAACCAGAGTCAAACCATCTTCGGTCCCCGTGTATGTGGCCCCCTCTACCCCCTCCCCTCTACCCCCTTCCATACTGGGTTATTTATTTATGTATTTATTTATTTTAAGAGAAAGAGAGAGAGAGAAGCATCAATTTGTTGCCCCATTTACAGATGCCTTGATTGCTTCTCCTGCATGCCATGTGCCCTGACCGGTGACCTTGGGCTTCGAACCAGCGACCTCAGCACTCCGGGTCAATGCTCTTATCTACTGCGCCACCACTGGTCAGGCCCTGATGGGTGATTTCAAAGCAAAGACCCGTTAGTGTGTTGTGACGGTGACTTTCTTGTGCAGAGGGACATGGCGGTGGACATGCTGGTTGGCGCCTGCTGTCCTTAGACTGTGTTCCCTTCCAAGGCCCTCAGGGACAGTCTGCTCCATTGCTCCTTAGCCACCCCGAGGTGCAGAAGGAAGCCCTCTGACCCTGGCCACCAGACAAGGCACAGGCCACAAGAAATAGGAGGGAACACCCATCAGCGTATTGTGGGATGTATAACACACACATCCATGCATGTGTATACGTAAACTGTAGGTAACAATCGTGTAAAGGCAGCTTGAACTGCACATGAAGAAGTCTGTCACTTGCAGCTACACTGGTCAGTTTAGATGTACACTCCAAACCGTAAAGCAACCACCGAAATAAACTATAAATTAAGAAGGAGCTGCCAACCAAGCAAACCCCCGGGAGTCATAGGAAGTAGCCAGTTAACCCAAAAGAACACAGAAAAAAAAGGGAACAAATAAAAAGAAGGAAAACCGGTAGCAAGATTCGGTTCCCATTTGAATTTCTTCTGTTTATTGCTTGTTTGTATCTTTTCTCTGTTTTATTTTTTGTAAGACTGCATTTCATTGATAATGTGGGATTTCTTCCTGTAGTTATTCTCTGTGTTAAGGGGTTAATGTTTTATCCCAGCCTATTGTCTGTCTTTGAATGTTTGATGAAGTGTATTTTTATATATAGAACTGTCGATCTTTTTTTTTTTTAGTTCAGTGAGAGAAGGGGAGAGTGACAGACTCCCGCATGTGCCCCAATAGGGATCCACCTGGCAAGCCCCCTACCAGGCAATGCTCTGCCTATTTGGGGTGTTGCTCCATTGCTCAGCAACAAAGCTCTTCTAAGCACCTAGGCAGAGGCCATGGAGCCATCCTCAGCGCCCGGGGCCAACTTGCTCCAATCAAGCCATGGCTGTGGGAGGGGAAGAGAGAGAAGGGGAAGGGATGAAGAAGCAGATGGTTGCTTTTCCTGTGTGCCCTAACCAGGAATTGAACCCAGGGCATCCACATGCCAGGCCGACACTCACCACTGAGCCAACCATCCAGGGCCCAACCTTTTATCTTACAATATCTGGTGGGTTTTTCCTTTCTATGGATTTATTATGGCTTCTAGTGTTTCTTTCTTCATGTAAAAGATCTCTCTGGCTCCACAATTCTGAAATTATTTTCCTGTGTCCTTCATGCTTCTAAAACATTTATAGTTTTGGGTTTTTTTTTTTTTATGTCTAAGTAATTGGTCCAGAACTTATTTTTGTCTGTGGCCTGAGGTAAAGGTTCTAACTTTATCTTTTTCAAGTGGGTAGCCATTTCTCCCACACTGTTTTTTTGTGTCCAATGTTTCTCCTCACATTTGAAGTGTCCTCTTTCTTCCCACTGCTACAGTTTATCAATCTCTGTTCTATTTCATGAACCTACCGGTCCATTTCTAAGTCAATAATATTACACTGCTTGGATTAGTCTTGCTTTAATAATAAGTCACCCCTTTATTTTTTCATAACTTTCTTCACTGTTTCCATGTGTTTTCTCTTTGGTTATCAACTTTAGAATCAGTTTGTAAAGTTCTATATTGACAGTGATTTGATTTTGGTTGGGATGACATCCACTCTGTAGATTAATTTCTGGACAGATAATAGCTCTACTGCTGAGAGGTGGAAATATATTTTCTGTTATAATTTCTAGAAAGACTGGGTATTGCTCTTACAACACACCATCGTGAACTGTTGTCTTAGAACTAATTGTCCGTCTTTTGAGAGAAAATTGACAGAAATTTCCATTACGTTTTTTGGGGTTTTTTTTTTGTATTTTTCTGAGGTTGGAAACGGGGAGGCAGAGAGACAGACTCCGGCATGCGCCCAACCGGGATCCACCCAGCATGCCCATCAGGGGGTGATGCTCTGCCCATCTGGGGCGTTGCTCTGTTGCAACCAAAGCCATTCTAGCACCTGAGGTGGAGGCCATGGAGCCATCCTCAGTGCCCAGGCCAACTTTGCTCCAATGGAGCCTCGGCTGCGGGAGAGGAAGAGAGAAAGAGGAAGGAGAGGGGGAGGGGTGGAGAAGCAGATGGGCGCTTCTCCTGTGTGCCCTGGCTGGGAATCGAACCCGGGACTCCTGCACACCAGGCCGATGCTCTACCACTGAGCCAACTGGCCAGGGCCTCCATTACGTTTTTAAAAATATTTTAATAACTAACTGATGTTAGAGAGGTAAGGAGAGAAAGACATACCAATTTGTTGTTCCACTTTATTTATGCATTCATTGGTTAATTCTTTTTTTTTAGATTGTATTTATTCATTTTTAGAGAGACAGGAGAAAGAGTGAGAGAGAGAGAGAGAGAGAGAGAGAAGGGAGGAGGAGCAGGAAACATCAACTCCCATATGTGCCTTGACCAGGCAAGCCCAGGGTTTTGAACCGGCAAACTCAGCATTCCAGGTTGACATTTAATCCACTGCACCACCACAGGTCAGGCTCATTGGTTGAGTCTTTTATGTGCCCTGACCTGGGATTGAACCCACAACCTTGGCATATTGGGACAACATTCTAACCAACTGAGCTCCCCGGCCAGGGCTCCGTTAACTTTTTAATTATATCCATTCTCATATTTTTTGCCCTTGTAAGTTTATTTTATTTGGAGGAGGGAGTAAGATGTTCTGCCTGCTGTAAGAGAAATCGTTGCTACCAAAGTCTTAAATTTTATTATTATTATTTATTTATTTATTAAATTTTTTTTTACAGAGACAGAGAGAGGGAGTCAGAGAGAGGGATAGATAGGGACAGACAGACAGGAACGGAGAGAGATGAAAAGCATCAATCATCAGTTTTTCGTTGGGGCACTTTAGTTGTTCATTGATTGCTTTCTTATATGTGCCTTGACCATGGGGCTACAGCAGACCGAGTGACCCCTTGCTCAAGCCAGTGACCTTGGGTCCAAGCTGGTGAGCTTTTGCTCAAACCAGATGAGCCCGCACTCAAGCTGGTGACCTCGGGGTCTCGAACCTGGGTCCTCCGCATCCCAGTCCGACGCTCTATCCACTGCGCCACCGCCTGGTCAGGCGCTGCCAAGTTCTTAACAGTTTCCTTCTCTTTTTCTTTCCTCTCCAGGATATTTCTTCCGTGTTAGTTTCTAAATGAATCCTCTGAGCCTTAGCTGTTTCCATTCTGTGGTTGCACCCGTCTGTTGAATTTTTCATTCTGACAGACTGTCGTGTTCCGGGGAAATTCACAAAGCTCTCGGTTCCCTAATTGCTTCTCTCTCCTAGCACTGTGTGTGTAGCTCATGTGGCACCTGTTGGGGTGGGTGTGGTCTTCCCATCGGAATCTTTTCATCAGGGCTGCTCAGTGCCCTGTGTTCTCAGCTCCTCCCCTCCGGACAGTGGGTCTCTTGACTCGTCTGCGTCTTGATTCACGGTGGTTGTTTTACTCTAATGTGATCAGCCCACCTTTGGTTGGCCTGTTCTTATTGACAAAAGATGCACTGTGTTGATGATGAGTGTAGGTAGCTGGCGTGGTTGGTTGGTTGGTGCCCTTTCTTTCACTGGATGTAGGGGGGAGTGGAATGTGTGGTGGTTCATACTCCCCCCCACCACATTCTGATTGGTTTTGCCCAGAATAGGAAGCTTGTCTTTGGCATCTGTGGGAATGAGAGGTCCCTGTTGATTGGAAAGATCTACTCAATGCTTGCTAGGAGAGGAGGCATGCCCAGGAAGGAACACCCCCCCACTCCCAATGTCACTATCCAATGTGAAGGCTTCGGGTCCTGGCCTGGTTGCTCGGTGGTTAGAGCGTCACCCCAGCGTGCCAAGGTCGCGGGTTCCATCCCTGCTCAGGGCACATACAGGAGTCAACCAATGAATTCTTTTTCTTTTTTTTTGTATTTTTCTGAAGCTGGAAACGGGGAGAGACAGTCAGACTCCTGCATGCACCCGACCGGGATCCACCCGGCACGCCCACCAGGGGGTGACGCTCTGCCCACCAGGGGCCGATGCTCTGCCCCTCCGGGGCGTCGCTCTGTTGCGACCAGAGCCACTCTAGTGCCTGGGGCAGAGGCCACAGAGCCATCCCCAGCGCCCGGGCCATCTTTGCTCCAATGGAGCCTCGCTGCAGGAGGGGAAGAGAAAGACAGAGAAGAAGGAGAGGGGGAGGGGTGGAGAAGCAGATGGGCGCCTCTCCTGTGTGCCCTGGCCGGGAATCAAACCTGGGACTTCTGCATGCCAGGCTGATGCTCTACCACTGAGCCAACTGGCCAGGGCTATGAATTCTTAAATAAGTGGAACAACAAGTTGATGTTTCTCTCTCTCTCTAAAAATCAATTGATAAAGCAATGAGTGAAAGCGGAGAGGTCCCTCCATGTGCGCTTGTCCCGGCAGACAGTGGCAGGAATGGCAGGAATGGCTAACGTTTATTGATCCTTCTCCGCGTGCCAGGCTCTCCCCTGAGTACCGACCTCTGATGCGGGGAGAGGCGTCCTGCCCGTGGCGCTGCAGCCGGACGCAGTAGGGATCAGGGTTAAACCCCACAGCGTGTGTGAGCCCACAGGCTCTCAGCTCCTGGGCCAGGATTTCTGTGCCCTGTGTGCCCGTCAGCACCAGCCCGAGTCACCATTAAAAAGCATATAAATAAATACTGCTCTATAGAGTCCTTGTGCCATTTCTGTTCACCCTCCACAGAAACAGACACGGGTGTGGTGGGCCACACAGACGTAAAAACATTCTCAACATGTACTTCTCATGACACCCTGGTGGGGCTTCTCTGTTATTGCTCCATGCAGAGGAGGGACTAAGACACAGGATGGGTGTGTGTGTGTGTGTGTCTGTGTGTGTGTGTCTGTGTGTGTGTGTCTGTGTGTGTGTGTCTGTGTGTGTGTCTGTGTGTGTGTGTGTCTGTGTCTGTGTCTGTGTGTCTGTGTGTGTGTCTCTGTGTGTGTGTCTGTGTGTGGTCTGGTGTGTCTGTGTGTGTGTCTGTGTGTGTGTGTCTGTGTGTGTGTGTGTGTCTGTGTGTGTGTGTGTCTGTGTGTGTGTGTGTGTCTGTGTGTGTGTCTGTGTGTGTGTGTGTGTGTGGAGGGTAAACTCCCACCCAGGCCAACTGGCCCTGTTGTTTCATCCCTTAATCATTGCACCACCTTCCTTACTAGAGACTAAATTTAACAGGGGAGAAAAAAACGCTCTTTCTTTAGCTCCCTGGGCCAGAAATTCAGCTTCCTTGGCAGCGCAGACTGATTCCAGCCCAGTGTCCAACTACGTGAAATACTTTTATGTCCAATGAATTTTTTCTTTTTTTTTTTTTTTAGCGAGAGAGAGACAGAGAGAGGGACAGATAGGAACAGACAGACAGGAACAGAGAGAGATGAGAAGCATCAGTTCTTCATCACCTTAGTTGTTCATTGACTGCTTTCTCATATGTGCCTTGACCAGGGAGACTCAAGGGACCCCCTGCTCAAGCCAACGACCTTGGGCTCAAGCCAGCGACCTTTGGGCTCAAGCCAGAGACCATGGGATCATGTCTATGATCCCATGCTCAAGCCAGATGAGCCTGCACTCAAGCTGGGGACCTCGGATTTTTGAACCTGGGTCCTCAGCGTCCCAGTCCAATGCTCTAACCACTGTGCCACTGCCTGGTCAGGCCTGATTCATTTTTTTCCCCTGTTTTTCTTGTTCATTACAAGCATCCAGAGAGAGGGAAGATCTTTTCTTTTTCTATGTTCCTATATCAGAAAAAATGAGGAGGCTTCCACAGTTTTGTGTTCATTCCAGCAGATGTCGAGGTAGCTCTTCCGCTGCCGCAGGGAGTGATCCAGCCCCCAGCCGACCCACTTGTGTTCACCAGGAGCCGCACTGAGCCAGGCGCTGCCCGTCAGAACACATCCGGTCCTTGGCAGCTTCCTTCCTTCCTCTGGCACTGTCCCCAGAGTGGGAGGAATTCGTGTGTCTGATGTTTAGTCCCCAGTTTGGAGAAACTGGGCCCGATTCTTAGCACAACGTCGTCGGTTTTCTTGGAAACCGACTGACAGCTGGTGAGAGAAACAGCTTTGATTGCCTTCCCATTCCGCGTGAGTTCTGCTCTCTCCATCTCTGTCCCCTGTGGTATTTAATGACACGGGCAGACACCCAGCAGCGGGACCTGTGTGACAAATGGACTTCAGCCTGGAGCACGGTTGTTTTTCTTTCTCTGTCTGTCTGTCCCTCCATTGCTATGCTCATCACTTTCCAATGGAAGAAAGCTTAACCTCCTACCCTGCATAGATTAACTTCCTTCTTAAAAGTGTCTCTGAATTTCTGAGCTCACAAACAACGTTTCCCACTGCACCCATCCGAAATTCAGTCCTGGTCTCGTGAAGGCTTCCTGTGTTTGGCCATATTTTTTTTGGGGGGGAGGAATAATTGAATGAGTCACTTTAACCTTTCCTACACATTGTAGAAAGCCTGTAGGGCTCAGATATAACTTTAATATGTTATTTGAGAGATACAGGTGAGCTGAAGGTTAATAGATGTCATATCCACTGTATGGGGCATCATTATTTATTCAGAAAATGTGTTATAGGTCCATGTTGGGGGATTCATAAAGTCAAGATCATCTTTTTAAGAGAAAGCATTTCAGCCTGACCGGGCGGTGGCACAGTGGATAGAGCATCGAACTGGGATGCGGAGGACCCAGGTTCAAGACCCCGAGGTCACCAGTTTGAGCACAGGCGCATCTGGTTTGAGCAAAGCTCACCAGCTTGAGCCCAAGATCACTGGCTCGAGCAAGGGGTTACTCGGTCTGCTGAAGGCCCACGGTAAAGGCACATATGAGAAATCAATCAATGAACAGCTAAGGTGTCACAACGAATAACTGATGGTTGATGCTTCTCATCTCTCTCCGTTCCTGTCTGTCTGTTCCTATCTGTCCCTCTCTCTGACTCTCTCTCTGTCTCTGTAAAAAAATAAAATAAAAAATAAAAAAAGAAAGCATTTCACTCGAGCACCCTGAAGAAGGTTTTGTTCGTCAAGTGCTGAAGAGGACAGGAAAGGGGTGGGGTAGACACAGGTCCTGCAAACAAGGCCGGATTTTACTCTGCTAAGAAAGCAGCTGAGTTTCTAAAAACCCCACTGCTGCCACCACCGATCTGGTATGTAAGAGCTAGCCTGCCTATCAGTTTTAAGTTTCATCAGAGAGAGGCGGTCTCACCGGAAAACCAAGACCGACATGAGCAAATTAAACCGTGATGGAAGGCGATCACTCAAGACCAAGTGAAATGAAAAATGGTCATCGATAAGATACCCCCTTTTCTTAAAACATGACCGCCATTCCTAGCCACTTGAACCTCTTTGCTTCCAAGTATAGGTTCCTTCATGTGGACATATCAGGCTTCTGTTTATTTGTTTGTTTGTTTTTTATTTTATTTTATTCATTTTAGAAAGGAGAGAGAGAGAAGGGGGGAGGAGCAGGAAGCATCAACTCCCATATGTGCCTTGACCAGGCAAGCCCAGGGTTTCGAACTGGCGACCTCAGCATTTCCAGGTCGATGCTTTATCCACTGCGCCACCACAGGTCAGGCCCAGGTTTCTGTTTAATTGAAAATGAAATTTTATAGCCCTTGCCGGTTGGCTCAGTGGTAGAGCGTCAGCCTGGCGTGCAGAAGTCCCGGGTTCAATTCCCGGCCAGGGCACACAGGAGAAGCGCCCATCTGCTTCTCCACCCCTCCCCCTCTCCTTCCTCTCTGTCTCTCTCTTCCCCTCCCGCAGTGAGGCTCCATTGGAGCAAAGATGGCCCGGGTGCTGAGGATGGTTCTGTGGCCTCTGCCTCAGGTGCTAGAATGACTCTGGATGCAACAGAGCCACGCCCCAGATGGGCAGAGCATTGCCCCCTGGTGGGCATGCTGGGTGGATCCCAGTCGTGCGCATGCGGGAGTCTGTCTGACTGCCTCCCCGTTTCCAAAATTAGAAAACAAAAAAAAAAATAAAAAAAGAAAAGAAAATTTTATAGAGGAAACCGAACAAGCCCGCCAACAGTGTGGGGATTGCCGGAGGGAGAGGGGGGTGGAGGAGGTAGACGAGGGTGGAGGGGGAGTAGGTGGGGGTGGAGAGGACTCGACTCTTGTTGGCATGTCCGTGATTCCGCGTGTTGTACACGATGTGTTGTAGAACAGCACACTTGAGACCTGTGTGATTTTATTAACCAGTGTCACCCCAGTAAATTCAATAAAAAGTATTTTTTGTTTTGCAAGGGACAATGAACTTAGAGAAGAATAATAAAAACCAGGTAGAGCATAACACTATATATTGGAGATTTGGAGTTGGGGCAGGTGGGTGACAGAGTAGAATCTTTGTATCCCGGGAGAAAACATAAATCAAATCCAAGAAGCAAGAGACGTGCAAGGTCTAAGGCTGCAGGAGTGCTTCCAACTGTAGACATTTTGGGGAGAAAAGGATAGTTGGTGATGATGGAGACGCCATCTGGTTCTTGAATCTTCTCTCTAGCTTTCATAGTTGTCACCAGCATCAGGAGATGGTGGCTGTCCCTGACAGCCCTGCTTGTCCATGTATTAGCTTCTTAGAAGTCCTTCCCTTCCCAGTGACACTTGAGCAACTAACTCCTTGACCACAGCACTGACTTCATCACCTGATGCTTGTGATCTGGACAAGAGGGAGCTACTCTCAGATCAAAAGGATCTTCTGTCTCCTGGTCTGGGGGATTGGAGCATGGAGTCTTGGTTGGCTGAAACAGACCAGGGAGGGTCAGGTCCGGGGTGACTTCTTCCCTGAGCGTCACAGGTGCAATGACCAGTGACATACTTAATGTATGTTTTGCTACGTTGGCAGTTGAACCCACTGTGTTAGTGTCTTGCAGATTTCTTAGCCTTGTGTTTTTTATAAAGACGTTTCAGAGGGATTGGATGGTCTCCTGAAAAGTCTGTCCTTGGCAAGAATTGTCTGACGTTCACCTTGGAAATATACCGCCTCCTCTTCCTAATAGACTTCCTTTGCCTGGTAGCCTCCACGTTTTAGAAGAAAAAGAAAAAAAAGTCCTTAAGAAGGGGGGAAAAATGATCTAACACACAGAGGTAGCCCTAATATCAGAAAAGTAATAAATGGAGTGCCTGTAGATTGAAATTGCGTATTCTTTCTGAAAAAAGGCAATTACTGTTACAACGATAGAGTGTTCAAGAAATTATTATGGCTGAGAAGGATGTGCTATGTCTGTCTGCAGCCCCGTTAATTTTAAAAGTATCACCCGGCGTACAAATCATAAGACAAAAATGCTGAACTCCACTAATTGAAAGGGGATTTAATAAGCTATTCCAAGACACTGTCTGTTCTTTTCCAGCTTCAGAGAAAAAAAAATTATAAATTATAGGCTATTAGTGATCAGATTTCCTTTCAAATGCCCAACGTCTTTGACTGAAGGATATTATACTCACGGGTTTTGTCTTTGATTTCTGAGTCCTTTTACGCCATCCAGTAAGTAATGAGAATATTAGAATAGAACATACGTATATTTTACCCCAGTTTTATGTGTCTTAAATCAAATGGTTGTAGGTTTCGGTTTTTTAATTTTATGTTATTAAAATACAAAAAATTCTGATTAGGGATGGAAGGAGGACACAAAGGTATCAAACTTGGATTGTTTTTGCTGTATTCACTTGGATTCAACCATGGATAGAAAAATTAAATTGATTTAAGATAGGACTTACGGAGGTGCTACCACCTGATAATGACTGATAGAAGTCTGCACTGATCATTTGCAGATAGATTTCAGGAGGAGGAAGGAAATGGTCCGTCATTCTTGGATGAGTCAGGTCCTGTCGGCAACCATAGGTCTCAATGTTTTGTTCTGTTTCTTCTGCTGCTGTGTGAGTGATCGATGTGTGTTGTGTGGGACGCCTGGGAGGTGCAAGGAGGTAGCTGAGAAGACACAGCGGGGACCCTGCCCCTTCAGCGGCCCCTGCAGCCCCGCCCCACTCAGCCCTTTTCTACCAACAGCTCTTTGCACCGTGACCCATCGTCACCGTCATCGTCATAGCTCCCACTGCAGCTTGAGTTCTGTCAAGCTCTCGTTTGCATCACCTTTTTTTTTGCTCTATTTGGGTTTTCTTTTCTTAAGTGGATGAGCGTCCATCATCTCTGGATTGCGCCATTTAATTGATACAAAGTGATCTCGTCCCCATTTAATGTTTTACGGTCTTGAATTTGGCTCTAAGATGAGAGGACTACACTCTCATCGTCCCTCTGTTAAATTTTGTTAAAATTTGTGTTAAAATTTGCCCGGCCCTGGCCGGATAGCTCAGTTGGTCATGAGCGTCATCCAGCAACATCAAGGTTGCTGGTTCGATCCCCGGTCAGGGCACAAACAGGAATCAACCAAAAAAAAATGCATAACTGAGTGGAACAACAAATGCTTCCTTTTCCCCTCCCTTCTCTCTCCCTCCCTCTCTCTGTCTCTCTTAAAAAAAAAAAAAAATCAATAAAAATTAAGCCCGGGCTAGATAGTCGGTCGGTTGGGGTGTCGTCCTGCAGCACAGAGGTTGCTGGTTCAATTCCCCGGTCAGGGCACACACAGGAGCGGCTCCATGTTCCTGTCTCTCTCCCCCCCTGCCTCTCTCAAAGAAAAAAAAATTTGCCTGATCCGAAGGCCTGTCACAAGGCCTGTCATTTTTACTTTAGTGTCTAGAATACATCTGCTGTCTCTTCTACAGATCAGTTTTCTTAAACTAGGGTAAGCTATTTATTGTGAATCTCTGTTTTTATTTGTGGGTTGTTTCAGTGATTTTTTTCTATGAAATTTACTCTGTTTTTGGTGCTTCCGACTTTTATTGCTTTGTTTAAATACTGCATTCAGTGTGTTTTTCAAAGATATTTAAAGGGCAGCTAGTTTTTTATTCACATTTCAAATACCTTTTCTCTATTCTGTTTTACATAATGAGATACGTGTTCATAAAATACAACTTTATTAAACATAACCATGTGGCATGCCGGAATCGTGAGTAAAGTTATGAAGTGTCACTTTGAAGCATACACCTGAATCCCCTACAAGTCAACACAGGAAGCCCAAGTCACCCACACCAACCCTCTCCTCATCTGCTGCTTCTCTGCAGACCAGTGGTTGGAGGCTCATCATTCTCTTCCCACACTCGTATCTGTCCCTCAACGATGAGTTCTTCTTTTAATTATTATTAAGTGAGAGGAGGGGAGGCAGATGCAGACTCCTGCATGTGCCCCAATGAGGACCCACCAGGCAAGCCCACTAGGAGGCGATGCTCTGCCCATCTGGGGCTCTTTCTCCGTTGCTCAGCAACAGAGCTCTTCTTAGCACCTGAGGTGGAGGCCATGGAGCTGTCCTCAGCGCCTGGGCCAACTCGCTCCAATTGAGCTGTGGCTGCCAGAGGGGAAGAGAGAGACAGAAGTGAGGGAGGGGTAGAGAAGCAGATGGGTGCTTCTCCTGTGTGCCCTGACCGGGAATTGAGCCCCAGACATCCACATGTGGGGCCGATGCTCTACCACTGAGCCAACCAACCAGGGCCTCAATGATGGATTCTTTTTAGTTGCTTTTGAACTTTTTTGTGTGTGTATTTTTCTGAAGTTAGAAGCAGGGAGGCAGAGAGACAGACTCCCACATGCACCCAACCGGGATCCACCCGGCATGCCCACCAGGGGGCGATGCTCTGCCCATCTGGGGCGTTGTTCTGTTGCACCCAGAGCCATTCTAGCGCCTGAGGCAGAGGCCATGGAGCCATCCTCAGCGCCCGGGCCAACTTTGCTCCAACGGAGCCTTGGCTGTGGGAGGAGAAGAAAGAGATAGAGAGAAAGGAGAAGGGGAAGGGTGGAGAAGCAGATGGGCACTTCTCCTGTGTGCCCTGACTGGGAATCGAACCCAGGACTTCCACACGCCAGGCCGATGTTCTACCACTGAGCCAACCGACCAGGGCCGCTTTTGAACTTTCTAGACGTAGAATCACACTCTGTGTTCCCCTGTGACTTGCTTCTCATCACTCACCCTGGTGTCTGTGAATTCCTCTGTGTTTGTGTGTATGACACTACTTCTGCTGTGTAGCTGGTGAGATATTCTATCGTGTGACAATATCACAGTGTGTGTGTGTGGGTGTGTGGGTTCTCCTTTGTGGACAAGTGGGACATTTATGTCATCCTTTTTTTTTTTTTTTTGCCATTATGAACTGAGCCGTTGTGAATGCTTTT
The DNA here is from genome assembly GCF_036850995.1 of Saccopteryx leptura. Lineage (NCBI taxonomy): Eukaryota > Metazoa > Chordata > Mammalia > Chiroptera > Emballonuridae > Saccopteryx > Saccopteryx leptura. The sequence continues at coordinate 56,939,122 of NC_089515.1, read as the reverse complement.
AACACCATCCTCCTGTTTATGGGCCAGCGTCCCTCTAGTGTAGGCACCCAGTGTGCACTCTCCCTAGTAATGGGGGTGCATCTGTGCTGGTGCAGATGTCCAGCTGTGTTCCACCGTTGTTTTCCTAGGAATTCACAGATCATGACTTTTGTGTATGTGTGAGAGAGACAGACAGACAGATGGAAAGACAGGAAAAGTGAGAGATGAGAAGCATCAACTGATAGTTGTGGCACCACCTTAGTTGTTCATTGATCGCTTTCTCATATGTGCCTTGATGGAGGGGCTCCAGCAGAGCAAGTGACCCCTTGCTCAAGCCAGCGACCATGGGGTCATGTCTGTGATTCGGTGCTCAAGCCAGATGAGCCCGTGCTCAAGCTGGCGACCTCAGGGTTTCGAACCTGGGTCCTCAGCATCCCAGGCCGATGTTCTATCCACTGCGCCACCGCCTGGTCAGGCTCATAGGTCATGACTTTAAAAGCCTGCCAATCTGGTGGGTGCAACATAAAGTACCTCGTGGTCTCGGTGTGCATTTATCTCCTTCCTGATGAAGTCGGTCAACTTTTAGTCTTCATGGGTCATTGTGTTTCCTGTCTGTACTGTGTGAGCTTGCGTGCTTTACCCACTTTTATTGTTTTATCTTTATCCTAGTTATTTGTAGAAGTTCTTTATATCGTGTCTGCTGAAGGCTGTTTGTTCAACATGTGAAAACAATCTCTTTCTAGGTTTTGATTTACCCTTTCACTTCCTTTGTGGTTAAATTTTGTGCATTCACGTAAGTACCTTTTATAAAGAGATCTGCCCTGGCAGATAGCTCAGTTGGTTAGAGCATCGTCCCGATCTGTAGAGGTTGCGGGTTCGATTCCCCGGTCAGGAATCAACCATTCTGAAGGGAACAGGGCGCGTGGAGCAAGCACACCCATGGAGGAAGGTCTCAGACAGCCTTGAACATACCTCGCAGGATGACAGAAGGTGTTTCTTCTCTGACCAGGTAGCTCCAGGTGCCTGGACCAGCATCCCAATACTGGAGAAAATGGGCATTGTAGGCCAGGTGTACCTCTGCCATCGTGAAGACGCACTAATATAAATGTCACCGTCATACACATTCTAAGTCACTTAGTGTGGAGCAAAGCCTGGATGGGTTGAATGTCATGGAAACAAGAAATCGAATTCAAATGCTTGTGCCTCTTGACTAATGGAATCAGAAAAGCTGTCAAGTGACAAGGGACGGGTCCTGTCGTGTGATAATAAGCAGACGAACTAAGGGATGGACCCCCCCCCCCCAGGGAATACTGAGGGGGGGGAATATAATCTAGGAATGATTGGAAGGTGTGTTCACAAGGGAAAAAAAGTCATAAAATGACCTGGCAAATGTGATGATGGCAGCAACCCAGGAGCGTGCCGGTTCGCCTGGCGCAGGCTGACGGGCAGCTGGCGTGCTGGAGCGGGCGGCAGCTGGGGCGCGGGGGAGGCGTGTGGAAGGACAGGCTCGGAAACGGCAGCATGATGAGTGAGCGAGCGAGCGAGTGAGTGAAGCTGTCAGATGATGAATGAGTTACAGGGTGCAGCGGGCAGGCAGCCAAGAGGGGCCGCGGGAAGGAGGGAGGTCTGCGTCCCTCACACCGCCCCTTAGTAATAGGCCGTTTTTTTAGGCCCTAACCGGGTAGCTCAATTGGTTGGAGCGTCATCCCAAGACACCAAGGTTGCGGGTTCGATTCCCCCTGGTCAGGGCACCTACAAGAATCCACCAAAGAGCCAGACCTGTGGTGGTGCAGTGGGTAAAGCATCGTCCTGGAACCGGGAGGTCACCGGTTCAAAACCCTGGGCTTGCCCGGTCGAGGCACATACGATAAGCAACTAATGAACAACTAAAGTGAAGCCACTAGGAGTTGATGCTTCTTGCTCTCTCTCCCATCTCTCTGTAAAATCAATAAATAAAATTCAAAACAAAGAAGCAAGCACGGAATGCACAGGTAAGTGGAACAATAAATCAATGTTTCTCTCTCTCCCCACCCCCCCACTTTCTTCCTTTCCCTCTCCCTTCCTCTATGTCTAAAAAAGTTAATAAAACATTATAGAAATATATTTTTAGCCTGACCAGGCAGTGGTGCAGTGGATAGAGCGTCGGACTGGGATGCTGAGGACCCAGGTTCAAGACCCCAAGGTTGCCAGCTTGAGCGCGGGCTCATCTGGTTTGAACAAAAGCTCACCAGCTTGGACCCAAGGTCACTGGCTCCAGCAAGGGGTCACTCGGTCTACTGAAGGCCCGCGGTCAAGGCACATATGAGAAAGCAATCAATGAACAACTAAGGTGTTGCCCTGGCTGGTTGGCTCAGTGGTAGAGCATCTGCCTGGCGTGCGGAAGTCCTGGGTTCGATTCCTGGCCAGGGCACACAGGAGAAGCGCCCATCTGCTTCTCCAACCCTCCCCCTCTCCTTCCTTCCTCTCTCTCTCTTCCCCTCCCTCAGCCAAGGATCCATTGGAGCAAAGATGGCCTGGGCGCTGGGGATGGCTCCTTAGCCTCTGCCCCAGGTGCTAGAGTGGCTCTGGTCACGGCAGGGCGACACCCCGGAGGGGCAGAGCATCGCCCCCTGGTGGGCGTGCCGGGTGGATCCCGGTCGGGCGCATGCGGGAGTCTGTCTGACTGCCTCCCCGTTTCCAGCTTCAGAAAAAAAAAAAAAACAACTAAGGTGTTGCAACGCGCAACGAAAAACTAATGATTGATGCTTCTTATCTCTCCCCGTTCCTGTTCCTGTCTGTCTGTCCCTGTCTATCCCTCTCTCTGACTCACTGTCTCTGTAAAAAAATAAATAAATAAATAAAATTTAAAAATATATATTTTTAGCCTGACCTGTGGTGGCGCAGTGGATAAAGCGTCGACCTGGAAATGCTGAGGTTGCCGGTTCGAAACCCTGGGCTTGCCTGGTCAAGGCACATATGGGAGTTGATGCTTCCAGCTCCTCCCCCCTTTCTTTCTCTCTCTGTCTCTCCTCTCTCTCTCTCTCTCTCTCTCTCTCTGTCTCTCCCTCTCCTCTCTAAAATGAATAAGTAAAAAAATAAAAATATATATAAAAAAAATAAAAATTTATAAGCACCAAAAAAAGAGAAGAAAGTCATGTACTTAGTCACAGTCCTTGATCAGCTTTGGCAGCTGTTACCACAACGAGGTTCCATTCTCAACACCACCCGGGAAAACTAGTTAAGAAGGGGTTCCTCTAAGCAGGTACAAGCACACCCACAGAAAGCCTGCAGCATGAGGCTGCGTTAACTTTTTTAAGTGTTTGAAATTAAATTTGGGAACACGCAGGAATGCCTGCTGTTAACACTGCTCTTCAGTTTTGTCCTGGTGACTCTAGCCAACGCAAGTAGCCAAGAGAAGAGTAAATCACAAGTGTAAGAATCAGGAAGGGGCCCTGGCTGGTTGACTCAGTGGTAGAGTGTTGGCCCAGCATGTGGAAGTCCCAGGTTTGATTCCCAGTCAGGGCACACAGGAGAAGCGCCCATCTGCTTCTCCACCCTTCCCCCTCTTCTTTCTCTCTATCTCTCTCTTCCCCTCCCGCAGTGAAGACTCCATTGGAGCAAAATTGTGCGAGGTGCTGAGGATGGCTCCATGGCCTCACCTCAGGCACTAAAATAGCTCGGTTGTCAAGCAGCAGAGCTATGGCCCCAGATGGGCAGAGCATCGCCCCCTAGTGGGCTTGCCTGGTGGTTGGGCGCATGCGTGAGTCTGTCTGTGCTTCCCCTCCTCTCAATAAATATATTTTTTTAAAAAAAGAAGGAAATAGGAAAGGCAAAAAACATAATTCTATCCTTCTTCACAAACTGTTCCTCTACATAAAAAATCCGGGAGAATCCACACACTGGATTCTTCTAGCCCATAAGAAGATAAGAGATGACCAGTTACAAACACAAGGAGCCTTTATGTGGAATGGCACAGCCCAATTTAAAATTGTAATTTAAACATTTAATTAAAAGCTAAGATGAAATGTAATAAAAGATACGGGAGACCTTTACCAAGGGACGTAAAAGTCTTGATTAAACGGACGAAGAGCCTATGTTCAGGTAGGGAAGTTGGGTGTGAGAAAAATGGCAGTCCTTCTAAATTAACCTGTAAACTAAATGCAACTCTGATCAAAATCTCAGAGGAATTTCCCTTTGCGGAACTCAACAAGCTGCTCCTAAAGTTCATGCAGAAGAGACAAGATCAGCCAGTTTTGAAGTAGACCTAGTGAGCGGGCATTCACTCTACCAGGTACTGAGACTTAGTATAAATCCATAATGATTGAAACGGGATGGTGTGAGTATAGGAATAGATCAGTGGAACAGTATAAAGAGCCCAGAGATGACCCATCAAGATCAATATTCAATTTGTCATAGAAAGGATGTTATTTAAATTGTTCGGACAGGGATGGAGAGAGAGAATGAGAGAGGGACAGATAGACAGACAGGGACAGACAGACAGGAAGGGAGAGAGATGAGAAGCATCAACTCGTTGTTCCATTTAGTTGTGTGCTCATTGGGGTTGCTTCTCATACGAGCCCCAACTGGGACTTGAACCGGTGACCTCAGCACTCTGGGACAACACTCTGTCCACTGTGCCACCAGCAGGGTTCACAGTCTTTTTGATATTCCTTCTAGTCCTGACCTGAAGGCAGACTATAACCCGTGTCCCAGCTCTTCCTAGTTTCTCAGAATCACATCGACAGCCTTTTTTTTTTTTAATGTCACTCTTCATGTCCCCATTCCCCAATGGGGGGTGGGGTCTCATTGGGTATTTTTGGACCTTCTCCCAGTTCCTAGCAAGGAACCCTCCCTGCCCCCTGTGCACTAATTAGAATGTGCTTTGGAAAGACCCAACGCGTCAGATCCGAGTCTCACGTTTTTAGAAAAATGCAGCATGCTTCCTCGGTTTCTCTAAGCCCAGTGGGTCCGTGGGGCTGTGTCATGTGTGGTGTGGCTCTTAGCAGCCCGGGTTCCAACCACTTCTATGTGTTTATCGCAGCACAGCAGGCTGGAAGGGAACCCTCCCTCCCTTCTTCCCACCAGCAAAAACTATCTCAAAGCTCTTCAGCCAAATGAGGATTTATTCCGTGTTCTGCCTCCTTGAAAACACTCAGCATTGCCTTCCATTAGGAGCTACCTGTAAATAACCAGTGTAAATAATTGAGTGCCTGTGATTTCGCGGTTACCACGGAGTTTGCATTCGGTGTTACAGCTCCAGAATTTCCATGGAGTCATCACTCCTCATTTTGTTCTCTGTGAATTTTTCACCACTTTTAATTCTTTTTTCATTGATTGATTTGAGAGAGAGAGAGAGAGTGTGAGAGGGATCAGTTTGTTGTTCCACTTAGTTGTGCATTCACTGGTTGACTCTTCTGTGTGTTCTAACCGGGGATTGAACCCCACAACCTTGGTGTCTTGGGATGATGCTCTAACCAGCTGAACTACCCAGCCAGGGCCACCCTGAATTTTTATACCATCTGACTTGGCATTTTCTGTTTCCTTTCATTAGGTACATTTGCAAAAAATTGGCCCTTGGCTCAGTGGTAGAGTGTCAGACCAGCATGTGGATGTCCCGGGTTTGATTCCCAGTTAGGGCACACAGGAGAAGCACCCATCTGCTTCTCTACCTCCTCCTCCTTTCTCTCTCTCTCTCTCTCTCACTCTCTCCCTCTCTCCTCCTCCTCCCCCTCCTCCTCCTCCTCCTCCTCCTCCTCCTCCTCCTCCTCCTCCTTCTCTTGCAGCCATGGCTCCATTGGTTCGAGTGCATTGGCCCCAGGTACTGAGGACGGCTCCATGGAGCCTCCACTTCAGATGCTAAAAATGGCTTGATTGTGAGCATGACCCCAGATGGAAGTTCCTAGGTATATCCCCATGGGGCACATGCAGGAGTCTGTCTCTCTGTCTTCCCTCCTCTCACTTGGAAAAGAAGGAAAAAAATCATCAGTGGCTTTTCCCCAGTGAGCAGTACCCATTACCTCATCGTGGGCCTAAATTATTGACATATTTTAATTATGCTTTGGTAACCAGATACCAATGATATGTATTTCTTTTTCTACAAGATTTGTTCAGAAATGCAGTGTAGGTAGGTTTTTATACTCATTTGATTATCACAAAAGAACAGCGATAACGGTGTTGGAGAAGCCGTTCCAGAACGTTCTGTCCTGGTTCTAGGTGTTCCGGTCTTTAATCTGAATGGGACCTTGCCCAGTGTGAAGACCCCAGCTGCCCAGGTAAAGGAAGGGCCCAGGTGTCACGACCAGGAAGGCCGATTCTCAGCCTCTCAGTCCCCTTTCTCCAGAGGAGTCTGGGCTGGCAGCCGGAGGCAGGGGACCTCAGAGCCTTGGTGTTGGTAGGGTCTTGGCTGTGAGTGAGTTGTGGACCTCAGAGCCTTGGTGTTTGTAGGGTCTTGGCTGTGAGTTGTGGACCTCAAAGCCTTGGTGTTTGTAGGGTCTTTGCTGTGAGCTGTGGACCTCAAAGCCTTGGTGTTTGTAGAGTCTTGGCTGTGAGTTGTGGACCTCAGAGCCTTGGTGTTTGTAGAGTCTTGGCTGTGAGTTGTGGACCTCAGAGCCTTGGTGTTTGTAGGGTCTTGGCTGTGAGTTGTGGACCTCAGAGCCTTGGTGTTTGTAGGGTCTTGGCTGTGAGTTGTGGACCTCAGAGCCTTGGTGTTTGTAGGGTCTTTGCTGTGAGCTGTGGACCTCAAAGCCTTGGTGTTTGTAGAGTCTTGGCTGTGAGTTGTGGACCTCAGAGCCTTGGTGTTTGTAGGGTCTTGGCTGTGAGTTGTGGACCTCAGAGCCTTGGTGTTTGTAGAGTCTTGGCTGTGAGTTGTGGACCTCAGAGCCTTGGTGTTTGTAGGGTCTTGGCTGTGAGTTGTGGACCTCAGAGCCTTGGTGTTTGTAGGGTCTTGGCTGTGAGTTGTGGACCTCAAAGTCTTGGTGTTGGTAGGGTCTTGGCTGTGAGTGAGTTGTGGACCTCAAAGCCTTGGTGTTTGTAGGGTCTTGGCTGTGAGCTGTGGACCTCAGAGCCTTGGTGTTGGTAGGGTCTTGGCTGTGAGTTGTGGACCTCAGAGCCTTGGTGTTTGTAGGGTCTTGGCTGTGAGCTGTGGACCTCAGAGCCTTGGTGTTGGTAGGGTCTTGGCTGTGAGTTGTGGACCTCAGAGCCGTGGTGTTTGTAGGGTCTTGGCTGTGAGTTGTGGACCTCAAAGTCTTGGTGTTTGTAGAGTCTTGGCTGTGAGTTGGTGGACCTCAAAGCCTTGGTGTTGGTAGGGTCTTGGCTGTGAGTTTGTGGACCTCAGAGCCGTGGTGTTTGTAGGGTCTTGGCTGTGAGTTGTGGACCTCAAAGTCTTGGTGTTTGTAGAGTCTTGGCTGTGAGCTGTGGACCTCAGAGCCTTGGTGTTTGTAGGGTCTTGGCTGTGAGCTGTGGACCTCAGAGCCTTGGTGTTGGTAGGGTCTTGGCTGTGAGTTGTGGACCTCAAAGCCTTGGTGTTTGTAGGGTCTTGGCTGTGAGTTGTGGACCTCAAAGCCTTGGTGTTTGTAGGGTCTTGGCTGTGAGCTGTGGACCTCAGAGCCTTGGTGTTGGTAGGGTCTTGGCTGTGAGTTGTGGACCTCAGAGCCTTGGTGTTTGTAGGGTCTTGGCTGTGAGTTGTGGACCTCAGAGCCTTGGTGTTGGTAGGGTCTTGGCTGTGAGTTGTGGACCTCAGAGCCGTGGTGTTTGTAGGGTCTTGGCTGTGAGTTGTGGACCTCAAAGTCTTGGTGTTTGTAGAGTCTTGGCTGTGAGTTGTGGACCTCAAAGCCTTGGTGTTGGTAGGGTCTTGGCTGTGAGTTGTGGACCTCAGAGCCGTGGTGTTTGTAGGGTCTTGGCTGTGAGTTGTGGACCTCAAAGTCTTGGTGTTTGTAGAGTCTTGGCTGTGAGCTGTGGACCTCAGAGCCTTGGTGTTTGTAGGGTCTTGGCTGTGAGCTGTGGACCTCAGAGCCTTGGTGTTGGTAGGGTCTTGGCTGTGAGTTGTGGACCTCAAAGCCTTGGTGTTTGTAGGGTCTTGGCTGTGAGCTGTGGACCTCAAAGCCTTGGTGTTTGTAGGGTCTTGGCTGTGAGCTGTGGACCTCAAAGCCTTGGTGTTCGTAGGGTCTTGGCTGTGAGCTGTGGACCTCAGAGCCTTGGTGTTGGTAGGGTCTTGGCTGTGAGTTGTGGACCTCAGAGCCTTGGTGTTTGTAGGGTCTTGGCTGTGAGTTGTGGACCTCAAAGCCTTGGTGTTGGTAGGGTCTTGGCTGTGAGTTGTTCCGTGTGGCTCACGGATCTGGGGCAGGAAGGCGACTGTCCCTCACTGGCCACTCAGCCTGCGCTCTTGGCATCTGAACAACCTTGCTAATGCCGACCCAGGTCAGCACACCTGTGTGGACATTACCAGTGCCCAGTTCAGAGGATGTGTGAAGACATCAGAAAGGAACCCTCTGATCGACTGTGTCAGCTGTCGGCCGGGAGCGAGGCTCTCCCATTTGAAGTGCGCTAGGGAAGTTGGCTCACAGAGTGTGCAGCAAGGAGCATGTGAGCCCGGCACCCACGGGTCACCGACGCTTCCTAGTGACTCTCCGGAGGGACCCACGCAGCTCCCCAGTTCCGTCTGGATTGGAGAGCCCCTTTGGATCTTCCGGAAATCCTGCTATATGGTTATTCCTGCCCCCCCCCCCCGTCAAGTGGACATGAAACCCTCATTCTCAGTCTCACATGCCCCATGTAAATGGATATGATCTGGGGGGTTGAACCCCGGGCAGTCAGCCAGCTCGCCCGGTTGTCCCATGAGCGGTGAGGACGGCATCTGTTTGCTCACAAGAGCAGGTTTGCAGGGGAGGTCGGGCGTGGCTGCCTGAGATACTGATGCTTCGTGATGGCCGTTTAGATTCTTAAAATAAACTTCATCTTCTAGACCAGTCTCAGATTTACAGGAAAATTGCAAAGAGAGTACAAAGAACCCCCACGGTTCCCCCGTTAGCAGCGTCTTATGTGCATGCACACTGTTCTTTTTTTTTATAATTCACGAGCCAATAGCAACCCGTTATTGTAAAGTCCACAGTGTATCCAGGTTTCCTTGTTGTTGTTTCTTTGTTTTTTGGGGTTTTTGTTTTTTTTACCTGTCTCCTTTTTCTCCAGCGTCCATTCAAGACGGGAGATGACAGTTAGCCACCATGCCTCCCTAGGTGCCTCTTGACGGTGACAGCTTCTGTCTCGCCTGGCTTTTTGTGACCTTGACAGTTGTAAGGAGGACCCGTCAGGTGCTTTGTAACCGAGAGTGACCTTTTTACTGGGAGTTGTCTGATGCTTTTCTCTCTATTAGACAGGGTCGCAGTTCAGGCTGGGAATGTGCCTCCCGCTCACTTGTCACGGGATACCAAGGGCACACGCTGTCACCACGGCGTCACTGTCGATGTTGACCTTGATTGCCGGGCAGAGGGAGTGATTGTCAGCCTTCTTCTCTGGAACCTGTCACGCTTTCCTCTTTCCATTTCTCTACTGTCTCCTTTGGGAGTGTCCTCGTTGTCACACACACTCACACACACACACACACACACACACACACACACACGCCCCATGCGTAAGGAGGGGGGAGTTTTATATACAGGAAAATAGATGTGTGTATCCTGACAAACGTAGATAGTCACACCTGCAGATATTTCTGCTCCCGTTCCTCTCTGCTCTCAACGCTTGACTTTTGGCCACTGAAGGTTTGGGGCTTTTCCCCACACAACCAGTTCTGCGCCTCTCTGTACACCAACCGGTGCCCTATAGTCGCGCCAGGAACCCAGAACTAAGGACAGAAACATATACTTATTGCACGGCACGGGTCTCCCAAATTCTGGCGTGGACCAGACCACTACTTTCAAGCAGTGGTCCCCAACCTTTTTTGGGCCACGGACCAGTTTAATGTCAGAAAATATTTTCCCGGACCAGCCTTTAGGGTGGGACGGATAAATGTATCACGTGACCGAGACAAGCGTCAAGAGTGAGTCTTAGACGGATGTAAGAGAGGGAATCTGGTCATTTTTTAAAAATAAAACATCGGGCCCTGGCCGGTTGGCTCAGCGGTAGAGCGTCGGCCTGGCGTGCGGGGGACCTGGGTTCGATTCCCGGCCAGGGCACATAGGAGAAGCGCCCATTTGCTTCTCCACCCCCCCCTCCTTCCTCTCTGTCTCTCTCTTCCCCTCCCGCAGCCAAGGCTCCATTGGAGCAAAGATGGCCTGGGCACTGGGGATGGCTCCTTGGCCTCTGCCCCAGGCGCTAGAGCGGCTCTGGTTGCGGCAAAGCGACGCCCTGGAGGGGCAGAGCATCGCCCCCTGGTGGGCAGAGCGTCGCCCCTGGTGGGCGTGCCGGGTGGATCCTGGTCGGGCGCATGCGGGAGTCTGTCTGACTGTCTCTCCCCGTTTCCAGCTTCAGAAAAATACACACACAAAAAAAAACCCCAAAAAATAAATAAAACATTGTTCAGACTTAAATATAAATAAAACAGAAATAATGTAAGTTACTTATTCTTTCTCTGAGGACCGGTACCAGATGGCCCATAGACCTGTAGTACCGGTCTATGGCCCGGGGGTTGGGGACCACTGCTTTAAAGCATCAACGAGTCCCTGGCTGGGTAGGTCAGTAGGTTGGAGCACTGTCCCAAGACACCAAGGTTGCAGGTCACTACCTGGGTTAGCGCAGACTCCACAGGTTAAGGACTCCGTCCCACAGAACTGACCCCACACACACACACATACACACTTCAAGTGCTGATTGCATATAGTGGGTCTTGAGGCTATTCACAACTTCTGTGCGATTCGGTCACACGTTAGAGGTTCCCACCACCCAGTCTTCGTGGCCACTAGGTTGCTAGAATGGCTTCCAGAACTCAAGAGAACAGTTTACTTCCCACGTCGCTGGTTGAAGATAAAAAGGCAGAGCATAGGGATAGCCAGGTGGGGAGATGCGCAGAACGAGGTGTGGGGAAGGTGCAGGGGGCGCCCATGACCTCTCCGGACACTGGAGGCTCTCCAGACCCCGTGGTTAGAGGAGTTTCTTTGCGGATTTCATTATGGAGGCGTGATGGACTCCATCCTTGGTGGCTGGGGGTTGCTTTGGATAGCTGGGGGTGCAGTTGGCGATCGTGGGGGTCACCCAATCCAGACATCCTTCTGTCACTGTGGAAGAAGCCAGGGCTGTGACTGAGCTTCTTGTTCAAAATAACTACTTAGTGTTTTATTTGTTATTGATGGATTGAGTGATTGGTTTTTTTAAGAGAGAGAGAAAGAGAGAGAGGGACATCTGTTCTACTTATTTCTGCATTCATTGGTTGATTCTAGCATGTGTCCTGACTGGGAATCAAACCCACAACCTTGCTGTATCGGAGCAATGCCCCATCCAGCTTACGGAGCTCCCCGGCCAGGGGCTAGCTGGTGCCCACGCCAGAATTCGGGAGACTGGTGCGATGTCATAGATAGATGCTTTTTGTTCTTTGTTCTGGGTTCCTGGCACCGAGTTTCTGAAACCTTTCCAATTTCCAGAAGGATGATAAAAGTGCCTTTTGGATGCTAACTGCTGCCCGTTTGGAAGAACCTCACAGGATCTCGTGTTTCCATTCATCTGAACTGGGGGAAGAAGACAGCCTGTCTTCAAATGTCTTTGGCATCCGCAAGGGGTCGGGGGGGGTATGCTCTCCAGCACCCCCCACCCCGCCCCTGCCCGGGGCTCTGCAGCAGCTGTTGGAGTGCAGAACAGATGTAAAAACAAGCTGGTCTTACTTTTCATAGCTTTTCTTCTTTAAAAAAATAGGATAGGTATATTTGGTGGCCTACAGTTCAATTTTAGGTTGTTTGTTTTTTGTTTTTGTTTTTGTTTTGGGGGGGGGACAGACAGGCAGGAAGGGAGAGAGATGAGAAGCATCAACTCATAATTGCAGCTCCTTAGTTGTTCACTGATTGCTTTCTCATATGTGCTTTGACTAGGGGGCGGGGAGGGCTCCAGATTGAGCCACTGACCTCTTTCTTGCTCAAGCCAGCGACCCGGCACTCAAGCTGGTGAGCCCTCACCCAAGCCGGTGACCTTGGGGTTTTGAACCTGGGTCCTCAGCATCCCAGGTCGACGCTCTATCCACTGCACCGCCACCTGGTCAGGCTGAGTTTAGGGTTTACTTTTATATGTAACCTCTAGCAAAAATGACTTCTCTTTGAAACTAGTGCCATAGAGGACAGGGCACACAGGACGGCTGACATCCACAGAGAAAGGTAATGTTCACTTTGCAGACGTCGGTTTCTACCCAGAGACGACCAGTTTGCATCCTTGCACCAAAGCCAACCTGCAGAAAAACCCTTGATAGATGATCAATCCTTCAAGCACGTGGCTGAGAATTCGCCATCAACGTATGAGCAGCTGTCAGGAAAGGAGGAAAAATGTGCACCCCTGTCCAGATGTTGTCTGTTAACTGTGAGAGCCCAGTGTGGGGTAGGACGGGGTGTTCCGTCAACTCAGCACCCATCATCAAAAGAATCTAGCGGTGTCCAAATGACCCCAGTGTCCCAGGGAAAAAGCCACCCGCTCAGCAAACATCATTGTGAGACGGTGTCTGGTTTGGTACCTGTTTACCCATTGGCCCTTGACTTCTCATCTTCTCTGTGGAGTGGTGCTGAGAATTCTTCTCTCCGTCCATCCCACATGGCTCTTCTGGACGGGACTTGGTTGGCACTGACCCCTCTTTGAGTGGGTTAGCCTCTAAGGCAATCAGATTAATTTTGCACACGAGTCTGTGGCATCTTATTGTTTGATGGTTAAACCCTGCGTGTTTTTTGGTGGGGGGGGGGCTGGGAAAGTGGTAGGAACATTCTTGGAATGATAGAAGATCGAATTTTCCGCTGGTCCATCTAATGGCGCGGGCATTTGGACAAGCCGGCGGTTACGATCATGTTAATGGGAGAGTCTTGTTCCATTTTTGCAGACGTGGTGAATTTAAATGTGATTGTCTTTGAATGTCAAGCTCGCGAGTTAGATCTGGTTTCTTAATGCTTTTGAGGTCTGTCCCAGACTAGTTCTTATTAAAATATATGATCCTGTTTACCAGGGTATTTTTAAAAGGAGCAATATTTTCCCTGTGGCTTTATAATTAACCTAATCTGATTACTATGTTGCTTTTATTTTTTTAATGTAACAATAGATAGACTATGTCAGCAGAGTTTTAAGAACAGCAGACAGCATAGCATCCGTGGTCCCACAGATTAAATAGTACGTATGGTAGCTTCCTGATTATTGCTCAGACTGACTCCATGTTACCCGGTGTTTGAGTCTGGTGGTAATTGAGGGGTACATTTGGGCCTAGGCTTAGTCTTATCCCAACATTGCTATTTTGTGTAATTATCAAACTGAAACGCTCAGTTCTTTACTTGCTCTTGAAGGCGTCGTTTCTGATCTTCCTTTGACTTATGTACTTCATCAGGTATTTTCAGTAACTTGGCTGCATTAATATTCATATGTTCCTTAATTTTATACGTGCAGAAAGGTTAAAAAATATGTATGTCTGACCTGTGGTGGCGCAGTGGATAAAGCGTTGACCTGGAAATGCTGAGGTTGCCGGTTCAAAACCCTGGGCCTGCCTGGTTGATGCTTCCTGCTCCTCCCCCCCTTCTCTCTCTCTCTCTCTCTTCTCTAAAGTGAATAAATAAATAAATAAAAATTAAAAAAAATATATATATATATATATAACTAGCCTTCTATTCAGTTCTGCTGTGTGGCCAGCCTTTGTTGTAGCGTCTGTTGGCCTCACGACTTCGGTTGACGTGTGTTCTTCAAGAGGAAGGAACAGAGGCTCCAGAAACACAGGAAATTAAAAAAAAAAAAAAATCGGATGCGTGACTAAGCAGCAGAGCTGAGACCTGAACCCACATCTTTCATCCTTTTTTAAAAACTTTTAATTGTGGATCATTTTAACATTTGCAGAGGTGAGGAAAATAATGCACTTGCTACAATTGGTTGCAACTCCAAGCGGTTCCTGTAACATCAGCGCACCCTCCCTTCTCTCCCCCGGATTATTCAAGCAAACCTGGGGCAGTCTATCATTTCATTTTAAAAATATGAAGATATGATTTTCTAGAAAGGATTCTTTAAAAAAATTTTTTTTATTTAGTGATAGGAAGGGAGGCAGAGGCAGACTCCCACCTGCTCCCTGTCTGGGATCCACCTGGCAAGCCCACTAGGGGGTGATCTTTTGCCGCGGACCAGCGTGGCTCCTAATAACGGTGCGGAATTAAGGAAACACACTTATTAAGAAAAAATGGGACCGGGAGGACTCTTCAAATGCTGATGGCAATATCCGAGTGGCCCATAGTCCCAGTTTGCTTTATTATATAGCCATATGCAAATCAAGGAAGTCCCTGATACAAAATTGCACATCCAGGCCCTGGCCGGTTGGCTCAGCGGTAGAGCGTCGGCCTGGCGTGCGGGGGACCCGGGTTCGATTTCCGGCCAGGGCACACAGGAGAAGCGCCCATTTGCTTCTCCACCCCCCCCCTCCTTCCTCTCTGTCTCTCTCTTCCCCTCCCGCAGCCAAGGCTCCATTGGAGCAAAGATGGCCCGGGCGCTGGGGATGGCTCCTTGGCCTCTGCCCCAGGCGCTAGAGTGGCTCTGGTCGCGGCAGAGCGATGCCCCAGAGGGGCAGAGCATCACCCCCTGGTGGGCAGAGCATAGCCCCTGGTGGGCGTGCCGGGTGGATCCCGGTCGGGCGCATGCGGGAGTCTGTCTGACTGTCTCTCCCCGTTTCCAGCTTCAGAAAAATACAAAAAAAAACAAAAAACAACAACAAAAAAAAACAAAATTGCACATCCAGGCTAAAACAGGAACTCTGGCAAAGCATAAACAGGGATCCCCCTACCATGCATTAGTGAAATCAAGCAACATCTGAACAAACAAAGAGTAAGAGGAAAGGCATGTAAATTGCTTCCAGCAACTTAAGGAAGCAAGTGAAGTGGGTGCAAACACTCAGCATCATAGCCAATATGGAGGTGAAGGGGGAAGAACTTAGCCTTTTGCTAAGCCTGGAATCTACAAAGGCTTTTTGCCATTTACGGTCCACAACAATTCTTTGCCCATCTGGGGCCCTTGCTCTGCTGCTTGGCAACTGAGCTATTTTAGCGCCTGAGGTGAGGCCATGGAGCAGTCCTCAGCACCCGGGGCCAGCTTGCTTCAATTGAACCATGGCTGCGGGAGGGGAAGAGAGAAAGAGGGAGGAATGGAGAAGCAGATGGACACCTCTCCTGTGTGCCCTGGCTGGGAATCAAACGTAGGACATCCACATGCTGGGCTGACGCTCTACCACTGAGCCAACTGGCCAGGGCAAGAAAGGATTCTTAAATTAAAAAATGGATATGGGCCCTGGCCAGTTGGCTCAGTGGTAGAGCGTCGGCCTGGCGTGCAGAAGTCCTGGGTTTGATTCCCGGCCAGGGCACACAGGAGAAGCGCCCATCTGCTTCTCCACCCCCCCTCTCCTTCCTCTCTGTCTCTCTCTTCCCCTCCTGCAGCCGAGGCTCCATTGGAGCAAAGATGGCCCGGGCGCTGGGGATGGCTCCTTGGCCTCTGCCCCAGACGCTAGAGTGGCTCTGGTCGCGGCAGAGCATCGCCCCGAGGGGCAGAGCATCACCCCCTGGTGGGCAGAGCATCGCCCCTGGTGGGTGCGCCAGGTGGATCCCGGTCGGGCGCATGCGGGAGTCTGTCTGACTGTCTTTTCCTGTTTCCAGCTTCAGAAAAATACAAAAATAAAAATAAAAAATGGATATGGTCACAATGCCATTATCACATGTAATAAACACCTGTAATTTGACCATCAAATGTCCCCTGTTGAGATTTCTCTATCCTTATCTCTCTCTCTCTCTCTCTCTCTCTCTCTTTGCATTCAGTTGACATGTCTCTTAAGTCCCTCTCTTTTCCATTGATTGATTGATTGATTGACAGAGAGAAGCATCAACTCGTTGCTCCCCTTAGTTGTTCCATATAGTTGTGCACTCACTGGTTGCTTCTCATGTGTGCACTGACCAAGGGTCAAACCTGCGACCTTAGTGCACCAGGACGATGCTCTATCCATTCAGCAACCCTGCCAGGACCTATTTCTGGATCTCTTGAATCTGTTCCATTGGCTTTTCAAGTCATGCACCTTTGTCTTCCTGAATCTGTGGTTTATCAACTGCCAGGCAAGGTCTTGGTCTGGCTTGTACCTTCAGTGCTTAAGACCCTGGTCACTCTATATAGTTGTTGAAGGAACGTTGGAGAGCTTCCTTTTGCGATAATGATTACACTTGTCAAAGGAAACCACAATGCGTTTCCTTTGGTGCGCTCAGCAATGCGGAATCATGGCGTCAACACAGGCAACGAATGGCAGAATTGTACCCTCCAGAAACGAGGCGTCTTTCCCATCATGTGGGAAGTCTCTCCATGCCTGTGATGCTGAAACACTTGACCCACACACAGTGTTACATTTTTAAACAATTGTTTTTGTTTGAATTGAACAGAACAGTCCCTGAGCTTTATTCTTTTTTTTTATTTAATTTATTCATTTTAGAGAGGAGAGGGAGAGACAGAGAGAGAAGGGGGGAGGAGCTGGAAGCATCAACTCCCATATGTGCCTTGACCAGGCAAGCCCAGGGTTTTGAACTGGCGACCTCAGCATTTCCAAGTCGATGCTTTATCCACTGCGCCACCACAGGTCAGGCCTGAGCTTTATTCTAAACTTCAGATTGGGGCTCCTTCGCATTAAGACACTTTGGTGTCTAGAGTTACGGGGGTTCTAACCGCCCTCCTCCCTGAGACCTCTTCATTGTCATTTATCTCATTTCTCTTCCTCCCTCCCCGGGGTCCCTGTGGCAATGCTGCGCTCTCCCCGTGCTGTGACTGTGACTTTTCCTCACATCTGTCTGCTCTGCTCCGTGCTGTTCCCAAACTATTTATTCGAGGTGCCACGGTGAGGCTTCAATTCTCACTTTGTAATTGGTTTCCTGCCCTCCGTCTCTGGTCCTTGATCATCGCCGTCCCTCTGATTATCACCTCCAGTCCTTCTGGCATCAGGCTTATGCGCTGACCAGGATCTCAGAGTCCACGGAGGACTTGGGGATCTCCCGTCTTCTTCCTCGTTGTCCCACCCTGTGCCCGCGGTCCTTGTGGTTCCCCGTGTGTTGATGTGCTTACTTGGAGGGGCGGCGTGTGCACCCACACACCCTGCCATGCTCCCTCTCACTCAGGTCAGCTGTGGTGTACTCAGCAGTGTCCCTGTCCTCCTGGGCTCCCTCTGGGTCCCTCTGCCCTGAGGACCTTCACAGCAGTTTGTCATTCATTCCTTGTTAGACACTGGTGCTGCCCACCCACTTCAGTTTCTCCTCCCCATGTCCCCCCCAAGGACAATGGTGGTGTCTATCTATGCTGAGCCCTTGCAAAGGTCCTGGTCCTTTGACTTTGAGTATTTTATATGTAAACTGAAAAAAATAACGTGATCAACTTTAAACAGCGGCTGTTAACCTTCTCATTCTACCTGATCAGGTTACCATCCTGTTTCTTTTCCCTCCCTCCCTCCCTCCCTCCCTCCCTCCCTCCCTCCCTCCCTTCCTTCCTTCCTTCCTTCCTTCCTTCCTTCCTTCCTTCCTTCCTTCCTCTTTCTTCCTTCCTTCCTTCCTTCCTTCCTTCCTTCCTTCCTTCCTTCCTTCCTTCCTTCCTTCCCTTTCTTCCCTTCTTTCTTTCCTTCTTTCTTCCTTCCTTCCTTCCTTCCTTCTTTCCTTCCTTCCTTTCTTTCTTTATTCTTTCTTTCTTTCTTTCTTTCTTTCTTTCTTTCTTTCTTTCTCTCTTTCTCTCTTTCTCTCTTCTCTTTCTCTCTTTCTCTCTTTCTTTCTTATCAAAGAAAAGACAGGGATTCCTGCACAGTTTTAGTAGAGAGACACATTTGAAATGTAACATTCTCATGTAGCAACAGAAAACCACAGAGAACTACTGCTCAAAACCGTTGGGTTCTTGGCAAATGGACGTAAAAATAAAAAAGGTCATTTAACAGCTTTTTTTTTTTCCTACTGGTCTTAGGTTCCTCGATATCACTTGCTCTTGGGGGAAAAGACAGAAGAAGTGTATAAAAAAGGGGGCTCGGTGTGATCCGAAGAGAAGTCTCTTTTTTTGGAAATGTGCTGAATGCCGAGAGTTAATTAAAATCAAGTTCTGTCACAGGGTATTCTGAACCTGTTATAATATTTAGCTTTTTTTCCTTGAAAAGAGGACACCTCTTTCTTTTCTGTAAATGTCACTGGTTTCTCAGATCCACCAGCCACACCCCACATCATCTGGCCCTTTAATATCCGAGTGAACCGATGTGCACCAGGGGAAGGGGAAGATCTCTTGCGTTTTAGTTTCATACATGACATTGTAGTCGGTGAGTCAAGGTTGAGTTAGTTTTTTGCCTACGTCGTGATGTGTACCTTGAGGTTATATCCTTTGGCAGACGGACCTCTAATTTTCCCCGCACAATTTTTTTGGGGGGGGAAGGCCATTCTTCTCTACAGAATGGCCATTGTACCTTCGTCCAGGTAGAATTGGTCGTGTTTGTATGCTAGGTATGTCTGGGCTCACTGTGCTGTCCCAGAGACCTGTTGTGTGACTACCGTGCCGTGTGGATCACTGTCACTGTAGAGTCAGGCTTAAAATCCAGTAGTATGAGCTGCCCGCCTTTGTTCTTTTTTTTTTTTAATTTAGTGAGAGATGTGGAGGCACAGACAGACTCTTGCGCATGCGCTCTGACTGGGATCCACTTGGAAAACCCACTAGGGGGCAATGCTCTGCCTACCTGGGGTGTTGCTCCATTGCTTAGCAACAGAGCTCTTCTTAGCACTTGAGGCAGAGGCCATGGAGCCATCCTCAGTGCCTGGAGCCAACTCGCTCCAATCGAGCTATGGCTGCAGGAGGAGAGGAGAGAGAGAGAGGGAAAGAGAGAGAGAGTGCGAGACATGAGAGGGGGAGGGGTGGAGAAGCAGATGGTGCTTCTCCTGTGTGCCCTGACTGAGAATTGAACCCGGGACACCCACACGTCAGGCCAACGCTCTACCACTGAGCCAACCGGACAGGGCCTCCGACTTGGTTCTTGTTCACTGTTGTTGTAGCTCCTCAAGTTCTCTGCCGCCCTCAGGGTGCGCCCTTGCCTGGGCATCTGGCTGTAACCTGTGGCAGGCTCTTGCCTTCGTGCATGTTGCTCCCATGTTTCCCACTAGGCCTGCATTTGCTGAGCAGATGCATGAGCAAAGCACAGAGAGGAAAGAAGCTATGGGGCGGCATCTCCTACTGTAAAAAGAGGTCCTTTTCCTCCTGTGGCAAGGTGAAGGGTAAAACACCTAGTCCTCAAATTAACAAGTCGCATCATGAACCTACAGGGGAAGGAGAGCTCTGCAACTCGGCAGAAAAGCCACATGGTTTAAAAAAGAGATGAGGCCTGACCTGTGGTGGCGCAGTGGATGAAGTGTCGACCTGGAAATGCTGAGGTTGCCGGTTCGAAACCCTGGGCTTGCTTGGTCAAGGCACATATGGGAGTTGATGCTTCCTTCTCCTCCCTTCTCTCTCTCTCTCTGTTTCTCTCTCTCTCTCTCTCTCTCTCTCTCCCTCTCTCTCTCCTTTCTAAAATGAATAAATAAAATAACTAAATAAAAATTAAAAAAAAAATAAAAAGACGAAACGAGATACAAACGCTCAGTCTTAACACCGTGTCAGCTCTCCATAAAAGAGAATATAGACGTAATTAATCCCAATCATGGCAACCACTGGGTTGGGATGAGTATTATTGCCCCAGGACTCTGGGAACAAAGTGCCACTTACCAACCCAGTGGCTTAAAACTACAGAGCCTCCGTTAGAGGAGGGGTCAGGTCAGGTCTTCCCAGGGGGTGTGCCAGGGAGCCCTGACGTCCCTCCCACCTGTGGGTGACAGGTTGCGTCAGGTAGCATACAGGTAGCATGGTGAGTGCCCACATCCCGGGCTCCAGACCGGCTGGTTCTATGGGTGCATGCCATGGTCCCTGCAGGCAGCAGCGTCTAGCACTCAGATGAGCGTCACGATGTTCTGAACCAAAGCTGCATGTTGCGGGTCGGGGCCCAGAGAACTTACAGAAGTTTGGTTCCCGTTGCCCTGGTGTTGTGAGTAGGTGGGGTTGCAGGAAGACAGGGTTTCTGGAGAGAGGGGGTAGCCGCAGTCGATGACGTCAAACTCTTGTCATCATCTCTACGCGATACTTCTGCCCACGTGGGCTACTGTGGCCTTGACCGCCCTCTGCATTGACACAAGGCAGAAACTCCCAGAGGGCAAATGCGTCTCCAGATTGGAGCCTCACGGTGATGGAAACATGAATAATTCTGAACTGATTTGAAACCCATTTGCATTATTAAAAGACATTTTAATATGACATTCTTTGAGAAACGCTAGAAAGAAAAAAAAAGGAGCAGTCTTTCGTTCTGTCAGCATGCTTCCATTGTTGTAAAGTACTGTACCCCAGATGCTGAAAGTACTGCACCTCACTTCTGCAGGTTCACATAGAGACACCAAGTCCGGATGAGTTTTGAAAGGTTTTATTAAAGGAGGAGATTTATTAAATATGCCGGCTGCATATGGCTGACACGGGGTGCTCGCAGACCCAAATCATGTGTGCCAAATACATCTCAGGGGCTGTTTCTATACCCTTGATCACACACGGGCTGGGGAGAGCATGACATCATGGCACAAGCTTACAACATTTGTTTAGGGCAGGGGTCGGGAACCATTTTGGCTGAGAGAGCCATGAACGCCACATATTTTAAAAGGTAATTCCGTGAGAGCCATACAACGATCTGTGTACTTTACGCATTATCCAATAAAAACTTGGTATTGTCCCGGAGGACAGCTGTGATTGGCTCCAGCCACCCGCAACCATGAACATGAGTGGTAGGAAATGAATGGATTGTAATACATGAGAATGTTTTATATTTTTAACGTTATTATTTTTTTATTAAAGATTTGTCTGCGAGCCAGATGCAGCTACCAAAAGGGCCACATCTGGCTCGCAAGCCATAGGTTCCTGACCCCTGGTTTAAGGGATACACAAAAACATTAAGACTTTCAAAGTAACACAAAGATATTTACAATCTTTCAGGGTTCATCTTCCCTCCTTTGCCTAGAGCAGAGGTTGGGAACCTTTTTGGCTGAGAGAGCCATGAATGCTACATATTTTAAGATGTAATTCCGTGAGAGCCATACAATGACCTGTACACATTATACATTATCTTCAAAGCCAGTAATCAGGGCCAGGGCCACTATCACAGCAGCCCGGCCTATGCAGGTTCGCATTGGATTCGGACAGTCGGTAAAGAAACAGTGGAGCCAAAAGCTGGTGGGCCATAGTCTTTAATCCTAGTTTGCACCCGGCGGGCAAGTAAAAATACACACTGGGCTCCAAAACCCAATCACACTCAGTGCTCACAAAGCCACTGATTTATCCGAGTTTCCTAGAATCAAAGGTTTCTAGCTCACCAGACTTATTCTCCTCAGTTCCCCATCTCCTTCCTTCTCCAGCATCAAACTGCACAAACTGGCATCTCACTCAGCACTCCGCCATCTTGGCTGCTTCTCCTGGCCTCCTCCACGTGGCCTCCTCCTGCTGCTGGCTCTACTCTCTCTGCTCTCTCATGCTAATCTCAGGAACCAAGAGTCAAGTCCCATTCTGACACAGAGTTTGTATCTGGGATAAGGAAGGAGATGGGGAACAGAGGTGAGTGTTGGGCAGATAAAATGTATTATGCTCACTTTGTTAAAGAGGCCATCGCCCAGGTGATATTAATGTGTGTTGGAGATCGTTGTAACCTGGGGCTTGGTTTTGGGATTAAGCCTTTCCCACCCTTTTTGCTGTAGGGCGGTACAATCCAATCATGCCTCAGAGAAGTGACTTTGTATTAGAGACTTCCCTATTTTGTATATTGGATTAAAGGTTGTGAAGCTACACTATAAAATGGGGGCAGAATGGGACTTGACTCTTGGTTCCTGAGATTAGCATGAGAGAGCAGAGAGAGTAGAGCCAGCAGCAGGAGGAGGCCACGTGGAGGAGGCCAGGAGAAGCAGCCAAGATGGCGGAGTGCTGAGTGAGATGCCAGTTTGTGCAGTTTGATGCTGGAGAAGGAAGGAGATGGGGAACTGAGGAGAATAAGTCTGGTGAGCTAGAAACCTTTGATTCTAGGAAACTCGGATAAATCAGTGGCTTTGTGAGCACTGAGTGTGATTGGGTTTTGGAGCCCAGTGTGTATTTTTACTTGCCCGCCGGGTGCAAACTAGGATTAAAGACTATGGCCCACCAGCTTTTGGCTCCACTGTTTCTTTACCGACTGTCCGAATCCAATGCGAACCTGCATAGGCCAGAAGGCTGCTTTGATAGTGGCCTTGGCCTTGCCTCCTGGCTTTACATTATCCAATAAAAATTTCTTGTTGTCCTGGAGGACAGCTGTGATTGGCTTCAGCCACCCGCAACCATGAACATGAGTGGTAGGAAATGAATGGATTGTAATACATGAGAATGTTTTATATTTTTAACGTTATTATTATTTTTATTAAAGATTTGTCTGCGAGCCAGATGCAGCCATCAAAAGAGCCACATCTGGCTCACAAACCATAGGTTCCCGACCCCTAGCCTAGAGGTATGTTACTTTCAGGATTCCAGGAAGGGGAGGAACTACAATCAATGCAAGGTGGTATGTAAATTCTGTCTCCCATTGAAAGAGAAGAAGTTTCTCAGTTAACCTTTATTTTAGTTTTAAAACTAAATGACCCATTGTTCTTGCAAGCCAGAAACTTCTACATTCTTCTCCCTCCTCTCCCCAAAGAAAGGACGGGACAGGAAAGCCTGACCTTTCCTCCTAAAATATCAATATTAATTTTGCACTTTTTGGTACCTTACTATACCATTACAAAGCCGTGTGGCTGAAAACACAGGTTTCACGTTCTCAATCACCTTCTGGTGTCTTTCTCAACCACGGAGACTGTCAGAAACGGAAAGAACTCATTCTTCTCGAAGTCTTCTCGGAAAGGTCTGCTTCCCGCCCCAGTGGAGTCAGGGATAATAAAACAAACGCTCCCATCACAGACATGTGTAGATAGATACAGAACAATAGGAGTTGAGGATGACAGTCCCTGGGAGAAGGGGGACTTGATGAAGGAGGCCTGTGGTCACCCCCATGTTCTGCCCAGGGACATTTCCACACAGCTGTGTGCCGAGCACGGCAGTCACACTGAGCTCAGGGCACAGAGACAGGTGCCTAGAGAGCTGCTCATGAGGAAGGATGTCATCGGGCTGCGTTGTGGACAGAAGGAAGCTAGCTGCCTGGGGGAGGAGCCCCAGACATCTGCACTGGGACTCTCAGTGATTTAGCTTACTGAATAATTTTTTTTTTTTGTATTTTTCTGAAGCTGGAAACGGGGAGAGACAGTCAGACAGACTCCCGCATGCGCCCGACCGGGATCCACCCGGCATGCCCACCAGGGGCGATGCTCTGCCCCTCTGGGGCGTCGCTCTTTTGTGACCAGAGCCACTCTAGCGCCTGGGGCAGAGGCCAAGGAGCCATCCCCAGCGCCCGGGCCATCTTTGCTCCAATGGAGCCTTGGCTGCGGGAGGGGAAGAGAGAGACAGAGAGGAAGGGGGGTGGGGTGGAGAAGCAAATGGGCGCTTCTTCTATGTGCCCTGGCCAGGAATCAAACCCGGGTCCCCCGCATGCCAGGCCGACGCTCTACCGCTGAGCCAACCGGCCAGGGCCTAGCTTACTGAATAATTAAGCTGTGCGTCGGAAGGGGAGAATCCTCCAGGCCTGACAGAGGACAGTGCAGGGCTGTGAGTTTAACAGTCCAAAAGTTGCAAAGAGAGACCCGGAGTTCCAGCCATGGGCGGGCATCGCCTGGGCACCTGGCTCACAGCCCAGAGAGGCCTCAGCTCGGGAGAAGGAGTTACTCTTCACCAGGGGTTTGGGAAACAACAGTTCCCGGGCCACATTCACTCTTTTGGCCACTGTTCTTGTGCAACCCATGAGCCTAAGAATGATTTTTACATTTTTATAAATGACAGTGGAAAAAATAGATGCAACAAAGACCCTACGTGATCCGCAAAGCCTAAAACATTTACTACAGAGCTTCAAAAACCTGGCTCCCATGGGGAGCTACTCCTGTTTTCATTGTAAAACAACAGAAGTCTTTTGTAGTTTGTGTGTGTGTGTGTGTGTGTGTGTGTGTGTAGGGGTGGTGGTTAGACTACTTAAGAGATTTTTTTCTTGGCAGCGTTTACCTCTAAAATAATAAGTAATGGCTATAAAGGAAAAATTATAAATAAAGGCATTTCATTTAACAAAACCCAAGACAATTGTTGCTAATCTCCAGGGACTTCGTTGGAGCACAGAAATGTCTCAATTCATCACAAGAAGATTAGATATGGCCTTCAGCAGGCAAAAATCCCAGATAATCAGAGGACATTGTTCTGGAGGCTGTTTGCTTTCCTGTAATTTTGCTGTTTATTTATAGTCTTTAACAGATGGCCAAAAAAAAAATCTCTCAGCAAACAGGCAAAGTAGTAAACGTTTTTTTTTTTTTATACCAAGTTTTGTGTCTGAGCCTGGGACTTCAGATGGTGCCCGCGACTCAGTGGTGGTGGAACGGGGTTGCCGATGAAACCAGAGTTCCCCGGGAGCTCCCTGCGGGCAGCTGGGTGTTTGAAGCCCTGGGTCCTCGTCTTACTTTTTTCACAGTGAACCTGTATGTCCGTTGTCCCTGAAATTTGTTTTGTACTGTTTGCTCAAGTTTTCCCTCTTCATCCTCACCCTGCAGCTAGCTGAGACCATACAAGTTTTGCTAGAGGCTCCTTTTTTAATAAGACCTCACGAGAAACATGAAAAGGCAGAAACTATTTATTTATTTATTTGACAATTGAGAAAAGACACTTTAAGAGATGTGTTTGATGACCAAGACCAAAAACAAGCAAACAAACAAAACCTATCCAATATATCATGACCAGCTTTTCACTCGTTTTTTTTGTTTCACCTGAGAATTTAAGACATAAAGTCCCTCTATTCACCAACGTTTTAATGTCGGAGGGTGCTGCTGGGTCAGGGAGGTACTGATTCTAGCGTTTTTAAAAAGACAGACGGTTCACTTAAACTGCAGCAAATCAGAGCTTGCTGTTTGAATACACGTACGCAGAGCGCTGACACGAGAGGCAAATAAGAATTCTCCTGGAACTTAATAAAGTTGAAGCCTGTTAATAACCTGACAGCTTCACACTAGGTATTCAAACGAATGAGAAATTAATGAAGAGATATCACTTTAAAGTGGGCATATTTTATCACCCTATCCTGCTTGCCAAAAATAAGGACGTCTCATTTTTTCTCCTCCCTCCCCTCTCCCAACCATTTCAACGCCTTTCACAGAAAGGCGGAGGGGTGGAGAAGCAAATGGGCGCTTCTCCTGTATGCCCTGGCCGGGAATCGAACCCGGGTCCTCCGCACGCTAGGCCGACGCTCTACCGCTGAGCCAACCGGCCAGGGCTGTCTGCCTGTTCTTTAATCTCCAAGTCCATGACACCCAACATTGATTTCCAAATGCCACGATCCTGAGAGACAGACATCTCACTCTGGATTGCTAGGTATGGGTGTGCCTGTCTGCCGAGCACCTTGGGTTTGGTTCATGAGCTGAGGGTGACCTCGGTGACCCCAGCTGACCTGATCCTTGGTCCCCACCGAAAAGGAGTCAGAAAGAGTCCCTTTTAAATGGTATTATTGTCCCTCATTTAGTTCATATTTGTGTGTGGTCATTCAGTTTTTGAGATACATGTAATGTGTTCTGAACAAGGAGTGTGTTTTGTTTGTTTGTTTGTTTTTAATTTTTTTTTTTGTCAAGTGCAGGGAAACGATCAATGTTTTCCAGGAATGATGACAACCAAAACCGATTCTGACCTTAGATGCTGGAGAGTTGTTTTTTTTTTATTTCGGGTGAATTCTGGGCATTCTTAATTATGTCTAAATGAATGTAGATTTCAAAAGAAATGCAAATTCATAAAGAATTAATTAAAAAAGGAAAATTATGCTTTTTAGAAAAAAAAATTGTGAAGAACCATAAACAAAGTACAAAATCAGACTGCGTCTGGGCTCTCACCAAAGTTTTCTGTAATTCAAGAATCCTTAGCAACAGTTGCAGTATAATTTACAGGCCCTGGTCAGTTGGTTCAGCGGTAGAGTGTCAGCCCGGCATGTGGAAGTCCCGGGTTTGATTCCCGGTCAGGGCACACAGGAGAAGCGCCCATCTGCTTCTCCACCCTTCCCCCTCTCCTTCCTCTCTGTCTCTCTCTTCCCCTCCCGCAGCCAAGGCTCCATTGGAGCAAAGTTGGCCCGGGCACTGAGGATGGCTCCATGGCCTCCGCCTCAGGTGCTAGAATGGCTCCAGTTGCAACGGAGCAACGCCCCAGATGGGCAGAGCATTGCCCCCTGGTGGGCATGCCAGGTGGATCCCAGTCAAGCACATGCTGGAGTCACTGTCCATTCAGATGTAAAAATAAATACAAGATGATCCCCACCGCTGCTCAGGACAGAGTGTCTTTGCCTCCCCTAGGGTCCCTGTTTGATTTGGTTCTTGGGTGAGAGTGTCCTGGAATCTTGGGTGAGAGCACACCTGGAGAACATGCTTCCCATCCTGCACTTGCAATAATAAACTCTTTTGTACTGACATAATAAGATCCTGCCTGGGAGGGGTAGAGAATTCTTGTTGGGTGAGAGTGTCCTGGAATCTTGGGTGAGAGCACACCTGGAGAACATGCTTCCCATCCTGCACTTGCAATAATAAACTCTTTTGTACTGACATAATAAGATCCTGCCTGGGAGGGGTAGAGAATTCTTGTTTCCTGGTTAGTTCTTTCTTCTTCCTAATCACTAAATGTTATTATTCCATTGTCTATTCTTTCCAAGATTGCCATTGAGAAAGAGGAAGACAATGTGATGTTAAATGTATTGTTTCTGGAAACAACTTGTTCTTTTCTGGATGGAAGCTTGGGTGTTGTTCTTTTTTTTTTTTAATTCAGTTTCTTCTCTGCAAGTCAGATTGTAGAAAAGGAAGACACATTTGCTAAGATCTGTGGAAGTAATGGCCACAGATTGCAGATAGTCTTGAGTTTAATGAAATGATTCACGTTGGCTGTAAGAGCTGCACAATTATATACAAAGTGCACACATCACAGATTATCAGGGACGGTACCCTTGGGCTCTCTTTCCTTTCCCATTGAGCCCTGAGGCTGATGGAGTAGGAATTAAGAAATTTAAGAGGTTCACTTTATTGCAATTCTTGATCAGCGATGCTCAAAATTAAACGGTAACCTCACGAGGCAGCACATTTCTTTCTGTTTGTAGCATTCTTTCTTACCATTTCTGCTCAAATTGTGGTTCTGGGCCCAAGGCAGTTTTAACACGATCTTGTGCTTTCCAAAAGATAAACTCATTTGACCAAGCAAAACACTTCCCTGAGACAAGATGCTTTGTGCAGTGGTTTGCTGGTCGTGGCCTCGCTGATGGAATTTCTTGCGAAAATATAAATACTGGAGCAGTGGAAAGATGGGCAAGCCAGGCAAACCTGCCTTCAGCCAACGGTCCTTGGTAATAGACTCTCAGCAGGTGGTCAAGGGTTGGGCGAGTTGAAACTTGAGCCAGGGGAGAGGTGGAGGAAGGCAGAGCACACGGGGCCTCCCCTGGGTCTTTTATTCATTTTAGTCCAGCTTTGATTAGAAGTGTTACCCTTCAAGTCTGCCTAGGGCCAGCCGGTAGGTAGTGTGTGGGTTCTTGACTTCGGGCTGGAAAAATTTCACAGCACGAGTCCAGGGATGTTGAGAGTATGTTTTTCAAGCTTACAAGCTTTCAAGCTGGGGGCAAGTCAAACAAGGAAGGGCTTAGGACAGAAGAAGCAACAGGAGAGAGTGTAGGCAGGGCTGCCTCGGGTTTCCAGAAACCTTACAGGAAAGAAATGAGCTAACAATGGGAAGTCAGCGAAAAGGGGGCCTCTAAGGCAGGAGGGGGGGGGGTCAGCCCAGGACGAGCTGTCGATACCCACTGCTCCCCCGGTTTCTAGTCTCGTGGGGACCCTTAGCGTTTAGGAGATGCATGCCTGTGTAGGAAGAAGAGGGGAAGGGGGCAGGGGGAAGGGCAGGGCACAGGTGTGCTCCAGGGATAGAGAGAGGGGGTTGGATCCTCCACCCCTGAAGTCGTTCAGGGTGTGTCCCTCTGAGGTTATGGTCTCCACTGATTGGTCAGTGCCAGGGCAGGGGGTCATTAATAATGCAGCTGGTCCTGAGGTCAGCAGTGGTATTCCTTGTGTGGTGTCGCTGCTTTTCTGGGCTTGGAGCCTTGCGTGTTCCCCCTCTGAGCGGGTCTAACCTGCATGACTAGGAACATGCCAGAGAGGAAAGGGGAGGGTTTGAACCCTATGACCAGAGATGAACTCGGGGGTCTATTAAACGGCATGACCAGCAGCAGTATGAGGACAGGTTACCCTGCGGGCAAGATCCTTGTCTTCTTGGTGTTGTCCGTTGCTAGGCACCTGGGACGTTGTGCCATGGTGACCTTCTGCTCTGCTCACCTCTAACTGCAGAAGGGGAGGCTCTGTCTCCTTTTCCAGCCTCTTGTCTTCCCCTTCACCTGACTTTTCGCCCACATTCACCAGTTCCCTCCATCTGTAAACATCCCCGCAGTCTCTGTGCTTCCTGACAACGCTCTGACCCCCTGAGCTAATCGGCCAGGGCTTCGGGGTCAGGGCACGTGCAGGAAGCCACCAAGGAATGAACACAACCAAGTGAAACAACAGATGAATGCTTCTCTCTCTCTCACCCCCTCCTCTCCCCTTCCTGTCTAAAAGTCAGTAAATCAAAAAAATTTAAACAAAACCCCCCAAACACTGCTGATTTTCAGATTCTTGATCATCGCTTTCTAGACCACTGTCCTGGGCTTGAACTTGGCCGCACACTTGTTAGGGAGTCTTGGTTCCTGTTCTGTACTTGCATGGTTTGCCAAGGACACTTTTTACTTATTTTTATTATTTTTATCAATGTTTAAACTAAATGAAATGTTTTACAGTTTTATTTTTCAAATAGTATCTAAAAATTTTTTTCCATTGATTGGCGGGAGGAGGAGAGAGAAGCATCCACCTCCTTGGTTCCACGTCCTGATGAGCTCGTTGGTTGCTCTCGCCCTTGCTTGGGGCTCGAACCTGCGGCCTTGGTGCGCGGGGAGGACGCTCTACCCACTGAACCACCAGACCAAGGCTTAAATTATTTTTAATCTCACTTTATTTTATTTCCTTATTTATTTTTATTTTGCTTTTTGAAATGGTTGCGTCGGGAACCCCAGTGTGTAATAAAGACCGCGGCGGCGGCCGCAGAACGTCGCCCCAACCCCGTGACGCAATGCGCAGTGGCTGCCGACGCGACGCGTCGTCGCTGTGACGCAAAGGCGCGCGCGCCGCCCGGGCCCCGCCCCTGACGCACGGCGCGCCGGCCCACAATCCCCTTCGCCGCCGCCGCCGCCGCCGCCGCCCCCTGCCCCCGGAACCCCAGCCCGCCGCGCCATGCTGCCGAGGCCGCGCAGCCGGGGCCGCCCCAGCTCCCAGGCCGAGCGGGACGAGGCCCCGAGCACCTCCCGCGGCGCGGGCGGCTCTGCGTGCATGGCGCGCGCCGCGCCCCGGCCGCCCCGAGTCCCGGCTCCGGCTCCGGCTCCGGCTCGGGCCCGGCCGTGGGGCCGCGCTCGCAGAAGCAGCTGGAGCTGAAGGTGGCGGAGCTGGTGCAGTTCCTGCTCATCAAGGACCAGAAGAAGATCCCGGTCAAGCGCGCCGACATCACCAAGCACGTGCTGGGCGAGTACCGGGACGTCTTCCCGGAGCTGCTGCGGCGCGCGGCCGAGCGCCTGGAGTACGTGTTCGGCTACCGGCTGGTGGAGCTGGAGCCGCGGAGCAGCGCCTACGTCCTGGTCAACACGCTGGAGCCGGTGGAGGCGGACGCGGCGCTGCGCGGCGACCAGGGCACGCCCACCACCGGGCTGCTGATGATCCTGCTGGGGCTCATCTTCATGCGGGGCAACGCGGTCCGGGAGACGGAGGTCTGGGAGTTCCTGCGCCGCCTCGGCGTGCACCCCACCAGGAGGCACCTGGTCTTCGGCGACCCCAAGAAGCTCATCACCGAGGACTTCGTGCGCCAGCGGTACCTCGACTACCGGCGCATCCCGCACACGGACCCCGTGGACTACGAGCTGCAGTGGGGCCCGCGCACTGGCCTGGAGACCAGCAAGATGAAGGTGCTCAAGTTCGTGGCCAAGGTCCACAACCAGGACCCGCGGGACTGGCCGGCGCAGTACTGCGAGGCCCTGGCCGAGGAGGAGGACCGGGCCCGCGCGCGAGCCCAGGCCAGCGCCCCGGCCCCGACCGCGGCCCCGTCCTCGTGAAGCTCTGCGCTCCCCCCGCCCCCCAGGGGACCCCCGGGTGTAGGGCGCGCGCGGGGTCCGCGGACGGGAGCGCTTTTCTGCAGCGCTGACCTGTGTGTGTCGCTTTTAGGGCGCGTTTGGCAACTTTTGTCATTTTCCTACCATGAAGTGTTGGGCTCCACATTTCATTTAGAAAGACAGGAGAAGATTTATTTTAATTGTCAGGCTTTTAAAAAAATTATTATTGTTATTGTTGTTACTTTGTACCGTGATCTGAAACAGAGAACTCATCGGTCAGTTTAGTTGCTTTGGTGCCGAGAAAGGGAAAGTTGGATAGGCTCTTAACGACCACGGTTTGTAAGGAAAAATAAAAGCCTTTATAAAGTAAAACTATAATGGTCCATGTCCTTTTTACTTTTTGTCTTAACACAGTTATCTTATGTTTTTGGCGTATGTAAGCATTGTACGTCGTTGTAAGGAAAGCGTGTTTTCTCCGAATAACAATTTTTTACATTCACAATCATTCAACTCGGTAATTCTGTGGTTAACCATTGAGCTTTCTTTAGCTTTTGTTTTTTGGGTTTTTTTTTTTTTTTTTTTTGGCTACATAACTCATCGGGTGGTTTTTCATGAGTCAAAACCAGCATTTTAAAAAAACATTTTTGGCTGCATATGAAGGTAAAGAGTGTTTTGTAGATGTTGCTTTGTGGCGTGTGTTTGCGCGCACGCGCGCGTAGATTGGATAATATAAAATATGTTTCCCTCACTGGGGGGTGGGTGGGGGCAGGTCACAGAAAAGTTGATAAATCTGCGGTGATTACCTACCTGCCTGCTTGGGGAGCAGACCAGCTGGGTTCGTAAATAGGCTCTCCCTGAGCAGCTGACACTTGTTGCTCGCCTAGAAAACAATCTGATGAGTTTCCATTGTGTGGGCTGCGTGACGATTAGATGTGGAAGTATTTGTAAGGTTCTTGGCACAGTACCTGGTGTGGAGGATTTCATACTTGGTTTCTTAAAATTTTTTTAAAATAAATTATTTTCTTTGGTCAGGAGCAGTTTAAAAGAAATTTATTTAAAGGTTTCCTTTCATTATCTTGCTCTTAAGTCATTCCTAGAATTAGAATTATTACTGGCTCAAAAGTTAGGACAGCATTCTTTTAGTCTTGACTGTTCAAAGGTTTTATGAAGAAAACATAATTCCTGGTGTGGAGAATGCAGCCCATGAGAAATAGTAAGAGGCAGAGAAATGAGAGGTTAACCTCTCCCCTGGGCCTCAAGAGAGAGCATTGGAGGATAGTGAAAACTGGGCGTAGGTTTTGAGGTTGACAAACTGAATTTGAATTATGGCTCATGCTGTGTCAGTGTGGTGATTTGGGGTTGGTTTTAAACTCTCTGAACCTCGTTTTATCTGTAAAGTGGGGGAAAAAGGAATCATTATACCCTAGTCTGTTGTATGGATTAAATGCACCCAAAGAAAAGCGCTCGTGGTCTCCCCTATTCATAACGTCTGGTGAAATGCTGCTTATTGACAGAGTTGTCAAATAATTTTTCAGTGGGTGACTAAGTGTAATTGTTTTGGGAGGAAGATATTGCTTGTTAACTGTGAAGTGAGGTAAATAATTAAAAAGGTGATGAACACTGTCATCTGGAAACATCGTAGAAGAGTCTGGTGGGTATGTGGTGGTGTGGAGGAAGGCAGTAAATAGGTTTACCAGGTTTCATTCTGTTGGATTGGAACTTGCCTTTATAGCATCCGTGGAATGTCTTGGGTCCTTGAACTTGGTTTGCACGTTTCATTCCTGGATCTTGGTCCCTTTAGCTCAGGACTGCCTTCCCCTCCCCTCGGGTCTGCATTCTGATACATAATTGGTATTTTCATCTAGGCCAGGGGTAGTCAACCTTTTTATACCTGCCGCCCACATTTGTATCTCTGTTAGTAAAATTTTCTAACCACCCTGATTCTAGTATTTTAAAGGTTTTCTAGTATTTTCTTCTAAGTGTTCAACATTTTGATTCTGACATTTATGGTTTTAATCTTGGGGTATGGTGTGAGGTATGGATATAATTTGCCTATTTTTTTTCTGTTGGATCTCCTAGCATTAGTTTTTTTTTTGTTTTTGTTTTTTATAGGGACAGAGAGAGTCAGAGAGAGGGATAGACGGGGACAGACAGGAACGGAGAGAGATGAGAAGCATTCATCATCAGTTTTTCGTTGTGAGACCTTAGTTGTTCATTAATTGCTATGCTACTATAATTCTATAGATTCATAATAGTTTTTTCCCTTCTTTTCCAGTTCTTACACTTTTTATTTTAGTCTTACTATTTTTTGCATTGGCTGGAGCCACAGTACTTCATGAGAAAAAAGTGGCAACCTCTTCCCTCAAGGATGTTTCTGATTCCCGGTGTCTGATTTTAAAGGGAACAATTTTTAAAGTTTATAATCAGGTGTGTTGTTTGCTTAGTTTTTTTTTTCCCCCGTGAATATTTTTAACTGGGTTCTTTCATTTCCCTCTTGTTCCTAGCTTACTTAGAGATGTTTAGTAAAGTTATGAATGGCTTAACATGTATTTTATCATACTCTGCTAATGATTACATTGTTTATACTCTGTACACTTGGTCTATGTTTTGGTGTCGTGTGATTAACACCAGTGTCTAATCGTTCTTGTATTTCTGGGACAAGCACTGTCCCTACTCTTGATTCATTAAAGATTATTCTTGATCCCAAAGATGCGTTTGGTCAGGTTTAGCCCGAGTGTTCAACGCGGGCAGCCCGAGTGTTCACTGACCACAGAGGTTGGGTTTACTCTGTCCACCCAGCACCGTCCCCACCAATTACATGAATTCTGGAAAACTGACAGAGTGACTGTCACGTATATCCTGCTTTTCCGATATGACCTGTCCCCAAGGGTAACAAGACAGTTCAGGAGGGGAAATCTATGTATGCCTGATGCCTGGGGATAAAAAAAGGAGGAGAAATGATAGCGTGAAACCAGCACCATCTTGGAAATCCAAATAAACGAACGGGTCTAAGCAAGCATCAGAATGGCTGCTAACATCGTCTGCCTTCCGTTAGCCTTCTCAAACCCCTGGGTCACACCACCAAATTGCCAGAACCACAGGGGGTTCGAGGCACTTCTGTCAGGTGATGGGGGACAATCGGCAGTCCAGGCTATAGGAAACTACAACACATTTCAAGGAAGGAAAAAACGATGAAGGGGAAAGCCCTGTAAATAAAAAATATATATATATATCTCCAAGAAAAACAATCTACGGTTCAGAACAAGTTGGCATCCTGTGTAACCTGATTCGAAGTACAAAATTATCTAGGACAGGGGTCCTCAAACTTGTTACACAGGGGCCAGGTCACTGTCCCTCAGACCGTTGGAGGGCCGGACCATAAAAAAAAACTGAACAAATTCCTATGCACACTGCACATATTTTAAAGTAAAAAAAACGAACAAATACAATATTTAAAATAAAGAACAAGTAAATTTAAATCAACAAACTGACCAGTATTTCAATGGGAACTATGGGCCTGCTTTTGGCTAATGAGATGGTCAATGTCCGGTTCCATATTTGTCACTGCCAGCTGTAACAAGGGATATGACTGCACTTCCGGAGCCCTGACGCGTGCATCCCGCGTCACCGGAAGTAGTACTGTACGTGAGCGTCACAGGAAGTAGTACTGTACGTGAGCGTCACAGGAAGTAGTACTGTACGTGAGCGATGCCACGCTTTGCGGTGCTGCCACATACAGTACTTCAAGACCACGGGATGCGGATCCTCTCACTGACCACTGATGGAAGAGGTGCCCCTTCGGGAAGTGCGGAGGGGGCCGGATAAATAGCCTTGGGGCCGCATGCAGCCCGCAGGCCGTAGTTTGGGGACCCCTGATCTAGGACAATTAAGGAAATGTAATGAATTGTGAAGGTGAGTGCTATGTTTTGGTCACATTTTTGAAAAGGAGTCTTAAACGCCTTTAGAATCACACACTTTTAATTTTTTTTTTATTTATTAATTTTAGAGAAGAGAGAGAGAGAGAGAGAGAGAAGGGGGGAGGAGTAGGAAGCATTAACTCCTATATGTGCCTTGACCAGACAAGCCCAGGGTTATGAACCAGCGACCTCAGCATTCCAGGTGGATGCTTGATCCACTGCGCCACCACAGGCTAGGCCCTACACACTTTAAATATTTAGAGTAAAATCATTCAATGTAATGCCACAGAATTGCCTGGAGGGGAGAAGGGTGTAACTGAATCACAATAATGAGTTGACTAACTGTTGGGAGTGGGTGATGGGTGTGTGAGCTCCCGCTCACCACTGGTTCACAGAGGTATGGAGTTCTCCATAAAAAAAAAAGAAAAAGAAAAAAAGGCTTTCTAAGAAATAAACGTTTGCTCGTTTTCTTCTAGAAATTTCTAAGTTGTTTTTGAGATTCTTATCAAACTATTTGGAGCCTGTAATAATGTATAGGTAGTATTTGCCAGTTTACTTCTTTTTATTAAATGTATCAGAGTGACGACGCTGGTTACCAGGATCACCTGGGTTTCAAGCCTACGTTTCCATGATGCTTGAGTTGCGCATTGCGTTGCGTTTCGTTTCTAAAATATCTCAGGACGTGTTTCAAGTAAGAAACAACAAGGGCCCTTGACAACAAACAGCCCTTCAGAGGTGACTGGTTTGACGGAAGGGAAGGCAGGTTTGAAATTGGGAGGCCTGAGACTCTCCTTGAAACCCCGTGACGCGGGTCATTATTTGATCAGCTGAAATGCAGCCCGGTGCGTCCCCTGTAAGCGTCTCCGAGCGAATGACCCGTTTTTGTTGTTTCTGTTGTTCGGTCGGTTCCCAGATCACCTTCTTCATGCTGCTCTCCGCGGTGTGTGTGATGCTGAACCTCGCCGGCTCCATCCTCTCCTGTCAGAACGCCCAGCTGGTTGGCTCCCTAGAAGGCTGTCAGCTGGTGAGTGACCGGCGGGACCCACAGCTTCTGGGGAACGTAGGTCCGGGCTGGCTTTCGTACGAAAGTAATTTTTAAAAAAGCAATTGTATCCTATCCTTGGCTTTTATTCTGCTGGGACTGCATAAGGAATTGAAAAGTTGATTCATTCCGAGACATTCTAAGGTGACGGCTAGTATCGCTTTGTAAATCAGCTCCCAAGGGAGTAGTTCTGAGCACCGCCAGGTAGGTGCCATTTCGGAACGAATCTGTTTAGGAACGAGGATGTTTTGGCATTTTGCAGCAATTGATTTTTTTTTTTTCTTCCCTGGAATTTGAAAAAAATCAATGCTGTGAGTCGATTTCAAGCGCTGAGGTATTCTATACTGCTCACAAAAATTAGGGGATATTTTATGGCTTCCTATTCATTTTGAAATATCCCCTAATTTTTGTGGCTCTCTCTATAGATGATAAGAAGTACACCAAAGCAATTTTGCACTCGTTTTTCAATTGAAAACGGGAATTGGGTTTTAGATCTAGGAAAACTAGGCACGGGGCGCTGTGTACGTGGTTGGGAGTCAGGACGCTGTGTGTTGCACGGGAATCATCCTTCCACACTCAGCTCCCAGGACGGTAAGACCAGGGAGGAGTCAGGTATGTCCGGTCACGTTCTGTAAGCAGTTGGACTCCTGACATAACTGTGGCTGCCGGGGATGGGAGTTGGGTTGGGGCGGGGGGGGGGGGGGGGGGGGCCTTTCACAGCCGCCTGGGTGGGGTAGGGGGGGCCCTTTCACAGCCGCCTGGGTGGGGTAGGGGGGGCCCTTTCACAGCCGCCTGTGAGCGTGCCCAGCCTGTGGCCATTGTTTCCGAGAGGGCCGGGGCTGTCCTGAATTTAGCTGTGGCCGTCCTGCCTCAAGGCCACAGGTCCGTTCCCCGTGGCCTTGCCACTAGGGTCCACAGGGGCAGCTGCGGCCTCCGCAAGCCTTCCCGACCCAGGCTGCCGGGTCTGAGAAAAGCTGCCCAGTGTCGGTGCCGAGGCTCCTGCTGAGTCAGTTCCGGATGCCAACAGTGACCTCATGTCCCGAAATGATGCTCACAGAGCATCCGGCTGTGGGACGGCGTGTCCCCGGAACTGCTGAGGACCCCCAGCCCCGAGCCCGCCCCCCTCAGAAAGGCTGACCTGCCGACTCACATCCATAGCTCTGTCGGCTCCCTCGCTCCTGAACGCTCAGTGCTGTGAGGACGGTGACCCCGGCAGCTCCCCGGGACCGGCCATTTGCTCTGTGACCCTCTGTTCCCAGGACAAGGCCACTGCCTGTGGGAGGAGGTGGCCATGCCCAGAGGTCCAGCCCCGAGAAAGCCCAGGGCCCAGCCTTGCAAGGCCACCTTCTCCTCGTCTTGTCTCAGACCCTGTTTCCTGGGTCACGCTCTGTATGAACGGCTCGGAAAGGGGCACTTTAACTCTAAATCTCACACTTATGTATATTATACATACATACGTATGCACCATTTATGTATTTTTTTTTCTGTGAATCAACTGGGGACCTTTACCCATTTTTATATTTAATGATTTATCTTATTGATTTGGAAGTGCTTTTTATATATTTACGGTTTTGAATCCTGCAGCTTATGTTGGTCAAATATATTTCCTGGGTGGTTGTTGGCTTTTTAATTTTATGTTTTAACATAGGAAAATTTTAGTTTCTGTGTGTTGGGATCTATGACTGGTTGGCTTTGTGCTCTTACCTTGGAACCAATGGCAAGATCTTCTTTCTCCCAATATCAATGTGACCCAGTAATTTCTCCTGGTTATGGTGTGCTTTCTTCTGTTTCCTTTTTATTTTAATAGTTAACTCTTTAATATTCTGGAATTTATTTGATTAACTTAGCTACCCACCTCCTCCAAAATAAAAGGGAAGCTAGCTTTGCTAAATCTGTTTCCTGAGTAACCTAGTACTTCCCCCAGTGATTTGATGCCACCTGAGTTCTTTCTTTTTTTTTTTTTCCCCCTGAAATAAGAAGCCGGGTGAAAGACTCCTGCATGTTCCCGACTGGGATCCACCCGGCATGCCCACCAGGGGGCGGGAGGGAGGGGCGATGCTCTGCCCATCTGGGGCATTGCTGTGATGCAACCAGAGCCATTCTAGCGCCTGAAGCAGAGGCCACAGAGCCATCCTCAGTGCCCGGGCCAACTTTGCTCCAATGGAGCCTTGGCTGTGGGAGGGGGAGAGAGAGACAGAGAGGAAGGAGAAGGGGAGGAGTGGAGAAGCAGATGGGTGCTTCTCCTTTGTGCCCTGGCCGGGAATCAAACCCGGGACTTCCACATGCTGGGCTGATGCGGCTCCCACTGAGGCAACCAGCCAAGGCTGCCCCCTGAGTTCTTAAGTGTCCTTGGGTGGCACTGCCAGGGCCATTCATTGGAAGGACGCAGGCTGACAGGATCTGGGTCTGCCTGGTCCCAGCAAAGCTCTTGGGGCACAAGGCCTGGCCAGAGGGGCCTGAGCGGGAACCCCAGACTCACCGGCACACAGCTCCAGAGCCGTGAAAAGGGCCAGTGGTTTGTGACCTCTTTGTTCCTTCTCTGTTGTCGGAGACCAGGGAGGGAGCACTTTGATTGGCCAGGACAGGAATGCATCTGTTTAACGGTTCTTCCAGGGGGACCCAACAGACGATTCCCAGAAAGGAAGTTACGGTGGAGGGGGGGGGGGGCAGGAGGTGCATGCTGGGGGTGGGGTGGGCAGGAAACACAGTGTCCACTCTGACAGTGTGGCGTGCCTGGGCACACACGTACACAGGTAGTAGGTCTATTTGTCTTTCTCTCTCTGGAGTGTGGAGTGGTGAGCGACACCCTCATGGAGCA
This sequence comes from Saccopteryx leptura, assembly GCF_036850995.1. Lineage (NCBI taxonomy): Eukaryota > Metazoa > Chordata > Mammalia > Chiroptera > Emballonuridae > Saccopteryx > Saccopteryx leptura. Next base: position 56,900,867 of record NC_089515.1, on the reverse strand, counting down.
GTGGCTGGTACCTGTCAAAGGACAGCTGAGCTGACCGCAGTTTTTGGTTATCAGGACCACAGTCGCGGGGAACTCCCCATGCGTAGATTTTGTGACCACCTCCTTCCTCCCAAAGCCTGCCAGACATTTTCCCCTGAGGCTTGTCACTGCCTTTGTAGCCAGAGCTCTGGTCTCAAAACTGAAAGCATCTGGTAACCAAGCCAACGCCAATTACGCAGCCCCAGCCCCGGCAAGAGCCCTATGTCACCAGGGCAACCCTGGTTTAGCCTCCCCGTGATGAAGAACACACAGGGAGAGGACACAGCCTCGGGCCTGACTGTTGGCGACATCCGGTTGAAGGAGGAAGGGAATCATGGCTGAGAGTCCACAGGAGGCTGTTGGTCACCTTGGACTCCTGCGCGGCTTCCACCGTTGCCAAAAGACACAGCTTTCATTGTGCTCACCATGGACCAGGGAGAGTCTTGGCCTGTCTTGGCTCCATGAGAAATTTACATTTGACTGACCTTTGACGTTGGTCACCTTCACCCAGAATTTCCCGTTGTAGCAACACCATTCCGTTTCCGTGTGACTTCACCATCATCCTCGGTAAACAGTCCATGGCTGGAGCTGCCCATGACTGCTGGAAACTGACCGCTGGGGACAGCACAGGCCTCAGGGTCTGGCACCTGCAGCTTCAGCCCTGGCTGGGTCCCTGGGTCTCCGAGGACCTCGCAGTTCTCAGACCCTCCAGCCTGCTCCACAGCTCTCCTCCTGACTTCCGAGCTTTTAAAAACACCAAATTCTGTTTTTTCCCTTTTCCATGGTTTTAATTACTCGAGGCATTTACATTTATTTAGCGTTTACTGAAAGCTGACAAGTCATGGGCACAGCGAACGCTGTCATAGTAGGTGTGGTGGCTGCCCTCGGGGCACCTGGGACCTCGGAATGTGGGATGGATGACACACATGTCTCGGCAGAGGTGGGGCTCAGGGGAGAGGCTCGCAGCTCCCGGCATGGGAAGCGGGACAGAGCCTCCAGCGTGCAGCAGGAGCGGGGTCTTGATGGATGAATAGGAGTTCGCTAAGCCATGAAGTTGGCTAGGAAACGGCTGCCCCAAGGAGCGGACCGTGCCAGCATGTGACCTCTTTCTCCGAATATCATGTGACCCCAGTAATTTCCCCTGGTTATGGTGTGCTTTCTTCTGTTTCCCTTTAAAAAAAAAAAAAAGTTAACTCTTTAATATTCCGGAATTTATTTGATGAACTTAGCTACCTACCTCCTCCAAAATAAAAGGGAAGCTAGCTCTGCTAAGTCTGTGCAAACGCACAGTTTAATGTGAGGGGTTTCCTCTCCTCCTGCAGTTTGTCTATCATTTCCCGTAACTGCCTGGCCTAGGTTCCTTCACGTCCATTTGTTCTTTCTTACCTGTCACTTTTAAAACAGGGATGTGAAGTAATCTTGATTGCTGGTGTTCTCCGTGGGTTTTGTCCACGACAACAACACGATCGTTTTGGCCTCGACACGGAGGCATGGCGGCGTGCTGGTCACCGTGCAGGTCAGGTGTGCCAGCCCAGCAGCAGGACGCTGGGCTGACCGTGGCTCTGTCTGCGTCCCTCTGTCCAGATCAAGTTTGACAGCGTGGAAGTGTGCGTCTGCTGCCAGACCCAGCACCCGGCCGCCGGCTGTGGCCACCTGGGCGAGACACTGAAGCTGAACCCACTGCGGGAGGACTGCAACGCCGTGCGGCTGACCCTCCAGGTGACGCCGGGCCCTGTGCGCCCGGCAGACGCTCTCGGGAAGGGGATCGGACTCCTCCACCTGCCCCTCTGGGTCCCTTCTGGTTCCTGATCCCCCGATGTGGGGTCAGCGCAAGAGGGCGTCTCTCTGCGGGGAGGGCCTGTGGAGGGTCACGCATCTTCACGCCGAGGGCGTCGCCTCTCCCAGTTCCCGTCCCCCGTGGTCACTGTGGGGGTGCGGGAGGCCAGCAGGCACACAGGTCTTGACAGACATGGGCGCGGTATCTCGGCTGTCCCCGCCATCTGTGGATGGGTGACCGGTGGTTTTCCCTTTTTTTTTTTTTTTGTATTTTTTTTTCTGAAGCTGGAAACGGGGAGAGACAGTCAGACAGACTCCCGCATGCGCCCGACCGGGATCCACCCGGCACGCCCACCAGGGGGCGATGCTCTGCCCCTCTGGGGCGTCGCTCTGCTGCGACCAGAGCCACTCTAGTGCCTGGGGCAGAGGCCAAGGAGCCATCCCCAGCGCCCGGGCCATCTTCGCTCCAATGGAGCCTCGGCTGCGGGAGGGGAAGAGAGAGACAGAGAGGAAGGAGGGGGGATGGAGAAGCAAATGGGCGCTTCTCCTATGTGCCCTGGCCTGGAATCGAACCCGGTTCCCCCGCACGCCAGGCCGATGCTCTACCACTGAGCCAACCGGCCAGGGCCCCCTTTTTTTTTTTTTTTTTAAAGAAATCCAGGAAATGAGATTTGATCATTTGTCCCTGGCTATCTGCTCTTCAACAGCACCTCATTTTTCTTAGTGACAGGAAAGCATTTATATTATTATTTTCCTTTCTGCGAGTATTCTTTTTTTATTCCTGAAAACCAGAACTGACTGCTGGAAAGTGCTTATGGACTGTGGGCTTGCTTTATATAGAGCGGTCATGGCCACCTGTGGGGGCTCTGTCGTGTGTGTGTGTGTGTGTGTGTGTGTGTGTGTGTATGTGAGAGATACAATGTGTGAGAGATACAGTGTGTGAGAGTGAGAGAGATACAGTGTGTGAGAGATACAATGTGTGAGAGATACAATGTGTGTGTGTGAGAGAGATACAATGTGTGAGAGATACAATGTGTGTGTGTATGTGAGAGATACAATGTGTGAGAGATACAATGTGTGAGAGATACAATGTGTAAGAGATATGTGGGAGAGATACAATGTGTGAGGGATACAATGTGTGAGGGATACAATGTGTGAGAGATACAATGTGTGAGGGATACAATGTGTGAGAGATACAATGTGTGAGGCCCTGGAGAACCCAGAGAGCTGCCCTGGCGTCTGGGGCAAGAGGAGGAAGGTGCTGCCTCCCGATATTGGGAACCTGTGATTGGTCCTCCAGGAGTGTGGCTTCAGATGCCGGCGTGGTGACCCCTCAGTCCGGGTGAGGGCCTTGTTCACTTCAGCACACTGGAGCTGGTGGACAGATGAGCAGGCAGACAGCACGGAAGGGGCCTAACCCTCCCCCATGCCAGGCAGAGATTCCCAGAATCAACCCCCCCACACACAATTAAACAAGGAGGCCACGGACCAGGCCGGCTTGAGTGGTTCCATAGCCTGTGTGTCACCCAGCCAGCGTCACGGCCCTGAGACCCCAGTCACAGCCAGCCGGGTCTCTTCCTTCTCTGTTCCTGCGCCCTCTCCATTCACCCCTCTTGTCACCTCCTGACCCTGCTGGGAATCTGTGTGTGCTCAGAAACATTTTTGGGGTGTCCAGCGTGCCTCAGTTTACCTTTTAACAGGCCCCTGGGGGTGTTTAAAGAGATAGGTCCGGTCTGGGCAGTATGAGAGAAAAAGGTGCCTATGCCTTTTTTTTTTTTTTTTTTTTTTTTTTTTTTGTATTTTTCTGAAGTGAAAAGCAGGGGAGAGGCAGAGAGACAGACTCCCACATGTGCCCAAGATCCACCCGGCACGCCCACCAGGGGGCGATGCTCTGCCCATCTGGGGTGTTGCTCTGCTGCAACTAGAGCCATTCTAGCGCCTGAGGCAGAGGCCACAGAGCCATCCTCCGTGCCTGAGCCAACTTTGCTCCAATGGAGCCTTGACTGCGGGAGGGGAAGAGAGAGACAGAGAGGAAGGAGAGGGGGAGGAGTGGAGAGGCAGATGGGTGCTTCTCCTGTGTGCCCTGGCCGGGAATCGAACCTGGGACTTCCACATGCTGGGCCGACGCTCTACCACTGAGCCAACCGGCCAGGGCCGTGCCTGCACCTGAGACGTCCTTGGGCATTTACGGAGGCTCATACACAGGCGTGTGGAGACGGGGTTGGTGATGGTGGGAAGATCACAGAGCAGGACCTCCACGAGGGGCTGAGGACAGGCCGCCCGGTCCCCCAGGTGACGCTCCCCTGCATCTCCCCCCAGGACCTGCTCTTCAGCGTGTGTGCCCTCAATGTCCTGTCCACCATCGTGTGTGCGCTGGCCACGGCCACGTGCTGCATGCAGGTGGTGTCCTCTGGCATCCTGCACACGGTGAGTGGCCTCTCCTTCCCAGCCCCGGCCCCTGCTGCGGCCAGTGTGCAGCCCCGGGGTCAAGGGGGCGTTCCGGCTGCCACCTCCACGGGGCCTGGGCTCCACAGAAACCTCCCTGGGTCACAGACGCTGTCGTTTGAAAAACACACGTTTAGCCAGCAGGGTCTGATAGTTGCGGTGACAAACGTACCCAAACAGATCCCTGAAGCGGAGGCGTCATTAGCTTCTGCGGACAGTAGGCCCCGTGAGGTGACGGGCTCCCCGTGAGGTGACGGCTCCCTGTGTTCCAGTTCCTGCCCCAGAGGGCGCGGTCCTCCAGCCCAGCCTGTGTGACCCCCCACAGCACCGTCCTCCACCAGATGCTGGACTTCGACGAGTTCATCCCGCCTCTACCCCCGCCACCGTACTACCCGCCCGAGTACGCCCACACGCCCACCGCCGGGGCCCCCAGGTGAGCCCACAGCACGGCCAGTGGTTGTCACTGACCGCGGAGCCGCTGTTGAATTACAGCCGCTACAGCCACTGAGGTCACATGTTTTTTTTTGTGTTTTTTTTTTTCCATTTTTCTGAAGCTGGAAACGGGGAGACAGTCAGACAGACTCCCGCATGCGCCCGACCGGGATCCACCCGGCACGCCCACCAGGGGCGACGCTCTGCCCACCAGGGGGTGATGCTCTGCCCATCCTGGGCGTCGCCATGTTGCGACCAGAGCCACTCTAGCGCCTGGGGCAGAGGCCAAGGAGCCATCCCCAGCGCCCGGGCCATCTTTGCTCCAATGGAGCCTCGGCTGCGGGAGGGGAAGAGAGAGACAGAGAGGAAAGCGCGGCAGAGGGGTGGAGAAGCAAATGGGCGCTTCTCCTGTGTGCCCTGGCTGGGAATCGAACCCGGGTCCTCCGCACGCCAGGCCAATGCTCTACCGCTGAGCCAACCGGCCAGGGCTGAGGTCACGTGTTTAACGAACGATGGGACCGGCTGTGGGGCCATTTTAGTGGACGGGGCTGTGGGGGGGATGGACATGGGGCTGACATCGCCCGGGGAGTCAGGCTTTTATCTCACACACGTGGCGTCCGTGCGCCCAGGGGAAGCTCTGACCAGAGACGCGCTCTCTCGGCGAGCTGCTTGCCGTTCCCGCTCCTTCCCTGCGAGTGACCGCTGGGTGGTTCTGCCTTCTCAGGGGCCTCCACCTGGACTTCACGCCCTCCCCGCTCAGCACGCTGTACGACCTGGCCATCAACAGCCCCAGCCTGCTCTACCCTGCCGAGCTGCCCCCGCCCTACGAGGCCGTGGTGGGCCAGGCGCCCGGCAGCCAGGTGAGCCCCGGGCCCGACCCCGAGACCCCGGCCTGCTGCGCGGGGGTCTCCCCGAGACCGCGGGTCGCCTCACCCTCCCCGCCCCGGAGCTCGCTGTTCACAAGTGTGTCCCCAGAGTGAGTCTGAAATAGCAGGAAAATGCAGGGTTTTTTTCCTTTGGGCTCTTCCCAGGGCTCAGGTATACCATTGTCATCGCAGTGGGGCTGATGGCCTGGGTGGGGCCACTGAACGGAGGCCGGATAGGCCGGGGGGGGGGGGGGGGCGAAAGATTCCTGAGGCCTCTGTGGGCACAGCTTGAGTCCACTCATTCCAGGACAACCGGACAGGGCCGTTGACCGCCGGGCCACCTGGGGTCCCCGCTGCGCTGGTCCCGAGCATACAGGGCCCTCACTGTCCCCCACAAGGGAAGCTGGAGCAGAGGGTGGTGAAAGGAAGGGGTTAGCTGTGCAGACAGGACTGCCAGCCTCCTGAGGTGGCCCTGAGGCCCCTGTGTGGCTCTGATACGGAAGGCAGGGCTCTCAGGGCAGCACCTGGCTGGGAGTGCACGGTGCTCTGACTGCGGAAGGTCAGACGAATGCCCTTGACCTCAGCGAGGGTATCCTCAGCCTCGTCCCTGGGACATCAAGGACCCAGGGGACTGGTGGGGACGTTAGCACCCGTCTCTCGACATCCCTGCGAGACGCTGGGCCCCCGTCAGCCCTCGCGGTGGGGGTGCTATTTCCGCGGTCCCCCCCCAGAGCAAGTCCACCTGGAACTCACTGGCCACCCTGTCCCCTCCCACAGCTCCTGGGTGCAGACCCGCTGGTGACCGGCTCCCGGGACCCCGAGGCCGCGGCTGGCTTCAGCACCCCAGGTGACCTCACCCCAGGTGACCGCACCCCGGCTGACCTCACCCCGGCTGACCTCACCCCGGCTGACCTCACCCCGGCTGACCGCACCCCAGCTGACCTCACCCCAGGTGACCTCACCCCGGCTGACCTCACCCCAGCGGCGTTTGAACTGAGCTCACAGCTCTCACAGGGTGGCCCCCTCCTCTCTCTCCTCTTCTGCCGCCCCCCAGTGTTCTGTCACTCGGCCGTGGGGATGTCTGACCTGCCAGCAGCTGCCCGGATGGGGCCGTGCCTAGTCTCTGCCTCTCAGTCACCTGTGGGGTGTGGAGTCCACCTCGCAGCCCTCCTGGGGTGACCCTGGGAGGTGCTCTGGCCTCCAGCCTCGGTGCATTTGTCAGCCTGGCCAGTGTGTCCGCACCCCCAGGACGACAGCTATGTCCGGCCTGGGTTTGAAGGGCAGGCTGTCCACACCCGGCAGGGCTCTCTGCTCTGATGGGCATGTGGGCAGGCTCTGTCCCTGCACGGGGGTGGCGCTGTGGTCCCCAGCCCCAGTGCTAATGCTGTGTCCTGTGTCTTTCAGCCCCGGCCGACAGCACGGGCCGCCCAGCGTCCGAGGGCGCCACCATGCCTGGCCCGAGCCACCTGTCTCCTGAGGGCCCGGCGGGAGCCTCGCACCCCGGCCTCGCGTCCCCTGGGGGCCTGGACCGCGGCACACGGGCACATCCAGGTCCTGGCCGCATGGCCCGGTCCACCAGCGACCCCACTGCGTGCTCGTCCAGAGCAGCAGGTACAGCTGGCCCCGCCCACCCACGTCCCCAGCGTGTCATTGGGCCTCGCTGACCCGCGGGTTGGGGCCCTGGGAGTCCCGAGTCTGCGCAGGGGCCTGTCGGCGGGTCCTCCTCGGCTGGCTGGGCATCTCCAGTATATTCCTCGGCCACGGAGGGTTTCTGTAGTGTCACCACGGCTCCCTTTTCCCTTCTGTGTGTCAGCGAGTTCTCTGTGGATTAGACGGTGCCTCTTGGCACCCGGTCCCACAGCCAGGGGCTTGGAGCAGCCCTGTCTCACGCCACTCTGGGCTCTCGTGAGGGGCTGCTGTTCTAAGACTGGGTGACACCTGCTGTGGAACATGGGGAGGTGACGTGTGGTCCGGGCTGCCAGGGTCTGACCCCAGCTCCTCACAGGAGGTGACATGTGGTCTGACCCCAGGTCCTCACAGGAGGTGACGTGTGGTCCGGGCTGCCAGGGTCTGACCCCAGCTCCTCACAGGAGGTGGGAGGTGACGTGTGGTCTGACCCCAGCTCCTCACAGGAGGTGACGTGTGGTCTGACCCCAGCTCCTCACAGGAGGTGACATGTGGTCTGACCCCAGCTCCTCACAGGAGGTGACGTGTGGTCTGACCCCAGCTCCTCACAGGAGGTGACATGTGGTCCCGGGCGGCCGGGGTCTGACCCCAGCTCCTCACAGGAGGTGACATGCGGTCCCGGGCTGCCGGGGTCTGACCCCAGCTCCTCACAGGAGGTGACGTGTGGTCTGACCCCAGCTCCTCACAGGAGGTGACATGAGGTCTGACCCCAGCTCCTCACAGGAGGTGACATGAGGTCTGACCCCAGCTCCTCACAGGAGGTGACATGTCCCGGGCTTCCGGGGTCTGACCCCAGGTCCTCACAGGAGGTGACACGTGGTCTGACCCCAGGTCCTCACAGGAGGTGACGTGTGGTCCGGGCTGCCAGGGTCTGACCCCAGCTCCTCACAAGAGGTGACATGTGGTCTGACCCCAGCTCCTCACAGGAGGTGACGTGTGGTCTGACCCCAGCTCCTCACAGGAGGTGACATGTGGTCTGACCCCAGCTCCTCACAGGAGGTGACGTGTGGTCTGACCCCAGCTCCTCACAGGAGGTGACATGTGGTCCCGGGCGGCCGGGGTCTGACCCCAGCTCCTCACAGGAGGTGACATGCGGTCCTGGGCTGCCGGGGTCTGACCCCAGCTCCTCACAGGAGGTGACACGTGGTCTGACCCCAGCTCCTCACAGGAGGTGACATGAGGTCTGACCCCAGCTCCTCACAGGAGGTGACATGAGGTCTGACCCCAGCTCCTCACAGGAGGTGACATGTCCCGGGCTTCCGGGGTCTGACCCCAGGTCCTCACAGGAGGTGACACGTGGTCTGACCCCAGGTCCTCACAGGAGGTGACATGGGGTCCCGGGCTGCCGGGGTCTGACCCCAGCTCCTCACAGGAGGTGACGTGTGGTCCCGGGCTGCCGGGGTCTGACCCCAGCTCCTCACAGGAGGTGACATGGGGTCCCGGGCTGCCGGGGTCTGACCCCAGCTCCTCACAGGAGGTGACACGTGGTCTGACCCCAGCTCCTCACAGGAGGTGACACGTGGTCTGACCCCAGCTCCTCACAGGAGGTGACGTGTGATCCCGGGCTGCCGGGGTCTGACCCCAGCTCCTCACAGCGCCCCGGAAGCCTGTGCTGTCTGTGGGCTGGGAGAGAATGTGGTTCTCCCCTCGTTCCCTCTGGGAGCCTGTACGAGAGGCTGCGTGGGACCTGCTGGTCCCGCTGCATGCATGAGGTTCTGTCGGAAGAGGAGACAGGCCACGTGCCAGGGCTGGTGGGCTCGCCGGTTGCTCCCAGAATGCCCTGGGCCTCCCAGACGTGTTCCTACAGTGGACAGGGCAGGTGGGGCTTCAATCTGGCTCTGGATGGGTCAGTCAGCTGATCACCCATCACTGGCTCTCTGGGAATGCCACCAGCCTCATTCATGGAGCCATCAGGGCCACAGAGCTGGTGCCATGTCCCAGCCCTTGGCTCTGGTGGGCCCTGGGCGTGGGGCCCTGGGCGCTCTAAGCTCTGCTGCCTGTCAGAGGGGGGCTGCCATCTGCTCAGGACCTGGTGGAGGGGCAGACGTGTCTGTGTGTACGTCAGAGGGGCCCCTGCCTGCTGTGAGCTGGAGATCCTAGCCGAGGGGACCGAGGGAATCCTCCCTGTGTGGCCCTCTTCCACCCTCTTGGCCCGTCCCCTGTCCTTCAGCTATGCCATCCTGACTCAGAGCTGAGCAGGACCAGGCCACACCGGGCACAGGGCGGGCCCAGGAGACAGGGTCGTGCCCAGCCGCCAGCCCAGGGCCCGAGAACGTCAGAGTCGAGCCCGTCCTGAGCGTACTTGCGTCTGCTTCCGGAAGGGTTCACTGAGCAGCGGCTTTCTCCCTTGGTTTTCAGTGGCCCGGTCTCTGTCCGTCACAGCGGCCCATGTCCGTCAGCACCAGGCGTCCCCACCTGGGGAACCGGACGCCTGGAAAACCCAGCAGCGGCCGGAGCCAGAGCCCTCCCAGGTGGCCTCCAAAGAGGGGCCCTGCCCCGTCCTGGACAGCAAGGCCTACACGGACACCCGGGTTCTGGTGGCTAAGTTTCTGGAACACTCCGGCTGTGCCCTCCTGCCCGAGGCCCAGCCCACAGCGGGTGCCGTCTGCCCGGAGGTCAGCTCAGAGGAGCATCGCGGGGAGGAGCCCGCCTTCAGCGCTCTGGATCAGCCGTGAGCAGTCACGGGTGTCGGCAGGGACGTGGACAGGCCTGGCGTCGGGGGCCTCGCTGGGGAGAGGCCAGCAGCCCAGGGGCACCTGGCGGCCCGGAGTGGCTCCTGTCCCCTCGCTAAGGAGGGCTCGATCGGTCATTCCCTTGCGGGTGACACTTCCCACCCAGTCCGGTCGTACAGAGGAGGACCCCATCACGTCCACCGCGAACTCTCTGACCTTGCGAGGCGTGGAGCCCCTGGAACTGACCAGCGTGACAAGGGGACAGTGACAGTGACTGGCATGAAGACACGCGGGATTTTCAGAGTCGGGGCCATCAAACCCCAGGACCCTCCCCACCCCCGACCTGGCTGAGCGTTGAGTGGACGGAGGTGGTGTCAGGCCACAAGGCTGTCTTCTCACGTGGTTTTGTCACTCGGACGTGGACAGTGTGAGCACCGGTGTCCTGCCGACACATCTACAGCGGGGGGCCCACCGCAGCCCGAGCAGCAGGCAGGGGCTTTGTGGAGACCCCCCTTGGCCCAGCCCCGTGGAACTTCCTCTCCGGCGTCCCTGTGACCAGGTCGAGTCGTGCAGACACGTGGTGTTGCATCCGTGTCAGTGAGCACCTGGGACAGCGCGTTTTCCCCTGGGTCAGGGTCCCGGGGGGGCCCGGTGGACGGAGGTCCAGGGAGAAGATGCTGGTGCCTCCAGAGATGAGCGTCTCCTGGGTCAGCGGGTCTCAGGTGGCCCGGCCACCTGTGGGCTGGAGGACCCGGGTCATGAACTGTTCTCCCTTGTGACAAACACCCACCGAGTCAGCTCGGCAGAAGCGGAGGCCTGGCCTCCTCTGGACGGCAGCTTGGTCGGCAGCCGTGGAGACGCCTGCACCCGGCCGCCCACGACAGCAGTCGGGACAGCGGAACTGTCCCTGCAGCCAGCGGCCCCTGCGGTGGACAGGGCAGCAAGAGCCACAGGCCGGAGAACCGTACGGCACCGCCCCTCCTCCTGCTCTGCACCCCTGTGGTGGCAGCTGTCTGCGTCCTTGGAAGCTGAGATGGGGCCGGTGTCCAGCCCAGAGACCCAAGCCCTCCTGTGGCCCCGGGCAGTGACAGCCAGCTGGGAACCGGCCGCTGTCGCCCACGGAGATAGCTAAGGACTCTTGAGAACACGGGACTCTCCCTGGAGACACCAGAGGTACATTCACGGGTCCTGTACTCGGACCGGGAAGTGGGAAGTCTCTTCTCTAACCTGTCTCAACCAGGGGCATTTCCAGTCCCCCAAAGCACGTTCCCTTGCAGGCAGTTAGGTGACGGCTTTCCCAGGGGGCCCCTGGGGTCCTGTGTCCTCAGGGTGGTCTGGGGGAGCCCCCCCCGGGGTCCTGTGTCCTCAGGGTGGTCTGGGGGGAGCCCCCCCCGGGGTCCTGTGTCCTCAGGGTGGTCTGGGGGAGCCCCCCTGGGGTCCTGTGTCCTCAGGGTGGTCTGGGGGAGCCCCCCCCGGGGTCCTGTGTCCTCAGGGTGGTCTGGGGGGAGCCCCCCCCCAGGGTCCTGTGTCCTCAGGGTGGTCTGGGGGGAGCCCCCCCGGGGTCCTGTGTCCTCAGGGTGGTCTGGGGGGAGCCCCCCCCCCGGGGTCCTGTGTCCTCAGGGTGGTCTGGGGGGAGCCCCCCCCGGGGTCCTGTGTCCTCAGGGTGATCTGGGGGGAGCCCCCTGTGCTCCCCTCCCCGTCTTTGGGGGCAGCTCAGGCTGGTGTGTCTGCAGGAGACGGGCCTGGGGCTCTGTCAGTTGCTGCTTCCCCCCCTCAGCCCCCTCACCCCAGCACCCCCTTTAAGGACGAGTGGCTATCTGGCCAGAAGCCCCTGCTCAGTGTCCTCGGCCCACACCCCTCCCACTCGGTTTTGTATTTCTATTTGCAGGGGGGGGGCACTTTCCCCAGGTGTGTCCCTCCTCCTGGGCTGGCACCTGCCCACCTGCTCAGGGCCCCACCTGGGCGTCCGGGCAATGTCCTGGGAAGAGAGAGGTGGTTGGAGCCACGGGAACGGGCTGGGATCCCATGCCTCAGCTCCCTGGGGGTGGGGGCGCGGGAACCAGGAGCCCCCAGTCGGTCGAGTAGAAGAGACACTGAACAGAAGGCAGACTGGGAGCCTCCATCTCTCACAGGTCCCCCAGCCCCCTGTGCAGGCCGTAGTGGGACCCCAACTGCACAGGCCTGGGTCCTGGCACTCTTCCTGCTGTCTCCCCGGGACCTGAGGTGGGGACCCTGGCCAGGGGCCGTGAGAACAGGAGGTGGGTGAGCTCTGGGCCCCACGCTGTGGCGACTGGGGGGGCGGAGGCTCCTCCCTCACGGGGACTTAGTCTCAGGTGGCCACAGTGGTGCAAGTTCAGTGCCTGTAACAGAAACCTCACCCCCCCTAACCTCCCCCCCCCCGGGCTGTATCGATTCGGATGCTGCCCTTACGGCAGAATTTGTAGGAAACCGTTTTCAGGCCACAGGGGACCTGTTTGTACAACGGGAAGCTTGTATTTATTTGACGTATTGCAAAGTGTTTTCACGGTGATCAGTGCTTGATGTACACCGTTCCTGGCCTGTGTCGGAGGTCTGACAGGGCAGAGAGGGCAGCTGAGAGAGCACAGGCGTGGCCGGTGACCAGGGTCCCCAGGGGGGCATGAGCTGGGCTCGGGGGCTGGCCCGCAGCATGAGGCACCCTTCCTGGGGCTGCCGGGAGCGGGCGGGTGCCCGGACGTGTGCACGCCCCGCGGTGTTGGCACACAGCTGCCCGCCTGCGTGCGACCTCAGAGGCCCCCCAGGAGGAGTGGTGCCCCCCCCCCGGCTCAGAGCACCCTGTCGTCAGGGCCTTTATGCCCATCCTCGGCTGCGTCCCTCTCCCCCACGTGTCATTTGTGAGCTGGGGGGTTCCTCTCTGGGCCCCCTTCACCAGCCTTGTCCTGGGTACTGCAGGGACGTAGCCCTTGACTCTGTGACATTCCTCCTCACCCCCCGAGGGTGTGGGCTGTCCTGGGTGGGCTCATGGCGGGAGTGAGGGTTGCTTGTAGGTGGGACAGAGGTGCACCTGCCTGTCCAAGGTCCCCAAGCCCCCTGACCAGAGCTCACGCTCACCCCGGCCTCCCCACACCAGGTGACCCCGGATGACAGCCACGGAGAGAGAGAAGTTACGGGGGGTCCTGTCCAGTCCTGACTGCAGCTCACCTGCAGGTAAGGAGGCTGCTGCAAGCTGGTCGGACCTTTTACACACGCACACGCCTCTCAGGTCTGAACCAGGAGGAGCCAGTGGCTCTCCCGTTCACACACGCACACGCCTCTCAGGTCTGAACCAGGAGGAGCCCGCGGCTCTCCCGTTCCGTTAGCCGGCAGCCTGTCTCCCGACCGGGCACCGTGGACAAGCGGCAGGCCCGGGGACCTGTCACCATGGACGGGGCAGAGCCCTGAGGCCGCAGCCCAGGAGGGAGGCTGAGTGGGCGCAGAGTCAGCGGCGCTGTCGACTGTGTGCGGGTGGGAAGTCGCACGTCTGCTCCGGCGAACAGACCAGCCACACGCAGACGTCTTTTCATCACGACACCTGGTTTATTAGGGGGGGAGTGGGGGGAGCGAGTCTTCCTACGGTCGGCTGCATGCAACGCACAGGTCATCCCGGGACACGGCGACCCTGGAGTGGCGGCTACTGCGTGGTAAGGCTTCTTCAAGTCACAGTGTATTCTTCGGGCCGGGGCCAGAGAGAGACTTCCGGGCCAGGTGACGTCAGGTGACAGTGATCTCTAAGGGACAGAACTAACGGGGCGCTCTAATACTGCTCACGGCTGCGGCTCCCCGGGTCTAGGTGCCCGGTGGGCTCTGTCCTGGGGGGAAGCGTGTGTGTGGACAGGCTGTGCACAGAGAGCCGTGCCCGGGCTGCCGTCCTGGTCCTTGGGAGGAGCGTGCCCAGGTAGGTGCGGAGACCAGAGGACAGGCGGCAGGTGTCGTCAAGTGGCTCGTCGGAAGTCAGACCAGCCGCGTTTGCCAGACAGTTCTGGGACTTGGACGTTGTGGCTGTCATCCTTTATTTGACGCCGACCGGCCCCTGTTCCCGAGTTCAGCCTCAAAGCTATCCTGAGGGCCAGTGGCCGATGGGCAGGGCAAGGCAGCGGCACCATCAGCCCCCGGGGGCCACCGGGGCCCCCTGCTGCCCCCGCTGTGCGGCTTCGGGAAAGACGGACACCACGCCGCCCAGGGACGCACACACCTTGTCAGCCTCGACGAGAACACGGGTCGGAACACGTGACTGTCCTCAGTGAGAACACGGGTCGGAACACGTGACTGTCCTCAGTGAGAACACGGGTCGGAACACGTGACTGTCCTACACACAGGCTCCTGCGAGCCTCCTTGGACAGGCGCCCCTTTTCGTCAGAAAGAAGAAGTGGGTGGGGAGGCTGCCCTCCTGGGAGCCGGGTCCTGGGCTGCGGCTGAGGGCAGGACTGGCCCCGGCTCTGCGGAGCGCCTAGATGTACAGCGGTGTCTCCTGGCCCGTGAGCAGCCTGAACATGGCGGCAGGCATGGTCTTCATGTGGATCTGCAGGCGAGAGGGGGGCTGAGGAGCTCCCTCCCGGGCCCCTGAGACCCCCTGGGGAAAGGACGAGGGCCCCCTGGTCGCCCCCGAGGATGGCCCTGCGGACAGTGTCCCCGGGCCCCGCCCAAGGCTCGAGCTGTTTCACCTCAGGAGCTGGGTCTCCCTCAGCCCGAGCTGCCACCAGGCGGTGACCCACCCGCGTGGCCGGGCCCAACGGTCTCACCTCTCCCACCGAGTTGGACAGAGCCTGCACGATCTTCTCGTGAGCCATGGCCACCACGCTCTGCCCGTTGATCTCGATGATGCGATGGCCGACGCGCACGCCGCCGCGCTCAGCGATGCCGCCCCTCATGAGGCTGCAGATCTGAGCAGAGGGGCCAGTCAGCGCGCCGGGCCGCCACCCGGGAGGCACGCACGCACGCACGCACGCACGCCTGTCCCCAGCAAGGGGAAGGACTCATTCCGACAGATGCTACCTGCAGCTACTATCTCTCTTGAGGGTTTCACGGCTCTTAGGGGTCCTCATGCTCGTAGGCAGGGAACCCCAATGAGAGTCGGGGGGCGAGAAGCTGGTCAGCACCCCGAGAGGTCAGGGGGCGAGAAGCTGGTCAGCACCCCGAGAGTCGGGGCCTGCAGGGGACTCCACTGTGGGCGGTGGCACAGCAGACGCTGCAATGATGGGACGCCCGCCTCGGTCCGCCTCACCCACCCTCCGCTGGCATGTGGCTCTGACTTCATGGGGTGCCGTTCTTGGGGAAGCAGATATTCCCCACTGGAGACTTCACCCCTTGCAGGGACGTGCAGGGAGGGGGGAGGAGGGGCCCGTTTAGAAAGAGCGCTAAGGGGTTTCCCGGGGCCTGTGCTGGGGTGATGACGCTGAGATGGGGCAGGCACGTGGGCACAACTAACTCCGCTGTCGGCACACTCTTCCAGGGACCCTGGGGACCCGCTGCACCGCACGCTGTCATCACTGGGCGCGGTGGACCCAGTGAGCGGGAGGCCAGCTGGCCGGCGGGCCACACACACCCCTGTGACGCGGACACTGGCACCCTGGGCCCTGCGTGCAAACACGCCAGCCTTGCCCACGCCCCAGACAACGTCATGACCAGCTGGGAGCCCCGGACCAGGGGCCCCTCCTCCCTGTGAGACACCGACGGGCAGTGCCACTTCGCCCTCGGACACCAGGTGGTGCGGCCTTCACTTCCTGAAACCCAGACGGACGGGCCGCGGACCCAGCAGGACTTGTAACCGTGACAGAGACGTCCTCTGCCCACGTTCACGGCAGTGCGAGTCAGAGCGGCTGGGAGGTAAAAGGTTCTGGGCACTTTGGCCGTTTAGCGCCTTTGCCGCAGGCATGTTTGCTGTAGCAGCGTGTGCGCCAACCCGAGGGACAGAAAGGGGCCTGAGCCCAAGGCCAGCACCTCTCCCAGTATCCACACTGCATGCCAAACAGCAGTGGGGCCATTCTGGTGCCTTCTAGAAGTTTTCCCAGGAAACGGCTCTCATGGGCACGACGCAGGCCAGAGAGAACACTCGGACGCTAGGCTGGAGGACTCTGGCCTGAGAAGCAGGCACCGATTCCGGGGCCAACCAGCACTCACTCGAGCCTCACATCACCTCCTCCTGGAAGCCCTCCCACCTGCTCAACAGATGAACAAGTGGATGTCTGCTGGCTGAACACACTGCAGTGGCTACAGGGGTCCTGCGTCCCCTCCGGAGCAGGTACTCGCCGAGGGCAGAGCTGGAGGCCCTTGTCTCCCTTCCTGACCTGTGTGTACCCAGCCCGTGTGGAGGCGGCGAAGGATAGAGAGCGTGGACTCACGATTCCGTTCTGCACACTGAAGCCCAGCTGGTACTTGAGGTCCGGCCGCTTGATGAGGACGGTGGTGACTGGGGGACAGCTGACGATGTTGAGCTTCACCTGCGTCTGGTTCTTCAGACCCTGGGGGACACAGGGGAGGGGTCACAGGTGACACAGTGGAGGAGGACACCCCTGGCTGGGGAAGGCAGCCTCAGTGCCCCCCCCGTGAGGGCTGAGATACCCCCACCCTATGTGCTGGGTGTCCCAGGTGGCAGTGCCCTTTGACCCAGGCTCAGGGGCACCTGGGTAATGCAGGAGGAGCACAGCTGGTTTGGGGGGACAGGGGGCACCAGAGAGAACAGTGTCACCAGGCACCTCGGGCCAAGGTCCTGGGGTCAGTGCCCATGTGTCAGGGTGGCTACAGCTTCTGCTCCCTCCTGGGGTGGGGGGTGCTTGGTGACCCCACACACACAACCCTGTCACAGCCTGGTGACAAGTGTCCACGCCTCTGGCTGCACTGACAGAGGCCTGTCCCACATCTGTCTGTCCACCTGCGAGGTCACCTCTCAGGGGGCCAGTGCCAGGGGTCAGGCAGATGCGGCCTCCAAGCCCCCGTGCGGTAGAGACCGAGCACAGCAGGAGGCTCTGACAGCCCTGCAGCCCAGCTGTGAGGCCCCGTCCTGCCTGGCTCTCCGGAGGTCACAGGGCAAACCCGTGGAGTAGCCTGTTGCTTAAGACCTGCCTCCCAGTTTGCCCAGGACGTGGGACACAGTGCTGACCTGGCAAAGTCCTGGGCAAGCTGGGAGGGCCGTTCCCCCGACACCCACAGGTGCTCGGCCCGGGCCTGCGGTCAGCGTGGGGTCAGTACTGGGCTGAGGGAAACCACACACACCTCCCACCTTCTCGAACTTGGCCTGGCACGGTCTCGGGTGGCTCTCTGGACCCAAAGCCTCGAGGCGGGGGGTGGGGAAGGTGGGGGGCTGGGGGGCCTACCTTGATGATGCCCTGGCAGGTGGCGAGGGGCAGCCCCACCAGGCTGGTGCCGTTGATGGACATGATCTGGTCCCCGATGCTCAGCTTCCCCGAGCGGGCCGCGGGGCCTCCGTTCATCATGTTGGCCAGGATGACGGTGGGCAGGATGGAGCCCCAGCCGGACTCCACCACCACCACGCCCAGCATCTCCCCCTTGTGCTTCTCTAGCTGCAGCTGCCAGAAGACCGAGCTGGGTCAGCGGGTACCCCCCACGCCCCCTGGGGGACAGCAGACTGTCCCCTCCCCACACAGCTGAGGCTCCCCCAGCCCCCAAGACTCACACCCTGAGTCCTTCCTCTTTTCTCTCTGCCTCAAAGGTCTGGTTTTGAGAGCTGCCTGTTAGTCACAACACACAGGACCACTCCCCTCACTCAACAGCATTGGGGGCGTCGTCCCCCACCCTCCAGCATCAGCTTCCCTCCCCCCCGGGCGGAGCACCCAGCTCCCTCCTTAGGAGACGCAGCCTCCCTGCCCCACCTCCTTCCACACCCAAGTGTCGGAGCCTGCGTGGGGGTGGGGCTGCTGGGCCGACACAGGCCCCCCTCTGTCCGGGAGTGGGGGCCCCGAGGCTGCTGGGCCGACACAGACCCCCTCTGTCCGGGAGTGTGGGGGGCCCTGAGGCTGCTGGGCTGAAACAGACCCCCCAGCCCTCTGTCCAGGAGTGAGGGGGGCCCCGAGGCTGCTGGGCTGACACAGGCCCCCCTCTGTCCGGGAGTGGGGGCCCCGAGGCTGCTGGGCCGACACAGACCCCCTCTGTCCGGGAGTGTGGGGGGCCCTGAGGCTGCTGGGCTGACACAGACCCCCTCTGTCTGGGAGTGGGGGGGGCCCCGAGGCTGACACAGGCCCCCCTCTGTCCAGGAGTGGGGATGGGGACTGCTGGGCTGACACAGGCCCCCCTCTGTCCAGGAGTGGGGGGCCCCAAGGCTGCTGGCTCACCTCCTTGCAGTTCTCCGAGTTGGAGAAGTGGACGAGGTCGTCGTTGTACATCTCCTGGGTGCTGAGGATGTCGCTGTACTCCTTCTGGCTGAGGTCCTCGGGGTTGATGCCGTTGGCCCGCAGGAACTCCTGGTAGGCCACGCTGAAGGCCTGGCCGATGGACTGGGCGATCAGCTGGGCCTGGAGGGGGGCAGCCCTTAGAGACCAGAGCGGGGCGAGGGCCCCCTGCTGCCTGTGCCTGCAGGACCCGGTCCTCGGGGCCCCGACGCAACGCAGTGTCAACGTGCAGGACTAATAAATATTTCCTAGACACCCGAGTGCTGTTGCCTTCATTGGCGACTGGACTGTGTTGCTTCCCACCTGCCTTCATCCACGGGCAGCTGGCTGAGCTCTCGGGGGCGGGGGACACTGTTCGTCGTCCCCCTGGACAACACAGTCCGTTGTCTTGGGCAACAGAGTCCAGGGCCAGCGGGGGAGGAGGTGTGTGTCCACCGCACTGCTGGGGAGGGGTGGCCAGGCCAGGCTGAGGCCGGTGACAGCCCTGAGCCCAGACCCCACGGGCAAGCCCAGCAGACCACGTCTGTCTGTCTCAACCACCTCTGTGGGTGGAGGATGGCGGGGGGAGAGCTAAGACCCGAGTCCCTGGGAAATGCGTGTGTGTGTGTGTGGGGGGAGAGCTAAGACCCGAGTCCCTGGGAAATGCGTGTGTGTGTGTGGGGGGGGAGAGCTAAGACCTGAGTCCCTGGGAAATGTGTGTGTGTGTGTGGGGGGGAGCTAAGACCTGAGTCCCTGGGAAATGCGTGTGTGTGTGGGGGGGGGGGTGAGGCCACACTGGCTCCGGTGGCTCCGCTGCCATCAAGGGGGGGCCTCTGCGTGGTGGGAAGGACCTGAAGATGGGAGAGGACACAGATCCCTGAGTCCCTGTGCGATGTCACGGCTCCCACAAGGACGTGCAGGCTGGCGCTCCTCAGAGGGGGGCTACACTGCGTGGACCGGCCTCCCAAACAAGACTGACCCCCTTCACACGAAGGGTCCTCACTCAGCGACAGAAGCCTGGCTCCCTCCCACATCCAGCGTCTGGGCACTGCTGCCCTGTGGTCGGCTGGAGGCACAGTCCCCAAGGACCACCAGGTGGCACCACCAGCCTGGACACAGGAGAGCACTGGGAGGGGGCAGAGGCTGGGCATCGGGGCCCTGGGGGAGACGGGGAGGGGGCAGCGGGGAGGCCAGGACCTGCCCCACCCCACAGGGCTCCAGGGTGGGCAGCCACCCCCGGCCTCTGGGTCCATCAGGCCCTGACGCAGTGCTGGCGGGGAAAGGGACCTGGGGGCACTCTCCCTTCTACCCTGGGGGACAGCTGGTGGGGGCTGCCTGCTGTCCTCGGACTCTGCCCTGGGGTCTGCCAGGACCCCCAGCCCACACTGTGGGGGCTCCTGGGCACAGTGAGGCCGCCCACACCTGCATGTGCTGAGGGCTCCGGGCCCCTCGCCCCTGGGCTGGGGCACTCAGGACCCTGCAAGCAAGGGGCTTCCCACCCCCTCGCTCATAGCCAGGGCCTGGGCGTTCACTGTGACGAGGCCACGAGCCTAGCCCAGGCACGTGGGGTGTACACGGGGCCCCTGCAATGGCCCAGGCACATGTGCACACGGGGCCCCTGCAATGGCCCAGGCACATGTGCACACGGGGCCCCTGCAACGGCCCAGGCACATGTGCACACGGGGCCCCTGCAATGGCTCAGGCACGTGGGGTGTACATGGGGCCCCTGCAACGGCTCAGGCACGTGGGGTGTACACGGGGCCCCTGCAATGGCCCAGGCACATGTGCACATGGGGCCCCTGCAACGGCCCAGGCACGTGGGGTGTACACGGGGCCCCTGCAACGGCCCAGGCACGTGGGGTGTACACGGGGCCCCTGCAACGGCCCAGGCACGTGGGGTGTACACGGGGCCCCTGCAACGGCCCAGGCACGTGGGGTGTACACGGGGCCCCTGCAATGGCCCAGGCACGTGGGGTGTACACGGGGCCCCTGCAACGGCTCAGGCACGTGGGGTGTACACGGGGCCCCTGCAACGGCTCAGGCAGGTGGGGTGTACACGGGGCCCCTGCAACGGCTCAGGCACGTGGGGTGTACACGGGGCCCCTGCAATGGCTCAGGCACGTGAGGTGTACACGGGGCCCCTGCAACGGCCCAGGCACGTGGGGTGTACACGGGGCCCCTGCAACGGCTCAGGCACGTGGGGTGTACACGGGGCCCCTGCAACGGCTCAGGCACGTGGGGTGTACACGGGGCCCCTGCAACGGCTCAGGCAGGTGGGGTGTACACGGGGCCCCTGCAACGGCTCAGGCAGGTGAGGTGTACACGGGGCCCCTGCAACGGCCCAGGCACGTGGGGTGTACACGGGGCCCCTGCGACGGCCCAGACACGTGGGGTGTACACGGGGCCCCTGCAATGGCTCAGGCACGTGGGGTGTACACGGGGCCCCTGCAATGGCTCAGGCACGTGGGGTGTACACGGGGCCCCTGCAATGGCTCAGGCACGTGGGGTGTACACGGGGCCCCTGCAATGGCTCAGGCACGTGGGGTGTACATGGGGCCCCTGCAATGGCCCAGGCACGTGGGGTGCACATGGGGCCCCTGCAACGGCCCAGGCACGTGGAGTGTACATGGGGCCCCTGCAACAGCTCAGGCACGTGGGGTGTACATGGGGCCCCTGCAATGGCCCAGGCATGTGGGGTGTACACGGGGCCCCTGCAATGGCCCAGGCACGTGGGGTGCACACGGGGCCCCTGCAATGGCCCAGGCACGTGGGGTGTACACGGGGCCCCTACAACAGCTCAGGCAGGTGGGGTGTACACATGGGGCCCTCGGTGGGGCCCCTGCAGTGAGCCCAGGAGGGGAGGGGCAGCTCCTTTGCCCCAGCACATGCATCTCTGCAACTCATCTGCTTGGCCCAGAGGGGAAACTGAGGCTCCAGGAGCAACACTGCTGTCCTGCATGCCACCAGGTGTTCCGCTCGGCTCACACCGGACCCTCCAGCCCTGTATTCACCCCAGCTGCCTGCCTTGATGGAGCCCCATCGGGGTCCTGCACCCTGGGCAACTGCTCGGGGCCCCTCACATCCCCCGGGGTTCCTTCTCACTCCTTCAAGGACACGGATGGATGGACATACACTGTGTCTGCCTCTTCTCCCGCTGACCTGACACCACTGGGGCCCAGCAGCTCTGACTGACCCCTCTGGCCCAGTCTCTGAGACCCCCTCAAGCCCAGTCACCCAGAAGTGTCCAGCAGGTGTTCATGGGCCTGTGCACAGGGGACGGGTGCGTGGACCCGTGGGTCAACATCCACATTTCTTCTAGAAACGGGCCGTTGCATCAGAGCACTTCGAGTGACTTCAACCCAAAACAAGAGGGACTGCTGCCTCCACCCACCCCATCCTTGACCATGAAGTTGTCGGGGCCTCTGTGCGGCTCCTGCCCCGTGGCTCCAATCCCCGTGGCCCCAGGTCCCCGTGGCCCCAATCCCCGTGGCCCCAATCCCCGTGGCTCCAATCCCCGTGGCCCCAGGTCCCCATGGCTCCAATCCCCGTGGCCCCAGGTCCCCGAGGAACCCTCCAGGCCACGTGAACAGAGCTCACCCAGCAGAACAGCTGGAGACTTATCTGGCCCCTCCTGCTGTCCTTCACTGAGTCTCCTACAGGGGCAGCCAGGAGACCCCGCCTCTGCCGTGGCCACCCCTCCTGGCCCCTCCCCCCCCCTCTGCCAGGCTCTGAAAAGTGCCCCAGCCCATTGGAGGAAGCAGCCCACGGCTTCCTGGTCCCTTCGTGAGTCCACCGTTGCTTCAGCCTCAGACCGGGTCACCACACCTGAGGTGGTGCCACCAGAGGAGGCGGGCCAGGCTCAGGTGCACACGTGACGATGCGCGTCCCGACCACGTCAGCCGGAACCCCTTAACACCAAGGGGAACAAGGCCCGTTGAGTGACTTTGAAAATCGAGACAGCGCCCAGGACAGTGGCTGCCGGTTTGGTGCAGAAACGGCTCAAAGGACTGACATCATAACGGGAAACGTCCCCTCAGAGCGTCTGAGATGCGGCGGGTTCCACTGGCAGCATCAGGGATGGCGTTCCCGGAGCCCAGGGTCCCGGGCCCTGTGGGGTCAGAGCCTGGGGCGGGCCTCACACCAGCGCCATCACTTACGTCCTCGGACTCGAAGACGTGGCAGACCATCTTGTACTGCTTCTTCCCCTCCGGGGCGCCCGGGGTGGTCTCGATGCAGTCCTGGGAGGCCGACCGGGGCATGCGCCGCCGAGCCATCAGCACCACGATGCTCCCGATGTCCGCGATGTAGGAGATGGTGCGCAGGGCGTGGTCCATCATGGTCTCCTGTCCGGGGAGATGTGGGGGGGGGGGTCCAGGTTATTAGCCGGCACTGCGGGGAGCGTGGCACCGGAGGACATGCAGGGGTCACACGGTTTCTCAGCCTTGACACGGCCAACTCTTGGGGCCAGGCCACCCTTCCCGGTGGGAGTCTGTCCTGCACCCCGTGAGGTGTGGAGTGGCACCCCTGGCCTCCACCCCGCAGAAACTAGCGACACCCACCACCGTCCCAGGCTGTGACAGCAGAAAATATCTCGCTCCCTTGCTAAGTGTCCGCTGGGGGATGACACCATCCCAGGCAGATGGAGCTGCCGCATTGGTTCACACAAGGCTCCAGGGCGGTGGTTCACAGTCAAGGCCACTCTGCCTTCATTCTGCCCCACAGCTTCCAAAGTGACCCTGCTGGTCAGAGGCCACGTGGGGCTCTGGACAAGGATCCCCACCCCAAGTGTGCGCCTGGCCCAGACCTCCCGCCGCACAGAGGAGGGGAGTGCACAGGCCCACGTGGGCCACACTGAGTCCTCCAGGGGGGAGCCCCACTGGCTACATCTCGCCCCGCAGTCCCTGTGTGGGACGTGGGACGTGGGACAAGGGACGTGGGACGAGGGAGGGACGAGGGACGTGGGACGTGGGACGTGGGACGAGGGACGAGGGAGGGATGTGGGACGTGGGATGTGGGACGTGGGACAGGGGACGTGGGATGTGGGACAGGGGACGTGGGACGTGGAAGGAGGGACGGGGGACGCGAGACGGGGGACGTGGGAGGAGGGATGTGGGACGGGACGGGGGACATGGGACGTGGGACGGGGAGGAGGGACGGGGGACGAGAGATGGGGGACGTGGGAGGAGGGACGCGGGACGGGGGACAGGGGACGTGGGACGGGGGACAGGGGACGTGGGACGTGGGAGGAGGGATGGGGACGGGGGAGGAGGGACAGGGAACGTAGGACGGGGGAGGAGGGACGGGGGACGTGGGACGGGGGAGGAGGGACGGGGACGTGGGATGGGGGACGGGGAGGAGGGACGGGGACGGGGGATGAGGGACGAGGGAGGGACGTGGGACGGGGGACGAGGAGGAGGGACGGGGACAGGGGACGTGGGACGGGGACGGGGGAGGAGGGACGGGGGACGTGGGAGGAGGGACGCGGGACGGGGGACGTGGGATGGGGAGGAGGGACGGGGGACGTGGGACGGGGGACGTGGGATGGGGGAGGAGAGACGGGGGACGTGGGACGGGGAGGAGGGACGAGGGACGGGGGACGTGGGACAGGGGACGTGGGAGGGATGAGGGACGTGGGATGGGGGACAAGGGACGGGGGACGGGGCACGTGGGACGGGGGAGGGACGAGGGACGTAGGCCGTGGGATGTGGGAGGGACGAGGGATGTGGGACGAGGGACAAGGGACGTGGGACGTGGAAGGGACGAGGGATGTGGGATGTGGGACGGGGGCCGTGGACGTGAAAGGAACGAGGGACGTGGGACGAGGGACGTGGGAGGGACGAGGGACGTGGGACGAGGGAGGGACGGGGGACGGGGGAGGGACCAGCGATGCGGGACGGGGGACGTGGGACGGGGGATGTGAGACGGGGGACGTGGGACGTGGGATGTGGAAGGGATGGGGGACGAGAGACGAGGGACGAGGGATGTGGGACGAGAGACGGGAGGGACGGGGGACGTGGGACAGGGGATGTGGGACGAGGAACGGGGGATGGGGGACGAGGGACGGGAGGGACGGGGGACGTTGGACAAGGGATGAGGGACGTGGGACAGACGGGGGATGGGGGACGAGGGACGTGGGAGGGATGGGGGACGGGGGATGGGGGATGTGGGACGGGGGACATGGGAGGGACGTGGGACGTGGGATGTGGGAGGGACGAGGGACGGGGGACGGGGGACATGGGACGGGGGACGTGGGAGGGACGGGGGACGTGGGAGGGATGAGGGACGGGGGACGGGGGACGTGGGAGGAACGAGGGATGTGGGACGGGGGTCGTGGGACGAGGGATGTGGGACGAGGGACGAGGGATGTGGGACGAGGGACGTGGGGGGATGAGGGACGTGGGAGTGACGGGGGACGTGGGACGGGGGACGTGGAAGGGATGGGGTATGGGGACGGAGGACGTGGGAGGGACGGGGGACGTGGGAGGACGTGGGACGTGGGAGGGATGAGGTACGGGGGATGTGGGACGTGGGACGAGGGACGGGGGACGAGGGACGTGGGACGAGGGACGGGGGACGTGGGATGGGGGACGTGGGACAGGGGACGTGGGAGGGGGATGTGGGAGGGGGACGGGGGACGTGGGACGAGGGACGGGGGATGTGGGACAGGGGACGTGGGACGGGGGACGTGGGACGTGGGACGGGGGATGTGGGACAGGGGACGGGGGACGTGGGACGAGGGACGGGGGATGTGGGACAGGGGACGTGGGAGGGGGATGTGGGAGGGGGACGTGGGACGTGGGACGAGGGACGGGGGATGTGGGACAGGGGACGTGGGACGGGGGACGTGGGACAGGGGACGTGGGAGGGGGACGTGGGATGGGGGACGTGGGACGGGGGACGTGGGAGAGATGGGGGACGTGGGACGGGGGACAGGGGACGAGGGACGGGGACGAGGTACGTGGGATGTGGGACGGAGAATGGGGGACGAGGGATGGGGGACGTGGGAGGGACGGGGGACGTGGGACGTGGGAGGGACGGGGGACGGGGGATGTGGGACGGGGGACGTGGGACGGGACGTGGGGGGGACGGGGGACGTGGAAGGGATGGGGTACGGGGACGAAGGACGTGGGAGGGACGAGGGACGGGGGACGTGGGATTAGGAACGGGGGACGTGGGAGGGACGTGGGACGTGGGAGGGACGAGGTACGGGGGACGTGGGACGGGGGATGTGGGACGGGACGGGGGACGTGGGACGAGGGATGTGGGACAAGGGACGTGGGAGGGACAAGGTACGGGGGACGAGGGCCGTGGGATGTGGGACAAGGGACGAGGAACGGGGACGGGGGACATGGGGGGGACGTGGGACGAGGGATGGGGGACGTGGGAGGGACGTGGGATGGGGGACGTGGGAGGGACGAGGGACGAGGGACGTGGGACGGGGGACGTGGAAGGGACGGGGGACGGGGGACGGGGTACGTGGGAGGGACGAGGGACGGGGGACGTGGGACGAGGGACGTGGGACGAGGGACGTGGATCGGGGGACGGGGGACGTGGGACGAGGGACGTGGGACGAGGGACGTGGGATGGGGGTCGAGGGACGGGGGACGGGGGAGGGACGGGGGACGGGGGAGGGACGGGGGACGGGGGACGAGGGATGGGGGACGTGGGACGAGGGAAGTGGGATGGGGGTCGAGGGACGGGGGACGGGGGAAGAGGGACGAAGGACGGGGGCCGTGGGTGGGACGGGGACATGGGACGGGGGACGTGGGAGGGACGGGGGACGTGGGACAGGGATGAGGGAGGGACGAGGGACGTGGGACGGGGGACGTGGGAGGGACGTGGGACGTGGGAGGGACGTGGGACGGGGGATGTGGGACGAGGGACGAGGGATGGGGGACGAGGGACGGGGGACGGGGGATGTGGGAGGGACGGGGGACGGGGGACGGGTGGGGTTTGTCACGTGAACCTCTGTGCTCACCTGCGTGTCTGCATTCAACACCTTGATCCTCTGGGTGGAGATGAAGAGGTCCACCTCGGTCAGCGTCTGGGCATCACCCTCGGAGCTCTGAGGAATGACAGGTGGGCAGGGTGACTAGTCAGAGCCTGGCCGCGTCACCAGTGGCCTCAAAGGGACAGGCACCTTCGAGGGCGGTCTGCAGCTGAGTGAGCGCTGACCGCAGAGGCAGGAGGGGAGGAAGGAGACGGCTTCCGGGAGGCCGGGCACGGAGGGAGGCCCGGCCCGCGCACGTGGCCCCGGGGACTCTGCCTCAGCGTCCCGGAGGCCGCCTCTCTGCCCGCTGACCCGATCCTGCGACCAGGCAGATGCCGGGTCCCTGGGCTCCAGCTCCCGGGTCTGGGATCCTGAGTGTCCCCAGGAAACAGGGAGCGACATTTCCGAAGAAGTCAGATTAAAACGTCAGTGTTTTCTTCTGGTGGAAACAGTCATGGTCACGTCTACGCTCCTGCCACCCCCGCGGGCTTGGGCCGGACTTCCAAAACCCCTCAGGGAGGCAGGACCCCCCCAGACCGCGTGCTGCCCTCGGATGGCCACCAGTGATGTGCGCGTGGGATGGTCTGGAGGCCGAGTAGCCTGCTCAGGGTCTGCCCCAAACCAGGACAGCCTTCCTCGTGACCACCACGCGGCGTGGATGGTACCTGACCTGGTAGATAATCTCCTGCGGTCACTTGGGACCCACGGTGCTACGCCTTTTGCTTCCGAAGACCACACGCTATGACTAATGTCTCGCTAGGGAAGTTTGGGACCAAGACTGCCTCCCACCCCCACCCCGCCCCGCTGCCGACTCCTCCGGCATTCCAAGTCACAGGAGGCCCCAGGCAGCGGTGAGAAAACCAGACGGTTGCTGGGATTTCAAGGGACCAGTCGTTTGGGCGTGCAGCCTGCCGCAGGGCGATGCCGATTTTTAAAATGACCAGAAAGATAAGAGAATCCAGTTGGCAACAGTCTGCACCCGACTGGGGAGGAACGACTTCTCCCGTTTTTAGGAACTGGGTTAGACCGCGTATCTGCTCGCTTTGGAAGGACGTATGCTGGGGGCGTCACTCGAAACCTTCCTGCCGAGAAGCAGGTCAGGACAAGAGATGACACGGAAGTTGCGGGTGGACCGTGGTTTTTAGCTTTCGGGACAGTTTTGGAGGTGACGTGAGCTGTGCTCAAGGTGGGAGCAAGCGGAGGGAGCTGATCGCTGACCAGGAACAGGGAAGGTCACCCTGTCACGCTTCCCGTGGGGAGACGGGGAGCATCATGACCTGGATCCTACAGAGGATCACCAGGCTACAGGGTGGGCCTGTCTGCAGACGGAGCCCTGACCCCACGGTCATCAGGGGACCTGGGAGCGGCTGGCTCTGCTGGGGACAACCCTCCCTCCCGGGCCTGAGACCCACAGAGCACCTGCCATCATCATGTGTGTGGCTGGCTGTGGGCAGATCAGAAAGGGGGCCTTGGCAGTGACTGTGAGCCTCTCCCTGCCTGGAAGGTTCACGGGGCAATGGCCTGTCCTGAGCCCCGTCTGCCTGCCCCCAGACCCGAGGAGCAGCCTGCAGACCACAGGGAGGGCAGTGTGGCCCAGGGGAAAGGGAGCCCCCTGACAGGGCCTCTGGCCACATCCCAGAAAACAGTGTTCTAGGCTGGTCGGAAGACACGACCTCCTGCTGTGGACGCTACAAGCCACGTCGGAGCCTCCAACACCAGCCCTCTGCTATTTTCCACGTCAGGAGAGGAGCTGGAATGTGCCCGGCGTTGACTACATGACCAGGGTTCCCCAGCCCCATTCCCAAAGGCCCCTTCCTGCTCCAGAGACTTTCCAGTACAGCAGGGGTCGGGAGCCGTTTCGGCTGAGCGAGCCATGAACGCCACGTATTTTAAAATGTAATTCCGTGAGAGCCATACAATGACCCGTACACATTATCCAATAAAAACTTGGTGTTGTCCCGGAGGACAGCTGTGATTGGCTCCAGCCACCCGCAACCGTGAACATGAGCAGTAGAAAATGAATGGATTGTAATACATGAGAACGTTTTATCTTTTTAACATTATGATTTTTACTAAAGATTTGTCTGCGAGCCAGATGCAGCCATCAGAAGAGCCACCCCTGGCTCGCGAGCCACAGGTTCCCGACCCCTGCCAGAGAGGAAGCATCTCATGGGAGAGCTGAGCTCCCTCATCAGCCGGATTGAGTCAATTAAACTTAATGAGTCTTTAAATATCAGAGCAACTTAATTAATTCAGCACAGGAGGCCCAGGCACTGAACGTGTCGCATGGGCATTATCAAACGCCCCATTTTCCGCGTCTCTGTAAAACAGTGACGCTGCAGCCTGAACCCTGTCTTGACAGTCCGTCACACAGAGACACGAAAAGGAAATAAACCAAAGGGCCATGATTAAAATCTTCTGTTGGTGGGCGGTTAAAAGAAAAAAGAAAAGGTCTCTGGTTTCATTCAGAAGTCCAGTCCTTCCCTACCTAATGCATCACCTGGGTCCCCAGCGGGAACCCTTACCCCCCTCCCTGTCGCCTGCACAGGACGAGTCAGAGCCCCACGGGACCCACAGTCCTACACACCGCTTTCTTCTTGATCTTGGCAGCTTTCTGCATCCTCTGAGCAGCGTGTAAGAGAAAAGAGAACAGGTGGGCACCGTGGGGGGGGGGGGGAGGAGGGAGGGAGGGAGGGAGGGACGGCAGAGTTATTTCACTTCTGGGGTCAGACCTCAGGCCCAGGGCACAGGGACGCAGTCACCACACCTCAGCGGGCCTCATGCTGAGAAGCCCGCACACCTTATCGCTCAAGTGCTGGAGGTCCCTGGCAACCCCCGTGCCCACCAGGGCAAGGTGAGGAGGAGCCACCTGCCAGCCGGGCTCCAGGGTGGAGCCGCAGGGCTGGGTGTCTGCTAACGGCTCGGGCGGGCAGGACTCTGTGGACCCGTTCCCTCTGTTTACAGAGGTCAGTGGATACGCTGAGGGCAGGGGAGAGGCTAACACGCAGTCTCACCGTGCAGAGCAGCCGAGTTTGTAGACCGCTGCCCCCCCCCCCCCACACACACACACGCACTTGTGGCTCTGGCTGTGTCGTCCTGCCCAGACAAACCAGCATCAAACCCCTGTGCCTGGAGCTGCAGGTGTGTCGGGGTTTCCTGGGGGTCGTGAACTGGAGCCAAGTGTAATGCGTTTCCCTTCTGCGAACAGCACCCCCAGTGGCACCAGAGATCCGTAGACTGGGATTCAAACGCCATACGAACGTGTTTTAAAACGGCCGCGCTTCCAGACCATCGTCTTTAAAAGGTCCCATTTCTAGGGCCCTGGCCGGTTGGCTCAATGGTAGAGCGTCAGCCTGGCGTGCAGAAGTCCCAGGTTCGATTCCCGGCCAGGGCGCACAGGAGAAGCGCCTATCTGCTTCTCCACCCCCCCTCCTTCCTCTCTGTCTCTCTCTTCCCCTCCCGCAGCCAAGGCTCCATTGGAGCAAAGATGACCCGAGCGCTGGGGATGGCTCCTTGGCCTCTGCCTCAGGCACTAGAATGGCTCTGGTTGCAACAGAGCGATGCCCCAGATGGGCAGAGCATCGCCCCCTGGTGAGCATGCCGGGTAGATCCCGGTCGGGCACATGCTCTGTCTCACTGCCTCCCTGGCTTCTCACTTTGGAAATATATAAATTAAAAAAATTTTAAAAATAAATAAAACCAAAGGTCCCGTCTCTAGGTGGCCCAGAGGCAGGTCCCCAGCCCGGTGTCCTCCTACCCGAGGCCAGTCTCCCTCGGCCCCACCAGGCCCCTCGGGCACTCCCCGTGGGGGCTGCTGGTTCAGAGCCGTCGTGGTGCCTGTGCCCCGTCCCGCTCCCTCCTGCCCCTACCTTGACTGGCTGACGGCCCCCTGCCCCTACCTTGACCCGGCTGACGGCCCCCTGCCCCTACCTTGACCCGGCTGACGGCCCCCTGCCCCTACCTTGACCCGGCTGACGGCCCCCTGCCCCTGCCCCTACCTTGACCCGGCTGACGGCCTCCTGCCCCTACCTTGACCCGGCTGACGGCCTCCTGCCCCTGCCTTGACCCGGCTGACGGCCTCCTGCCCCTGCCTTGACCCGGCTGACGGCCCCCTGCCCC
Source organism: Saccopteryx leptura (assembly GCF_036850995.1). Classification (NCBI taxonomy): domain Eukaryota; kingdom Metazoa; phylum Chordata; class Mammalia; order Chiroptera; family Emballonuridae; genus Saccopteryx; species Saccopteryx leptura. The sequence continues at coordinate 56,870,524 of NC_089515.1, read as the reverse complement.
TGCCTTGACCCGGCTGACGGCCTCCTGCCTCCTGCCCCTACCTTGACTGGCTGACGGCCCCCTGCCCCTACCTTGACCCGGCTGACGGCCCCCTGCCCCTACCTTGACCCGGCTGACGGCCCCCTGCCCCTACCTTGACCCGGCTGACGGCCCCCTGCCCCTACCTTGACCCGGCTGACGGCCTCCTGGGCCTGCATCATCCTGATGTTCTTGGAAGGGTTCCGTTCCGACAGCAGCTGGGTCGACCCCAGGTAGTTGGCAGCAAAGATGATGCCATCAATGAGGTCCTCCGGCTCACAGGGCCCTGGAACTGAAGGGGCACAGTCAGTACCTCCCCAGAGGACAGGGGTCAGGGGCTGTGTGTGCCGGGCAGGGAGGTCAGTCCACTCCATGGTGCACGGCCAGGAAACCCAACACTAACTGTCAGGAGGACAAAAATACTGGGACCCTGGGCAGCTGTCACTCGAGGCACCTCTGTCACCTCCAAGGTGACAGCCAGCTGCTACAATTCCAGAAGGGACCTTGCCTTATCATATGGCACTGCCTCCACCTCCGAGGTGTGCCTTTTAAACAAGCTTTGCAGGAGGAAACCCAACCAGAAATGTAAGTGCCCTCTGCTTTGACAGGAACATGCAACTGCCCTCCCCCCGAGGTAAAATTCAGTCACTTACCAGCCACGAAGCTTGGAAAGGATGCCACCTTCTTTGTCTGTTAGGGAGAAATAATAACAGTTGTAAGCAGGTGGCCCACAAGGTGTCGGCTAAGATGAGCAGCATCAGGCTAAAGCCCACGATGGACAGGGGTTCCCAAGGAGTGAGATCCATGAAGTGAACCCGGGACTCCTGCACGCCAGGCCGACGCTCTACCACTGAGCCAACTGGCCAACGCTGGCCCAGCATGTGAAAGTCCCAGTCTGATTCCCGGCCAGGGCACACAGGAGAAGCGTCCACCTGCTTCTCCACCCCCACCCCCTCCTTCCTCTCTGTCTCTCTCTTCCCCTCCCGCAGCCAAGGCTCCATTGGAGCAAAGATGGCCCGGGCACTGGGGACGGCTCCTTGGCCTCTGCCCCAGGCGCTAGAGTGACTCTGGTTGCAGCAGAGTGACACCCCGGAGGGGCAGAGCGTCGCCTCCTGGTGGGCGTGCCGGGTAGATCCCGGTCGAGTGCATGCAGGAGTCTGTCTGTCTGCCTCCCCACTTCTCACTTAAAAAAAAAAAAAAGAGCCATGGGGTATAGAAGGCCATTACCTGACACCCAGGGACGGTGACCTTAGCACCTCCCTGCTCACGGGGAACATAGAACCCGTACAGCCCGATGGTTCTCACAGCGCGCGGGCACAAGAGCTACCAGGGCCTGGCTAAGAGCAGGAGGAAGCCCGGATTCCACTCCATGGGCAGCTGTGGGTTCTTCGTCAACCTTATAAAATCTCACCTGGACCTCATCACCCAGGAAAGGGAAGTGACTTGCTTTTGGCCTCCGTTTAATAACCTCCGTTACGGCAGCATTTGTTTACAAAGGACCATTTCTTCAAATCACGCTGTTGGTAAGAACAGCCGTTCTCAACTAGGGTGCCTCTCCTCCCCGGGGGGGGCAGGGGGGGACATGTGGCCTTGCCCGTCTAACGTTCAGCTGTCACCACCCGAGGAGGGGGGTTCCCACTGGCATTGATTGGGTGGGGCGAGACCAGGGATGCTTCCAAACAGCCTACAGCGCGAGGTCACCCCACGACACAGAACTGTCTGCCCCAAATGTCAACGACACCACTGTTGGAGAACCCGGGTTTAGAACATGTCAGACGGGAGCAGCAGTGACCCTCACATCCCCCCGGCCGTAGGGACACCCAGCTCTGCTGGACCTGCTCCCCGTCCCCCAAAGGCCCTGGAAAGAGAGGGTGAGCAGACCGCACAGGGCAGGCGGGCGGGCAGCCCCCACTGGGCCCTGGGCCGGAACACTCATCCTTGCAGGAATTACCTCTGGGACATTGTTGTTGTCCACGGGTCCATTGAGGTCGGAGCGCTGCTGCTTTCTGGGCTGCTCCACGCCGTTGCAGACCTGGAACGGGGAGGCAGAGGTCAACGCAGCCTTCAAACGTGTCGGAAGAGGGAGCCATGACACAAAACCGGAGACACCGCATGACAGTTTTGAAAAAACCACACGTGTATGTGTGTATGTGTGCTGTGTATGTGTGCACACACATGCAGGTAGATCTAAATTAAACTTTTCTTTAAATGTATACTTTGGCCCTGGCCGGTTGGCTCAGCAGTAGAGCGTCAGCCTGGCATGTGGGGGACCCGGGTTTGATTCCCAGCCAGGGCACATAGGAGAAGCGCCCATTTGCTTCTCCACCCCCTGCCCCCTTCCTCTCTCTCTCTTCCCCTCCCACAGCCAAGGCTCCATTGGAGCAAAGATGGCCCGGGCGCTGGGGATGGCTCTGTGGCCTCTGCCCCAGGTGCTAGAGTGGCTCTGGTCACGGCAGAGCGATGCCCCGGAGGGGCAGAGCATCGCCCCCTGGTGGGCAGAGCGTCGCCCCTGGTGGGCGTGCCGGGTGGATCCCCGTCGGGCGCATGCGGGAGTCTGTCTGACTGTCTCTCCCCGTTTCCAGCTTCAGAAAGAAAGAAAAAAATAAAATAAAATAATGTATACTTTGATGCTTCTAAAATGTTCATTGGAACCATGTTTTCCAACTTCAGTGACATTATTTTTAATAGTGGTGAAACACAACCATCCTAACCGTTGGGAAGTGTCCAGTTCGGCGGCACCGAACACGTCCACCTGTTGGGCAGCCATCACCGCTGTCCATCTCCAGACCTCTGAAACTCTGTCCCCAGTAACACGGACTTCCCACAGCCCTCCCCAGCCCCCAGCAATCACAAGGGTGTCCCAATCAACCTGATGACTCCAGGAAACTCATCTCAGTGAATTGGACAGGACTGGTCCTTTGGTGACCAGCTGCGGTCACCTGGCCACACTGCAGCACGTGTCAGAATGCTCCTCCTCCTCGGGCTGAATGACGCGGGCAGACCAAATGGGGCTTTTCCCCGCGTCTGCCGACGGACACCCGGGTCGTTCCCACCTCGTGGCTGCTGTGAGCAATGCTGCTATGGACACGCAGGTCTGCAAACACTTCTTAGACGACGGACACCTGGGTCGTTCCCACCTCGTGGCTACTATGAGCAATGCTGCTATGGACACGCAGGTCTGCACACACTTCTTAGACGACGGACACCTGGGTCGTTCCCACCTCGTGGCTGCTATGAGCAATGCTGCTATGGACACGCAGGTCTGCAAACACTTCTTAGACGACGGACACCTGGGTCGTTCCCACCTCGTGGCTACTATGAGCAATGCTGCTATGGACACGCAGGTCTGCACACACTTCTTAGACGACGGACACCTGGGTCGTTCCCACCTCGTGGCTGCTATGAGCAATGCTGCTATGGACACGCAGGTCTGCACACACTTCTTAGACGACGGACACCTGGGTCGTTCCCACCTCGTGGCTGCTATGAGCAACGCTGCTATGGACACGCAGGTCTGCACACACTTCTTAGACGACGGACACCTGGGTCGTTCCCACCTCGTGGCTGCTATGAGCAACGCTGCTATGGACACGCAGGTCTGCAAACACTTCTTAGACGACGGACACCTGGGTCGTTCCCACCTCGTGGCTGCTATGAGCAATGCTGCTATGGACACGCAGGTCTGCAAACACTTCTTAGACGACGGACACCTGGGTCGTTCCCACCTCGTGGCTACTATGAGCAATGCTGCTATGGACACGCAGGTCTGCAAACACTTCTTAGACGACGGACACCTGGGTCGTTCCCACCTCGTGGCTGCTATGAGCAATGCTGCTATGGACACGCAGGTCTGCACACACTTCTTAGACGACGGACACCTGGGTCGTTCCCACCTCGTGGCTGCTATGAGCAATGCTGCTATGGACACGCAGGTCTGCACACACTTCTTAGACGACGGACACCTGGGTCGTTCCCACCTCGTGGCTGCTATGAGCAACGCTGCTATGGACACGCAGGTCTGCACACACTTCTTAGACGACGGACACCTGGGTCGTTCCCACCTCGTGGCTGCTATGAGCAATGCTGCTATGGACACGCAGGTCTGCAAACACTTCTTAGACGACGGACACCTGGGTCGTTCCCACCTCGTGGCTGCTATGAGCAACGCTGCTATGGACACGCAGGTCTGCACACACTTCTTAGACGACGGACACCCGGGTCGTTCCCACCTCGTGGCTGCTGTGAGCAATGCTGCTATGGACACGCAGGTCTGCAAACACTTCTCAGAGCCCTACTCTCAAGGTTTTTGATACAGACCCAGAAATGGGATTGCTGGGTCATATGATAATTCTACTTTTAATTTCTTTTTGAAGAACCACCACGCTGCTTTCCACAACCCCTGCGTCAATCAGCTGCGCCCAAGAGTTAAAGTTGTGTTTCCAACCCACCTCAACTTAGTTGAACGCCAACACTGAACGCAAAGGGTCTACGTCCTTTAGTTAATAATGCAAACCAGTCAGTTATCTGTCTGCTGGAGAAAGTAAAGTGCCCCAAGCACATGCATACATCTTAAAGGAGACATCAAATCAGAATTTCTTTCATTTAAACAATATATATTTATTTTTTTTGCCTTGTACTGTCCAGAAGAGAGAAGCCAGGTCCCTCACTGTCCAAACCCTAGAGGGGGCTCAGGAGAGACAGCACAAGCCACATTCCAGAACATTCTGGAAATAACAGTCGAGCAGCAACAATATGAAGACGATGGCAATGATGACGACGACGAGGACACGGGTGGTGACGAGTTACCTTTATAAATACGTTTATGTTCCTATGACAAGCACATAGCCTATTTCCTTGCAAGTATGTAAGTGAACGTCATCCCTCACACCTCTTACCACACGGGGCTGCACGGCCCTATTCCTGCGTCACAGGTGAGGCAGCCCAGGGGCCAAGGCCGGGTCCCCACGGGCTGAGCAGGAGTCACTGAAGTGCTCTTTCCCGTCCTGGATGGTCACTTTCACGACCCTGGGCTTCAAGCGCTCACAGTCCTCCCTCCTCCGTCTACACCAGCCGTCCCCAGGTGACCGGGCTCTGATGCCTGCGCAAACCATGTGCCCGTCCTGCAAGGAGCCAGCTTGTTCTGGGCTCCTAGGTAACTCCTCCGGGTGCCCAGAGCCCCAGCGGCTCGGGACTTCCCATGGGGCCGTGGGACACCTGGGCGCTCCCCCCAGACGCTGTTCCCACTGCCTTACATACATACACTAATTCAGGACGCCCCCCCCCCCCCGCACCGCTCTGTTGCCTCGGACCCTTGGCTGCGTCAAGGTGCCCGCAGAGCATGACGATATTCTACCCACTTGTTCCAAAGGCACCTGACCTGGCGACCTTTCCCGGCCGAGTCCACGGACTTCACTGCCTAAAGACCCGCACCGTGTCGCTAGGAGTCAGAAAGGCTCCGTGACCCCCAGCACCCCGAAGAAACAAACCAGCCAGTCAACGCCCACCGCAGACAAAGTGTTTACGTGTCCTCCCCCAGATCCATGTTAATACCTGCTCCTCAAGGTGACGGCATTCGGAGGCGGGCCTGTGGAAGGTGATTAGGGGTCGATGAGGGCAGGAGGGTGGTGCCCGCATGCAGTGGATGAGTGCCCTTCTCAAGATCAGACCCCCCCCGCCCGCCACCTGAGGACTTGGCGAGAGAGGACGCCACCTGTGAGCCGGGTCCTCGTGGGGTGCTGGGTCAGCCAGCACCTCGACATTGCACGCCCGGCCTCCAGAGGAGCGAGGGACAGATTTCTGTCGCGTGTGAGCCCACCCGCAGGGTGTTTCCGTCACAGCAGCCTGCAGGGCTCGAGGTGACACCCCTTCTGCGAATGTCACAGCTCGGAGTGGAGTCTGCTTTTCCTGATGGGCCACAGGGCCCCAGCCACATGCATGGGGGGCCTTGGTGCCCGGCAAACAGAGGGGGGGCCCTCTAGGGCAGCACAGGTCCCAGGCCTCCCGGTCACGCGGCGCTCCCCGAACTACTGGCCTGAGCTGCTGTCCGCCCGCATCAGCGTTTTCTGGACTCCCTGCCGCCATTTGTCACCATGACAACCACAGCTGCCACAGGGGAACCGGGGTTGGTTTCCAAGGGGCGGGAGGGCGGGGCTCCTGCTCCCCGGGGAGATCCCATCTGGGCTCCAGTCTTCATCCCCGAGGAGGGGCTGGGACGCAGCCTCTGAGATCCACAGGGTTGGGGCCCACGTGGACCTGGGGCCCCTGGCATCTCAGGGAGAGGATAGTCACACCTGCTCATGCCTCCCCAAGGGACGGCAGCCGGCACCTCGGAAAGGCAGGGGCCGGCAGGGCTACCGGGGCCCTTTGGGCCCTAGCGCCGACAAGGAGGGCAGGGCCACGTCACCCTCTGGACGACCACAGAGCAATCCGCGGGAGTGGGAGCCTGCACCCAGAGAAGGCGGCGAGTGTGGCAGACCCCTCCCACCCCCCACGGAGCTCTGACAACAGAACGAGAACATGGGGTCCCAACTGGCCGGCCAGCCCCTGCCAGGACTGGGGACAGTTGCTCTGGGCGGCCATGGACTGCCTGTTATAAAAACACTGTACAGGCCCTGGCCGGTTGGCTCAGTGGTAGAGCATCGGCCTGGCGTGCGGAAGTCCCAGGTTCGATTCCCGGCCAGGGCACACAGGAGAGGCACCCATCTGCTTCTCCACCCCTCCCCCCCTCCTTCCTCTCTGTCTCTCTCTTCCCCTCCCGCAGCCAAGGCTCCATTGGAGCAAAGATGGCCCGGGCGCTGAGGATGGCTCCTTGGCCTCTGCCTCAGGCGCTAGAGTGGCTCTGGTCGCAACAGAGCGACACCCCAGAGGGGCAGAGCATCGCCCCCTGGTGGGCGTGCCGGGTGGATCCCGGTCGGGCGCATGCGGGAGTCTGTCTGACTGCCTTCCAGTTTCCAGCTTCAAAAAAATACAAAAAAACAAACAAAAAACAAAGCAAAAAAACAAAACAAAACACTGTACAACAACCTGAATCCATTGTTCTGATAAACATCTTGGCTCCCGATGGTGGAACTCACACCAGGCATTTTGAGTGCTGATGCTCATTTGTCTGCTCGGTTTCACTGAAAATAGGGCACCGTGACCCACGCCACTTCTGCTTCATGTGACATCGCCACCCAGAGGCCGCCCCCCTCCTGCTCCCACCGGCTGTAATAACGGCCAGACGTTGCCAGGCTCCCTCCTGATGACCAGAGCTCAAGGGAGGGGCAGCGGGGCAGCTCAGAGCCACGCATGGCACGGCTCCCCCCGGGGACAGTCCTGCCGACCCTCACGTGTGACGCTGGGTCAGAGGAATCCCGGGGGCTGATGAGGGATCCACCACTTCCCCGGGACACATTCCACCCACCCTGCTTTCAAAGCCGTCAATCATCCCGCCCATCGAACAGGCCCGTGAAGATGCCTCCCTTCGCCCCAGTCTGGAGGTCACCTGGGACCCTCTGCAGGACGGGGACTCCACGCGGGACCCAGCCAGGGTCGCGGACCAGCAGGGTCAGGTCAGAGCCCCGACTCCACGCCCTGACAGTTTCCTCAAGCCTCTCAACCCGTTCCTGACACGCAGACGGCTCAGGAAAACCACCACATCCTCTCTCCTCTGTCCCCTTACGATGCAGGTCGCTCCTGTGATATTTCTCTGGCAAATGACAGGGGGCTCAGATAAAGAGTCTATTCCTGTCATAGTTATTCCCATGGGGTAGAGGGGAACCGTATCTTATCAAAGCCAATCTGTGGTTTAAAAGAATCGTGACAAGACCCACTGGGCACACGAGCCAGGGGAGCCTGTGTTTTCACATCTCTGGGCTGGCCTGTGAGTGGGGGGTTTCTTCCCATACCCCCCCCCCATGGCCAGGTGTGCCCTGGAACATTCCTACGCTAAACAGCTATTCACGGGCTGTCTGAAATTCAAGTTTAGCTGGGTGTCTTGTCGTCGTTACTTTGCCACATCTGGCTGCCACCTCCACGGAAGCCTGGGTGGCACCGTCGGGGACCGGCTTTGTCCCCTGCACCCTGCCTGCGAAACCTCCACTGACCACGAGGCCTCCGGGATGTCCGGCATCACTCACTCTCTCCGTGGAGCCCCTAAAGGGCTGGCTGTTCCCAGGTGGGGGGCTCAGCACAGCCTGTCTGAGCAGAAATCCGTTTCTCTAAACTGGCCTCTGTGTTTCAACCCTACGGCTGAGAGCACCATCCAAAGGCCGAGTCTGCACGGCTGGTCCGAACCTGCTGTGTGTCCTGTGCCGCACTGGGCGTCCCTCTCGGGGACGAGGAAACAAGCGCAATAAAGGTCTTGGCTCAGGACGGCTTCCCGTCCAGCGTGAAGGCAGCAGGGCTCCTGGTCCTGCCTACCTCACACCTCCAGCTCGGAGGGACACACAGACACACACAGACACACTCAGAGGGACGGACGGAGACACACACACGGAGGGACGGATGGAGACACACACACACACACACACACGGTCAGGCCTGAGGGGAGAGGAGAGGAGGGAGGTGGCAGCAGGGCTCCTGGTCCTGCCTACCTCACACCTCCAGCTCGGAGGGACACACACACACACACACACACAAACACCACACACACACACACACACACACGGTCAGGCCTGAGGGGAGAGGAGGGAGGTGGTGCCCAGAGGCCAAACCATCAAGCCTTTGGGCTGTTAAATCTTCCTCCTTTGAGTGTAACCAGAGCCCCCGGGCATCACCGATGGGCACATAATCCGTCCAGAAGCTGTGCTTCTGATCCCTCAGATGTCAGACGTGGAAGAGCCACATAATGGAATTCCAACGTTAAAGCAAAGCGAGCTACAGAACCAGAGGGGGTCATTGTTTCTATTCAATTCTCAAAAAGAAACAACGTGCCCCGGAATCCACACCTTTGCTGCAAACATGGCACAGACACACACACACACACACACACAAAGGTGAGCAGCCCCGTGTGACACACACACACACACACACACACACACACACACACACACACAAAGGTGAGAAGCCCCGTGTGATCTTTTCAATGACAGCGACCGTCTGAGTCAGAGGCAGTCTCCTGGCTCCGTGGCGGGCCCGGCCAGCACTCTGCTGTGTTCCCCTGACTGCTGGTAGCACACAGCTCCCGAGAACCCTGTCCCAACACGTGAATAATGAACAAAACGAAGGCGCCAAAGGAAACCAGTGCTGACAGGAGAATTCCGTTTCCGGGTGTGTGTGGGGGAGGCTCACCCAGCCAGGCCCCAGGCCCTGTGCACGAAATACTGAGACCACACCCTCCTCTCCCACTAGGAGGGTGTCTCCGTTTCCGTCAATGTTCTGGGTCCTAAATAATGATAAACCGCTGAGTTTAGACTCAACAGAGCTGCCTAAGGCCTTCCAACGCTAACACAAAGCCCCACGATTCCTAATCTGAGAAGCAAGCTTAGCCAGACACCATGGAAAGAAAACACCACAATCCTGTTCAGCTTTTATGAATATGCAAAACAGAAAATTCAGTTTTCCTAAAACTGAGGGCAAAAAAGGGAGACTAGAACTCGCTGTTCTTTTCTTTTTCAGCAGTGTATTGGTCGAGTGGGGGTGTAGCTCAGTGGCAGAGCGCACGCTTGGCACACACAAGGCCCCCGGTTCAATCCCCAGCACCTCTACGTTCTGAGAGGCAAACAGTATATTGGACGATATAACTTTCTTTGAATGATACTAAGTATGACCTCCGCTATATAAAGAGCCCAACAGCGTTAGTAACGTGGGGTCCTCTGGCTCCTGCCAGTCCACTCCCGCCCAGGTGGGACCGCATCTTACTGAGCAAGGCATGCAAGGAGAGAGAGGGGACCCTCCCGTCCCACTCAGGATGTGGCCGCCCTACCCAGGGCTCATTTTAACCCTCACTGTCCTCCTGAAAACTTCCCCGAGCTGTGAGGACCCACTGCCCTGCGACCACACACCCAGCAGTATCCTCACAGGTGTCAGCCCCCCTCTACCACGGGGACCCCCAAACTAGCCCTGACCGGTCCTGACGTTTGCTTGATCCTGAGGACACGGGTTCAGAGCAGCTCAGCGTGGTTTTAGCTCATTCGAACTGGCTCACGCCATTCATGGGCCAGGAGGGAGCCTTTTTACCCTCCTTTCTCTCTTCATTGTGATAAACACATATAACAGAATTTGTCGTTTCAACCACCTTAAGTGAATAGGTACGTGGCTCTGGGTGCATTCACGGGGTGGGACCACCAGCACCACCATCCGTCTGCAGCGCTCAACAGCACCCCTGACGGAAACTCCGTACCCACTAAACCCAACTCCCCACTGCTCCTCCTCCTTCCCCACCCCCACCTTCTACTTTCTGTCCCCACGAGTTTAATTGTTCTAGAAACCTCGCACAAGTGGAATCATGCAGTGTCTGTCCTTGGTGCCTGGCTGACGTCACTGGACGTGGAATCCGCAGGCTTCTCCCGTGTTGTAGCATCTGCCACGGTTTCCTTCCTTTTAAAGGATGCATGATATTCTATCTGAAGTTGAAACCCTTTTCTTTGGGGGGGGGCCTTTATCATGAACTGCGCCACCAACCCTCCCACAAATACCCTCTGAATATGGACCAGACTGCCCATCTTTTTGATGATCTGAAATCACGGATGGATAGGTGGATGGTTGAGTAGATGGACGGGTGGATGGATGGACAGGTGGATGGATGGACGGGTGGACGGACGAATGAGTGGGTGGACAGATGGGTCGATGGATGGATGGATGGGTGGATGGATGATGGATGGATGGATGGATGGACAGGTGGGTGGATGGACAGACAGATGGATAGGTGGATGGGTGAGTAGATGGATGGGTGGATGGATGGACGGGTGGATGGATGGACGGACGGATGAGTGGGTGGACAGATGGGTCGATGGATGGATGAATGGACAGCTGGGTGGATGGACAGACGGATGGATAGGTGGATGGATGGATGAACAGGTGGATGGATGGACGGATGATGGACAGATGGATGGATAGATGGATGGGTGGGTGGGTGGATGGATGATGGGTAGATGGATGGGTGGATGAATGGATGGATGTAGCAGGGAATAGATTGAAGCAAGAGAGAGTGTCCTTTTTCAATGACCAGAAAAGAACAAAGCAGTTACAGTGGCCTAAGACACCCAGAAACACAGAGAGCCCTTGCTTGGGTGAGGGTGGTCTGGGTCTAGGTCCATCTGATGAAGACTTTCGGTGGGGGTAAGCTTGTGTCGTTGTGTGTAACAGTCAACAGCCAGCAGACCCAGAGGTGCTGGGAGGGAACAGATGTCTCCCGCTGTCCCTGTGGCTGCTCTGAGGGGGCAGGGGCCTCAGAGTCTAGGTGGGGAGTGTCGAATTAGAGGTAAGGGCTACATCGAAATCAGGCTGGCCAAACAGGTCCCAGAGACAGGATCAGAAGCCATTTGCAAGCGTTTGGGCTGATGAAGTCCTCCACCTCTGTGCACACACACACACACACTCTCATACACACACCCACCCACCCACACACAGACACACACACACACACAGACACACACACACACACAGACACACACACCCACAGACACACACACACTCTCTCACACACACACATACACACACACACACACTCTCACACACACACAGACACACACACAGACACATACACACACACTCACACAGACACACACAGACACACACACACAGACACACAGACACAGACACACACACACACTCTCACACACACACAGACACACACACTCTCTCTCACACACACACACACAGACACACACAGACACACACAGACACAGACACACAGACACACACACACACAGACACACACACACTCACACAGACACACACACACAGACACAGACACACACACAGACACACACAGACACACACACACACAGACACACACAGACACAGACACACACACACACACACACAGACACACACAGACACAGACACACACACACAGACACACACACAGACACATACACACACACTCACACAGACACACACACACACAGACACACAGACACAGACACACACACAGACACACACAGACACACACACACAGACACACACACAGACACAGACACACACACTCACACACACACACACAGACACAGACACACACACAGACACACACAGACACACACACACAGACACACACAGACACATACACACACACTCACACAGACACACACAGACACACACACACAGACACACACACAGACACAGACACACACACACACACACACACAGACACAGACACACACACAGACACACACACACAGACACACACACACACTCTCACACACACACAGACACACACAGACACAGACACACACACAGACACACACAGACACACACACAGACACATACACACACACACACAGACACACACACACACAGACACACACACAGACACATACACACACTCACACAGACACACACACACAGACACACACACAGACACAGACACACACAGACACACACACACAGACACACACACAGACACAGACACACACACAGACACACACACACAGACACACACACACACTCTCACACACACACAGACACACACAGACACAGACACACACACAGACACACACAGACACACACACACAGACACACACACAGACACATACACACACTCACACAGACACACACAGACACACACACACAGACACACACAGACACAGACACACACACACTCTCTCACACACACACAGACACACACATACACACACACACACACACACTCTCAGACACACTCTCTCACACACACACACACACACACAAGCGGCAACATCCCTACAACCAACCTGACGTTGTGCCCCGAGCTGCTCTCCTGAGTGGCACCCCCAGGTCCAAAGTCTGGCTCAGTCTCACTGACCGATAAGGCCTGGCCATACCCGGAGCAGGACAGAGTGACCAACCATGGGCAGACCCAACGTACACTCCAGCACCAAGGACAGCGGCATGTCAGCGCCTAGAACAGCCTGTGACCATCTCAGGAAACGCCTCCTAAGTGCCCAGGGACCAGACGCAAGCCTGGACCGTGTGCCCTCTGTTGACATGGAGAAGTCGAGCAACGAGCTTCTATGACCTAGTTCCAAACACCCTCAGCTCCAGTAGTCTGGGCCTCGGCTTGGTCTCAGGCAGAGAGGGACCAGCTTCTCGCCCACGAAACAGAAAGCTGACAGAGCAGCTCTTAGCAGGTTGTGGGTCCGCCGTCCGCCCTGGGACCCTGTTCTGTGTCACCTCCTTCCTCAGCATTTCTGAGCTGTGCGTGATTCTGCTGAGCTACCCGTGGCGTCACCCAGCGTAGGGCTGGAAGCTATTCTCTGTTGGCCGTCTGGGACCACAGACCCGTGTCATCTTCAGCAGCTGATTGATTGGCCCCGGCTGCGATCCAAATGTTCTAGGGTGAAAACCCTGTGGCTGCCATCACCACGATGTCACATCTCAGGCGAGCGCCCCACACGTGATGCCACGCTTCTCGGGTGAGCGCCCGTGTGCGCCACGAGGTGGTGACGCATCTCTCAGGCGAGTGCTCAGCGCTGTGGTCGTTCTTCCTCCTCGGAAGGTGTTTCTAAACACTCTCCCCTGGAGCATCCTAGGGACCGTCATGTGACTCACCGCCTTGGTCGGCTGGGTGTCCCTCAGGCCCCGGAACACGGGAGGGATGGAGGGAGAGGCCCATGGCTGACACACGCACCGGCAAACCCACGCGATCCAAGCCAAGCTCCACGCATAGCGGCGTCCATGCCCCGCAGCACCTCCAGGTCCCCCCACTGGTCCTTACAGACGCTGCCCAGCTCCCCCTTCCACGAACCTCCACCCTGTGATCCACCAGAGTCCACGGAGCTGCCCAGCAAGACCCCCCACCTGCCCTCACACCGTCCCTGCCCCCAGCTGCCTCCTGGCTGCCCCTCCCCACCCACAGCTCTTCTCTGTCCCCGTCTGCCTGGTCACTGCCCTCAACCAGGCCCCTCCCCTTCCTCTGGTCACCTCAGGGCTCCTGCCCCCCGCCATTCCAGCACCCCCCTCTGTGTTGAGCACATGTTTATGCACCTGTGTTCAGTCTTGCCTAGTCAGCTGAATATCCAAAGTCCCCCTCAAAGTCCCATAGTGTCTCTGCGTGTCACCACCCATGCCGGAGCCTGTCCCCGGGCAGGTGGCCTGGAACACGTGAACCAGGGGGGGTGCCCGAGTGCCCGGACCCAGCTGGACAGGGGACTCTACCTGTCTGTCTCCCTCCAGAACAAGGTTTCCAGTAAAGGCTCATGCCATTTCCATTTCTGTGGCCCCGGTGCCTGGCATGTCCCAGGTGATTCCCATGGGGTGTGGGAGGGAGGGAGGGAGGGAGGGAGGGAAAGAGGGAGAAAAGGAGGGAGGGAGAGGGAGGGAGGGAGGGAAGGAGGGAGGGAGGGAAGGAGAGAGAAAATGAGGGAGGGAGGGAGAGGGAGGGAGGGAGGGAGGGAGGGAAGGAGAGAGGAAAGGAGGGAGGGAGGGAAGGAGGGAGAAAATGAGGGAGGGAGGGAAGGAGGGAGAGGGAGGGAGGGAGAGGGAGGGAAGGAGGGAGGGAGAGAAGGAGGGAGAGGGAAGGAAGGAGGGAGGGAGGGAAGGAGGGAGAAAAGGAAGGAGGGAGGGAGGGAAGGAGGGAGGGAGGGAAGGAGGGAGAGGGAGGGAAGGAGGGAGGGAGGGAAGGAGGGAGGGAGGGAAGGAGGGAGGGAGGGAAGGAGGGAGAGGGAGGGAAGGAGGGAGGGAGGGAAGGAGGGAGAAAAGGAAGGAGGGAGGGAGGGAAGGAGGGAGGGAGAGAAGGAGGGAGAGGGAAGGAAGGAGGGAGGGAGGGAAGGAGGGAGAAAAGGAAGGAGGGAGGGAGGGAAGGAGGGAGAGGGAGGGAAGGAGGGAGGGAGGGAAGGAGGGAGAAAAGGAAGGAGGGAGGGAGGGAGGGAGGGAGGGAAGGAGGGAGAGGGAGGGAAGGAGGGAGGGAGGGAGGGAGGGAGAGAAGGAGGGAGAGGGAGGGAAGGAGGGAGGGAGGGAAGGAGGGAGAAAAGGAAGGAGGGAGGGAGGGAAGGAGGGAGAGGGAGGGAAGGAGGGAGGGAGGGAAGGAGAGAGAAAAGGAAGGAGGGAGGGAGGGAAGGAGGGAGAGGGAAGGAAGGAGGGAGGGAGGGAAGGAGGGAGAAAAGGAAGGAGGGAGGGAGGGAAGGAGGGAGAGGGAGGGAAGGAGGGAGGGAGGGAAGGAGGGAGAGGGAAGGAAGGAGGGAGGGAGGGAAGGAGGGAGGGAGGGAAGGAGGGAGAAAAGGAAGGAGGGAGGGAGGGAAGGAGGGAAGGAGGGAGAGGGAGGGAAGGAGGGAGAGGGAGGGAAGGAGGGAGAGGGAGGGAAGGAGGGAGAAAAGGAAGGAGGGAGAAAAGGAAGGAGGGAGGGAGGGAAGGAGGGAGGGAGGGAAGGAGGGAAGGAAGGAGGGAGGGAGGGAAGGAGAAAGGGAGGGAAGGAGGGAGAGGGAGGGAGGGAGAGGGAGGGAAGGAGGGAGGGAGGGAAGGAGGGCAGGGATGCAGCCGCCGGCCAGCCTGGTGGGTCAGAGTTGGCTCTGAGGGACCGTGGGAGTGGATTCCTGGTGAAGGAGTCCCCGGGGAGCATGTGTAGTGAGAGAGAGCCCGGTGGTCCCGGCTGGGCTCGTGTGCTCAGGGGAGCCCCTGGGAATGTGTGGGTATCACCCTGTTCCATTGCACTAAGTTGCTGTGACGTACTGATTTTTCTCCCATTCTCAGAGGGCTCTTTCCAGAAAGCACCGGCTGGGCCCATAATGAGCAGAAATCATAAAAACCCCGAATAATCAAAACATGCATTCGTTTGCCATCTGAACGTCCCATAAACTGAACGCTTTCGACCCGATGGCAGTCTGGCATGTGCCCTGCCCATGGGGGGCGCACACTAGGCAGAGAACACCAGCAGCCCAGGCACCAGCCGAGGCCCAGAGGAGCGAGATTCTTACAGGATGTCAGGCGCACAGCAGACACTGTTGGAGCACTCACCCCGTGACAGGTGTCACAAGGTGGCACGAGAAAGGGGGCCTCCCAAACACTCGATCCAGTCCTTGCCAACGCCGGACACACAGAGGCACCAGGGACCTGCCCCCTGGCCACACTGCACACCCACAGCACTTTGAGTCTGGGCGCTGGACAGACCAGCTCTTGTGACTGGTGGCCGGAGCAGCGCTGTGGTCAGAGAGCCCCCGGGGAGGAGCCAGGTCCCCAGAGCTCACCCCTGGAGCAACGGTCCTCTGTCCACCCCCACCGCCTGGCTGCCGGTCTCAGAGGACAGCAGGGAGAGGCACGGAGATGCCAGTTCAACCTTGGTACTTGATGCCAGTGTGGACACAGTGTACACACAGGACAGCGTGCCCCGTGTTGGCACGCCCCACCGAGGGTGTGTGCACACAGACGGAAAGTCACGACGGGCACGGGGCGCGACGGAAACTCTAAAGGCGAGTAGTTGCAGAAACGACAGGGCGTGCGCGCGGGGAAATACTCACAAGTCGGGTTCTGCATGCGAAGTGGGCGGAGCCACGCCTGGACCCCAGGGACAGGCACCTCCATCACTTATTCTCAGTGTCCTCGTGAGAGAAGGAGCCCGGGAAACAGGAAGACCCAGTGGGGAGGGGGGCCGAGACCCTGGAGTCAACGGGCCACACGCCCACCGCTGACTCTGCTGTTCACACGGTGACTCGTGCCACGGTCAATTAAGATGCTGCCGGCTGCTCAGAGATACGACGGTGTAACTGTTCACGCTTTAAAACGAGCCGGGGAGAGAGCGTGGGAATGCTGGGTGAGTGCGTTCTCTGACCACAGCCCTCCGGGGTTCGGCTCTCCACACCTGAGCGTGGCGCCTTGTGGAGATGCATCAGGCCTGGACTCGGCAGTTCTGGGGTCGGGCTCCCCAAAGTGCCCCTGCTGCCACCCACCACACCTTAAAAGCGAGAGGAAAAGCCCCGGCCAGGTGGTTTCGCTGTTTAGAGCGTCATCCCGATAACGCCAAGGTGGCAGGTTCGATCCCCGGTGAGGACACACACGAGAATCAACCGATGAGTGCACAGATAAGTGGGACAACAGACCAATCTCTCTCCCTTCCTTTCTCCTTCTCTAAAACCAGTCGGTAAATAAAGCTTTTAAAGAAAGAAAAAAAGAGGACAAAAGGCATCAAATGTATGTCCTAGAACTCTAACCATCAGCCAATAGGACTTATCTTCCAAACACAAGCTCTTTCTATAAATATTTCTCAAACTCATGAACTCTCCTAGCAAAAAAACAGCCATGGAGGCTTTAAAAGCTGTGAAAGCAGCTCATTCACACTTGTCCACAGAACCGGCCACACAGGAGCTTCTTCACACAGACGTCTAAGAACTGCGTGAGGATGGCCGACGGTGCTGTTTTTTCAAAGGCAGCTTTTCGAACGTATTTATTAGAACACACACCTGCTTTGCTATAATTAAAAGGAAATATGGTTATGCTCGAATCCATTAGACTCATCAGCATGGGTTCTTCCCCAAGACTTGGTCAGACCTCTGTAATTATTTTTCACGATGGTTATTTACAGCCGACTGCCTGGGACACCAAGGCCCCTGGGCTCCGGCCCTGGCTGGGGAGGGGTGCTGACAGTCCCACGGACCACTGCCCACCACAAGCAGGTCCAGGCAGAGCGGCAGGGTGTCTGGGGAGCGTGAGGGGCCAGTAAGCCCTCCAGACCTTCCTGGTGTTTACTAAGTGCCTCTGGATGAGCCCGAGGGAGCCCAGCAGGCCCGCGC
This sequence comes from Saccopteryx leptura, assembly GCF_036850995.1. Classification (NCBI taxonomy): domain Eukaryota; kingdom Metazoa; phylum Chordata; class Mammalia; order Chiroptera; family Emballonuridae; genus Saccopteryx; species Saccopteryx leptura. The sequence continues at coordinate 56,852,669 of NC_089515.1, read as the reverse complement.
TTGGCGCTGCGCCCAGGCCCACAACCCCCCCCCCCCCGGGGCACTGGAGTCATACCTGCTCCTGGGGCCACGCCGGCCTCTCCTCGGGAGTCCTGGTCCGGGTCTTAAAGGCTCTCTGGGGGTCTGCGGGCAGCCTGGCCTCAGGGGGGAGGTGGAGCGACCGGGGCCTCCCCTCGTGTCTGCTGGGGCCGCCTCTGGCCTCACCCGGCTGGCCGCCCTCGGCGCAGTCCGCGGCCCCCGGGGCGTGCTCGGGGCCGGCCTCCGCGGCGCTGGCCAGGCTGGGCATGCTCAGACTCATCTTGATCTCGGCCACGATCTGGTCGATGTCCTCCTCCTGGTCCTCTGGGTCCCCCGCCGCACGCCTCAGGCGGTAGGGAGCCGCGCCGCCCTCGTTCCCGTTGGCCTCGGGCGAGTAGTAGTCCTGGTAGCCGTCTTCGCTGGGGCAGTAGTGGACGCCCTCCTCCCGGTCCTGGGCCTCCAGGACGGAGGTCTCGTCCTCGGGGGCGGGAAGGGGGCCGTCCCGGTAGTCCAGGTGGCTGTCGTGGCCGTGGCCGCGGGGGCGCAGGCCGGCGGCGTCCATCCACTCCTCCACCGCCTCCTGGCACTCGTCCGTCCCCAGGGGCAGCGAGCCGGGGCTCAGGCAGCCCACGCCCTCCAGGTAGCTGTCGTCCTCGGGGCAGTAGCGGATGTAGTAGGTAACGCCCTCCTCCTCCTCGGGGAGGCCTTCGTCGTAGTCCTCCTCCTCCGAGGTGTTGTTGACGTAGTCGGAGCTGGAGTCCCCGTCGGGGCTCTGGTCAGGGCTGTGGTCAGGGCTGTGGTCGGGGCTGTGGTCGGGGCAGGCCTCCTCGGGGGGCGTGGGGCTCTCGGGACGCAGGGCGGACAGCTCCAGGCCGGGGGGCACATGGCCCTCCAGGGGCAGCTCCACGTCCTCGCTCTCAGGCTCCTGGCCATGGGGGACAGGCTCCGGCCTCGCTCTGAGGTCCAGCATGCTGCTTTCCGCGCTCTGACGCCTGCGGTTGGCCATGGTGGAGGCTCACGCGGCCATCCTCGCCAGGGGGCAGCCACTGTGGGAGGAGCGTGGGAGAGAACAGAGTCAGACCCCCGCAGAACAGAGTCAGACCCCCGCAGAGCGACCGAGGCCCAGAACAGAGTCAGACCCCCGCAGAACAGAGTCAGACCCCCGCAGAACAGAGTCAGACCCCCGCAGAGCGACCGGGACCCAGAACAGAGTCAGACCCAGAACAGAGTCAGACCCCCGCAGAACAGAGTCAGACCCCCCCAGAACAGAGTCAGACCCCCCCAGAACAGAGTCAGACCCCCGCAGAACAGAGTCAGACCCCCCCCAGAACAGAGTCAGACCCCCGCAGAACAGAGTCAGACCCCCGCAGAGCGACCAGGACCCAGAACAGAGTCAGACCCCCGCAGAGCGACCGGGACCCAGAACAGAGTCAGACCCAGAACAGAGTCAGACCCCCGCAGAACAGAGTCAGACCCCCCCAGAACAGAGTCAGACCCCCCAGAACAGAGTCAGACCCCCGCAGAACAGAGTCAGACCCAGAACAGAGTCAGACCCAGAACAGAGTCAGACCCCCGCAGAGCGACCGGGACCCAGAACAGAGTCAGACCCCCACAGAGCGACCGGGACCCAGAACAGAGTCAGACCCCCGCAGAGCGACTGGGACCCAGAACAGAGTCAGACCCCCGCAGAGCGACCGGGGCCCAGAACAGAGTCAGACCCAGAACAGAGTCAGACCCCGCAGAGCGACCGGGGCCCAGAACAGAGTCAGACCCCCGCAGAGTGACTGGGACCCACCCGTTCCCCCAGAGCCCAGGTCACGCACATCTGTGCCCGCAACGCAGCTCCCCACCCCAGCAGACTGGTCTGTCGAGAGCAGACCACGTCCGTGCCAGAAACAGGACGGCAGGCAGGGCCAGAGGAGGAGGAGGAGGCAGAGGCATGGTGCCCACCAGACACCCACTTCCTGAAAACACGCACCCAGTGAGCTCAGCCCTGGCGAGCAAGACGAACTGTCAAGAGGGTTTAAATATATGACGACAGAATATCTGGATGCCATTTTAAAAATGAGCCCCCTGGCCACATAGCTCAGTTGGTTAGAGCATCGTCCAGATACGCCAAGGTTGCAGGTTCGATCCCCGGTCAGGAAACATACAGAAATCAACCAATGAATGTGTAAATAAGCGGAACAACAAATCAATGTTTCTCCTTTCCTCCCTCCGTCTCTCTAAAAATGAGTAAAAGAAGGTGTGGAACTAAACTTTATAGAATGTTATGAATCGATGCGCTCTCAATAAATGTTTTCGATAAATGTGACTTAAAGCAGTTTTTTAAAAAAAACAACAAAAAACTTTGTTTCCATTTGAGATCCAAGACCTCTGTGTGGAGGAGAGAGCTCACCAGTCTGACAGTGGGGACCGACGGCCACATGGAGGTGCCCTGCTTCGGATGAGTCGTGACTCATCACGTCAAAGACACACCCTTCACGAAGGACCGCGGGGAGAGCGACGCCTATGTGCAGGAGAAGCCGGCCACCCTCGCTCCACATCCCTCCGAGAAAACGAGGCCCCATGTCCAGACTCGGCCGGTTCAGGAGCAGCTCAGAAATCAATAGAGAAGCCCTGGCCGGTTGGCTCAGCGGTAGAGCGTCGGCCTAGTGTGCAGAAGTCCCGGGTTCGATTCCCGGCCAGGGCACACAGGAGAAGCACCCATCTGCTTCTCCACCCCTCCCTCTCCTTCCTCTCTGTCTCTCTCTTCCCCTCCCGCAGCCGAGACTCCACTGGAGTAAAGATGGCCCGGGCGCTGGGGATGGCTCCTTGGCCTCTGCCCCAGGCGCTAGAGTGGCTCTGGTCGCAACAGAGCAACGCCCCAGAGGGGCAGAGCATCGCCCCCTGGTGGGCGTGCCGGGTGGATCCCGGTCGGGCGCATGCGGGAGTCTGTCTGACTGCCTCCCCGTTTCCAGCTTCAAAAAAATGAAAAGAAAAAAAAAAGAAATCAATAGAGAAATTCAGCAGCAGCAGCTGGGCTGTTGTGAGACCAAGCACACTGCAGCCCGGACCAGTGAGCACAGAGCTGGTGACGACACCGGCACAGACTGTGCAGTTCCTTCAGTGCACACCAGCCACGGGTGCTGGTGAGGACAAGCAAACAGGACAGAGTCCCCTCTCTCACTCAGGGGTCACCCCGTCCAGTTCTGCCAAGAGCTGGGCGTCCCTGCTCTCGACGGGCCTGACCAGGAGAGTCCCCTTCGGGACACACCTAACGCCCCCACTCAAGGTCTGCCTGTTACCACCACCTCCTCCTCTCTGTATCAGGAGAGCATCGTGTCTGCAGCTGGCCCTCCACGCACAGCCTCCCCTGGGGGGTGGGGGTGGCCGTCCTGAGATACAGTGTCACCCGGCTGGCTGAATCCTAGGCCCCTGTGCTGAGATACAGTGTCACCCGGCTGGCTGAATCCTAGGCCCCTGTGCTGAGATACAGTGTCACCCGGCTGGCTGAATCCTAGGCCCCTGTGCTGTGGAAATTCAACCTTACCCCAAACTCCGTGGTCATTCATACCTGCTCACTAAGGAACAGGGTCCTCTCCTTCACATATTTCTTGGAAGTACCAGACCTTCTTCCACAAAATGAGGGGTCTTTAAACTCACTCACCAGAGCATCTAAGGGACCACCTCTGTGTGATTCAGGGGTTGGGTCTCTAACTGTAAAAATAAAAACTGCAGTAGGTATCACTTACTGACATTGGGATGTAAATCTCAAAAGCCTTCTCCCTCTATCCCAAACCCTCTGGAGTCCTCTACCTTCCCTCCAGCAACTAAGCCCACGTTTTCTTAAAAATGACTCAGGAGGAGACAGAACACACCGGGAAGTGACTAAAATACTGCCTCTCAGAACACGACTCAGATTCCCAAACGGCAGCGTGCGAGAGACAGGCCAGGGGGAACGTTCCCCTCTGTGAGTCACCTCGCCAGTTCCTACGCACCCACGTCTGAAAGCAGCTGCCCTAAAAGATGCCTTCTATGCGTGGCGAGCCCACTTTAAAGTGGTGGATCACACTTTAATAATAACCATGTGACTTGGGTGGATCACAGACGTGACGAGTCACTGAACAGGAAGGCAGACTGAAGAAGGAAACACAGCCTAAAACGGACACAGAGGGGGCTGCCAGGGGAAGTGGGGGGACCCCAAGGCTGCTCTCTCACGTGGTGGCTTCCAGGGCTGGGCGGTCACAGAGTGCCGGGCTTCGGGGGGAAGGACGAGAGGGAGGGCGTGGAGCGGGGCCACTGAGAGTCCAGCCAGCGGTGCAGCTGCACACGTCACGGCGAACTCGTAAGACCAAGAGGAGGAGAAGCAGTCCTGTGAGCCCCCGAAGGCCAGGGCGGGGAGGGCAGGGAAGAGGCGAGATCCAGGTGGTCAGGTTGACCTCGGACGGCCTTGTTCTGGGGATGCGGTGTCTCCTGCGGGCTCCTCCCCTGCCCAGCGGCAGCCTCTTTCTACGACCGCTACAGAGAGACACTGGAATGTCACATCCTGAAGACAGAGCAAGAATTCAGTGACAGGAATCTAAAAGACCAAGTCAGAAACAGCCCAGACACAGAGCAGGAAGACAAGAGAGACGTCCAGACTCTCTGTAGAGCCCTTGACTCCTGAGTCAGGGGTCCCAGGTCCGATACGTGGGGGTTCTGGGAAGAGGAAACGAGAGAAGGAAATGACCACAAACGGAGACATTTCTGGGACCCAAGCGGAGCAGAATCGGGCAGCCCTGGTCCGTGTTCTGACGGTCCCTCTCGCACGGCCCCAGATGGACATCGGTCAATCATTCAACGAGCCACACACCCACTTCACGTGGCCACACACGGCGCACCACTTTTCATTTGGGGCGTCCTCGCATCTGGAGAGTGGTGCCCTCGGCCCCCACAGGTCAGGGAGTCCAGAAGGAACAGGAGATGACCCTGCAGACTTCCGAATGCTCTGTGAGAGACTGCCTCCTTGTGGGCACGGGACACAACTGCCCGGAGGTCCAGGCTAACAGCAACAGTGACTCGAGGTCATCTTGACCTGCAGGGAACGGCCCTGTTCCCCGGCACGTCTCCTGACGAAGCCCACGTCCCCCGTCCCACCAGAAGGAAAGTGCCAGACCTCGATGGAAGGCTCTTCCCTGAAACACCCACCCACGCGGTGCTCAGAACAGTCAAGGTCACTGAAAACAAAGGGCATCTTGAGGAGCTATCAAATCCCAAAGACGTGGAGATCAACTGTCACGTGGCTTCCTGAACAGGGACCCCCGGAACAGAACAAGGACATGGGGGTAAAAACTGTGGAGATCAGAACGAAGTGCGGGCTGTCGCTGACGGAGTTGACTTACCCCCTTTTGAGTGGTGAGTGTTCTTCACGCTCGCTGACCCCCGGGAGTGAGGTGTGTTTTTTTCCCCAAAAAATAAAATTAGTTCCAGTTACAGTTTTATTCACTTAAAATCATGTTTGTTTGATGACCAATTTATGGAAACAAGAAGAACATACATTTGCCTTTTTTTTAATGTTTGTTGCCTTACCCATTTTTAAAATAAAAATTTTTGTGTGGCCGTACTCTGGTCAGGAGGCACGAGGAAGTACATGAACGTTCGTGCTACTCGGAGGGTTAGCTGGCTTGTCACGGGCAGCCAGTGTCAGGTGTCAACCGTACAGGACACGTGGGGACCCCTCCCCACTCTAACATCTTCTCGGCCTCTCCGTCAATCTCAAGCTATTCTAAAATTAAAAGTACACGTTTTTTTAAAAGAGAAAAGTTGGTGAGTTCTGATAATGAGACAAAGCAGGCTTTAAGAAAAGTGCCATTCCTGAAAGAAAAGAAAAATAATTCATGGTTTAAAAAAAAAAAAATGTATTCTAAGCAGGGGGCAAAACCTGCCAGGAATACATTCTAAATTTAAATCTGAAATGGAGGTGTATTGAGGGATGAACCATCCAGACTTGTAAAGGGAGAATGGACAAAACTATAAAAAGACAATTGCAGGCCCTGGCCGCTTGGCTCAGTGGTAGAGCGTTGGCCTGGCGTGCAGAAGTCCCGGGTTCGATCCCTGGTCAGGGCACACAGGGGAAGCGCCCATCTGCTTCTCCACCCCTCCACTCTCCTTCCTCTCTGTCTCTCTCTTCCCCTCCCGCAGCCAAGGCTCCATTGGAGCAAAGTCGGCCCTGGCGCTGAGGACGGCTCCGTGGCCTCTGCCTCAGGTGCTAGAATGGCTCTGATTGAGGCAGAGCGACGCCCCCTGGTGGGCGTGCCGGGTGGATCCCCGTCAGGTGCATGCGGGAGTCTCTCTTCCCGCTTTTCACTTCAGAAAAATACAAAAAAAAAAAAAAAAAAAAGACAAATTTAAATTTATAGCCAGGGTGGGACGCTTGCATGCACTCCTCTCGACAAAGGGCAGAGCCCGAGCCAGGGTAGGAACAGAAGACGGTGACCCCACAGCTACCCAGGGTCTCCTCTCTAGTATCTACACCTCGCCACGGCGAGGAACCACAGTGTGCGCACAAGGAAAACTGCGTCCAAGTCGATCGCTCTCGTGACAGGCTCGAAACAAACTTCAAATTGTTAATATCGGCCTTGGCCGGTTGGCTCAGTGGTAGAGCATTAGCCTGGTGTGCAGGAGTCCCGGGTTCGATTCCCAGCCAGGGCACACAGGAGAAGCGCCCATCTGCTTCTCCACCCCTCCCCCTCTCCTTCCTCTCTGTCTCTCTCTTCCCCTCCCGCAGCCAAGGCTCCATTGGAGCAAAGATGGCCTGGGCGCTGGGATGGCTCCTTGGCCTCTGCCCCAGGCGCTAGAGTGGCTCTGGTTGCAACAGAGCGATGCCCCGGAGGGACAGAGCATCGCCCCCTGGTGGGCGTGCCGGGTGGATCCCGGTCGGGTACATGCGGGAGTCTGTCTGACTGTCTCTCCCCGTTTCCAACTTCAGAAAAATACAGAAAAAAATAAATAAATAAATTAAAAAATTGTTAGTATCACAAAGAACATGTTTCTGATGACGGTGCAATTAAGTTAGAAGTCATTAACAACAACAATAAATATATATATAACTAGAAAATAGACAGACTTTTGGAAATCAATCTTTAAAACAACCCCCAGATCAAAGAAAAAATTACAGAAATTAAAAACCTCTTGAACTTATTCATCATGAAAATACAATGTACCCCCAACTGGGGCTGTGCTCCCGTAGAAATAGCTGCACTGTTCACCATGCCCAGCAGGAGGCAGCAACCCAAGTGTCCATCAAGGGGCTGGTGGCACAGCCATCCCAGGGAATACGATGCGGCCGTGAACAGAAAGGAGATTCTGACACGTGCTACAATGTAACTGAACCTTGAGGACAATATGCTTGGTCATCCCAGGGAATACAATGTGGCCGAGAACAGAAAGGAGCTTCTGACACGTGCTACAATGTAGCTGAACCTTGAGGACAATATGCTCGGTGACATAAACTAGTACCAGGGAGAAGAACACTGTGCGGTTCCACTTACGCAGGCTGTGAAGTTCGTACAGAAAGACGGCACAATGGTGGTTTCCAGGGGCTGGGGGATGCAGGGGGAAGGGGAACTGTTTCATGGGTTGAGGGTTTCAGCTACGCAAGACGAAAAAGCCCTTGGAGACAGCTTTCCCGACGGCGTGAACCTACTTAACATTCTTGAAGTGTACACTCAAAAAAATGGTTGAGATGACAAATTTCACATTATGTGTTTTTTAACCACAAATTTTTTTTTCTTAAGTGAGAAGCAGGGAGGCAGAGAGACAGACTCCCGCATGAGCCTGACCGAGATCCACCCGGCATGCCCACCAGGGGGCGATGCTCCGCCCATCTGGGGCGTCGCTCTGTTGCAACCAGAGCCATTCTAGTGCCTGAGGCAGAGGCCACAGAGCCATCCTCAGCGCCCGGGCCAACTTTGCTCCAATGGAGCATCGGCTGCGGGAGGGGAAGAGAGTGATAGAGCAGTGGTCCCCAACCCCTGGGCCGGGTACCATTTGGTACCGGTCCGCAGAGAAGAATAAATAACTTACATTATTTCCGTTTTATTTATTGAATATATTTAAGTCTGAACAATGCTTTATTTTTAAAAAATGACCAGATTCCCTCTGTTACATCCATCTAGGACTCACTCTTGACGCTTGTCTCGGTCATGTGATATATTTATCCATCCCACCCTAAAGGCCGGTCCGTGAAAATATTTTCTGACATTAAACCGGTCTGTGACCCAAAAAAGGTTGGGGACCACTGTGATAGAGGGAAAGGAGAGGGGGAAGGGTGGAGAAGCAGATGGGTGCTTCTCTTGTGTGCCCTGGCTGGGAATCGAACCTGGGACTTCTGCACACCTGGCTGATGCTATACCATTAAGCCAACTGGTCAGGGCCTTAACCACAATTTTTAAAAGAAGTATATTACAGCAAAAGCACGCTTACAAGGAAAAATTTTAACCTTAAATTCCTGTATGAGAAAAGAAGAAAGGTTGGAAAGATAAATATCTAGATAATCCACTCACTCCCATGGTTTGACATGAACAGCACATTAACCCCCCCCCCCCCCAGTAAAGCTGGTTTATTGTGTTCAGTGACGTAAGAAATCGGTCTGACTTCCACCGGCCTCTCCTTGCGTCATACCTGGAGGGCAGGTCGGAAAAGCCAGTTGGAAAAGGGATGCGTTAACACAGAATTCAGTCCCTGCCCGACCCGAATGTGGGCTCCCGTCTCCACGGGGATCTACCAGGACACTGCAGAACTCGGTCCGGGAACGCTGGCTTAGACTCATGTCGTTAACTAGAACAAGACACCGTTAATCAGATCTGAGGAGCGTTAATGAAAAGATGCACCAGAAACGGCAAACGTCCTTCAGTGAGGTCGCACTAATTACACCAGGCTCAGCCCCGGAGTGGCACAGAGGGCCGATGTGCCAACACACTTCTTTTATTTTATTTTTTAATTTGTATTATTTATTCATTTTAGAGAGAGGAGACACATACACAGAGAGAGACAGAGAGAGAGACAGAGAGGGGAGGAGCTGGAAGCATCAACTCCCATATGAGCCTTGACCAGACAAGCCCGGGATTTCGACCCGGCGACCTCAGCGTTTCCAGGTGGACACTTTACCCACTGCGCCACCACAGGTCAGGCCACACTTCTTTTAGGTCTTGAGACGGGTTTGGGGGTTCCAGCAGGGAGTGCAGCTCCTCGCATACCCTCGACCGAAGAACGGCCCCCTTCTCTAGCGGGGAAGGTTGTCCTCTTCGACCGAGCACGCAGCTTCAGGAGGGACGCACAGGGAGCCGTGAGGGGGGAAGGGGACACCCGCCCAGCCAGCCAGGTCAGCCGAACCAACCCTGGCGGTCAATGGGGTGACAGATGTCGCAGCCAGATCACCCTCAATCCCACACTTCTTTTAAAAGAAGGTGTTGGTGAGTTCTTCTCTGTGATCGTAAAACTTAAAAAAAGTTGGGTGTCAGAACAAGTACTGTCAGGTATTTGGAGACACACTCACACCAGGTCCAGACACAGAGCATCACGACCAGCCCTGCGGCCTTACTTCTCCTCCTCCGGGGAAGGAAACGAACGCTTCTGAGGAGCTATCATGTGCTGTGCACACCTCACCCACATGTGGCTCAGGATCACCCCCCCCCGAAATCAGGACTCCCCACTTTACAGATGAGGCCGGTGACCTTCCGAGAGTTTCGGGAACAAGAGCCACGTGGTGACCGTGGGTTTCCCGGGCCCTGGCGCAGGCGGCACCGGACCTGAGGTCCTGAGGGAGCGTGACAAGTGGGCGCACGAGTCCACACAGAGGAGCGGACAGGCAGGGAGGACAGACCAGGCTGACACGTGGCCTGAACGTCCCCCACAGCCCCCTGACAGGGTGGCCCACGGACTGGGTCTATCAGGACGACAGCAGCACTTGAAGGAAAATCAACCCCCGCAGCCAGGACGGACCCCCACGGGAGGCCCTGCTGCCGGTCACTCCCAGGGCTCTCCTGCAAGAGGACGCCAGGTCCACCCTCTGGGCACCAGCGCCCGCGTCACCGGACGGTGCCTCTGCTTACAGAACAAACAAAGCCTGGTCCCCTGTCCCCCACAGAGATTCCGGCTGCATAACCAGGTCCCCTGTCCCCCACAGAGATTCCGGCTGCATAACCAGGTCCCCTGTCCCCCCCACACACACACACAGAGATTCCGGCTGCATAACCAGGTCCCCTGTCCCCCACAGAGATTCCGGCTGCATAACCAGGTCCCCTGTCCCCCCCCCCCCCACACACACAGAGATTCCGGCTGCATAACCAGGTCCCCTGTCCCCCACAGAGATTCCGGCTGCAGAGCCGACGTTTAAAACACCCTCTCGTGGCTGCTCTTCCCTCACGGAGGGGAAGACGCTTTTCTGTGGGCACACGGCAGAGAACCGAGTGAGCCCGGTCACCGAGCAACGGTCCCCCTTACCACGCAGAGGGGCGGGGGCCTCGGGAAGAAAACGGGGCAGCTCGTCCACAGCAACCGGTTCTGATGCCTCAATAGCGTTCGGGGGTCTGAAGAATCCCATGAGGCCTCTCTTAGGCTCAAAAAGAGAAAACAAAACAACGAAACCACCTGATTTCTGAGAGGCACCAAAAGAACCGCCCGCAGCTGCAGTGAGGACCACCCCAGTTTCCACTGGTAAGGAAAACGCGAGCAGTTCCTAGAGGGCGCTAAGCGAGTGACCATGTGAGCCCGAGTCCCCAGGAGGGCAGCACTGCGCCACCTCCCATAGTGACATCTCTCCCGCCTGCCTCCTCGCTGCCAGCTACAAGCAAGGTCCCCTCCCTTTCCAGATCCCCCCAAACTCCTCACCGTCTCCACAGCAGAGGGGGCAGGGGCTGAGGCCTCTGCTGCCTCTCGGGCTGAGATGCGTTTACAACTCTAAGTAGTACACCGAGCGAACGGAGGGACCCCGCTGGGCTCACACAGGTAAACTCACAGACTGCAGAACCTGACAGCTGGAAAAGAGCCCTTTACTCTAACAACAGAATGTGCGGAAAGCCAGGCGTGCCCTGGGACGCTCCCCTCACACGGCTGACGGTGCAACATCGCTTCGCTGCCTCACGAACGGGCCCCCCACCCCCAGACAACCCCAGCATCCGTTCTGGACTCTGGGACGAGACCACTCCCCACGTGCCGGGAAGGAACCCATCCAAGCACGGCACAGCGTGCCGGGGGCCCCGGGTGCAGCCCAGGGGCCAGGTTGGCTGGAGGTCCAGGAAGCCACGCTGCCCAGCGCTGCCCCTTCCGACCGGCAGTCGCTCTGTCCCCTGAATGTGTGAGCACCCACGGAACCCATCGGCACCCGGCCCTGTTCCTCACCCCTCCGTCAGCACCCCTGGTCTGCACACCGGCTTCCCCGAGATAGGGCCACTGGGTGTCTCTGGCCCCAGAACACGGGCACCCCCTTGGCCCCAGTCCAGAGCCCACCTCCTGCCGATCACCCTGCAGCAGGGCCCGTGCTGGTCCCCCGGGCGCACCACCTGCACAAACCGACCCCCGCAGGTGCCCCCGGGGCGGGAGGAAGCCCCACACTGACCTTGGTCAGCGTCCTCAGTGTCCCAGGACAGTGTCACCCCCAGGGAGACAGCTCCATGGGCTGCCCCTCACCCCGGAGCAGCCCAGGAATGCTCGTTTTAACCAACATCAGAGTGTTCCATACCGGGTCCCGGTCACTTCACAGTGGTGGACCCTCTGGGAGACCAGCAGTGTCACCCAGTCTGACAGTGACAGGTTCTGAACGGCCTCGATTGTTGTGATGTGACATGTCTCTATTTCTGGTATGGGCATCGAGGTGGGGGTTACACAGATGGATGAATTCCGTGAGGATTGTGACTTACAGGGAGGGGACGGGGTGTGTGTCACTGCTGTCCCTGGGGGTGGCAGAGAGAGGTGACCCATCCCAGTAGAATAGGTGCCCAGCAGTGAGCTTAGAGCGCACCAGCCCCTCGGCTGTGACACTACACACACACACACACACACACCCCTCTCCAGGACATAACTGCGGTGACCGCCCTGTCCCACCCAGAGTGCAGCATCCCCACGGTAAAACGATCCTGTCCAGAAGCAAAACCTCACTCCATGGGAGGCTCATACTTCTTACCAAACACGAGTGGTTTGGGAAGGCCCAGAGAACCCTCCTTGGGATGAAGTCTTTCTGAAACAAAAGAGAATTAAGAGAAGAAATGACTTTGGTTTCAGACACAGCCTGGGCTCAGAGGGGGGCCCGTTTGGGTACAAACATCTTGGCGAGCGGGAGGCCCGGTCACAGCAAACCAGTGACAATTCTAACGAGAGGATCCTACATTCCCCCAAAACAAATAATTTTAAAAAACGGTGCTTTTGCCGTTGGTCACGTAATTACTGCTCTGAGAACACCGCGTGGTGTGCGTTAGGCAAATAAAGCGGCAGCTGATGTTTCCTCCAGGAAGGAGAGAGGCCCGCATTTCAATGAAGCCCTCATGAATATGCATCTCCCACAACAAAAGCTTGACCCCCTGGGTTGGCAGCGCTGGCCTCTGGGGACACTCTCAGAGCCGGGGTGGGGGTGCCTGTGGGGTCTGGTGGGGGGAAGAGGAGAGGAGAGGAGAGCACAGGGAGAAGCAGGCGGCCCTCACCCCCTCTGCCGGGGCTCGCAGCCCTCCCTGCCTCTCGCGCACATGGCTGTGTCCTAAGGGGACAGAAAGGAGGCCACCGCGCTTCTCTTGAGCAGAAGGAGCTCTCTGTACCTGTAAGGCCCGTGGTTGTCCTGAATATCACATCCCAGCTCTCGTCCCCCCTCTGCCCATTCGGCCGAAGACAGACCAAGTCGGCAAGCAAGGAACTGGGGGGCCCTTTCCACACCACAGCGACAGCAGGCAGCCTCCTCCCCTCCCTGGGGGCCAGTCTGCCGGGGACAGCTGAGCTGAGAGCTCATCGCAGACAGCTGAGCCCCTCGGAAGTCGGCCTTCCATCTGTCCGCAGGTCACGGGGGCTGGCCTCCCTCTCTGGGATGAGGTTGCGGGGCCGTACCTGCTGCCAGCACCAGAGGCGATGGTTCTGCCTCGACACAGAGGTCCCCTCCGGACCCAGCGCTGTCACGGGCTGAACAAAGCCCGAGCGCTGCTCCCCTTCCCTGGACAGGCGTTCCTAGCAGTGGTTTTCCTCAGGGAACTGGGAGAAGCCCCGGCCACCCCAAAACTGGCCCCATGCGGCTGCCTCTGGACTAGAGATAGAGGAAAGTGATCGGCTATATCCCTCCAAAGGCCGACGACCGGGACCTGCTCGCCCGACCTGGGCGCACCTGACATCTATTCACAGGGCTGTTCCATGGCTTTCCGAGCACACGGCCCTCCCACTGCCTTTCACACCCCTCCGGGACACCGGCCTCAATGCTGTCACCCTCTGCCATGTGGACGACGGGGTCGACCTCGGAGGGGGTTGGGAAGGTGACAGGCAACGACACTGCCCGGTCCAGAACACAGCCCAGGGCCCCATCCAACCACTTCCTTCTTCACCTGCAGACCCACCATCTGGGGACTCCAGAAAGGAGAGATTGGGGGTGAGCGTACGCCCTCAACCTCCTGTCCAGTGACAAGGACACTTCCCCAGATCCCGGGAAACGGGGCCTCCACTCCTCACTCTGCTACAAGTTAGCTCTGTGACCTTGTGGACAAAAAAAAAAAAAAGGCCACACATAGGGAAGGCCAGCACGGCGGCCTCACAGACTCAGAGACCTCAGTAACCACACAGGAGGCTCTGAAATGAAAACCTCCTAACTGCAAGCCAGTCAGGGCTTGACTGGTGGTGGCGCAGTGGATAAAGTGTTGACCCAAAACGCTGAGGTCCCTGGTTCAAAACCCCCACGGTCACTGGCTCAGAGAGTGGGCTCATCAATGTGGGGTCATTGGCTCAGCCCCGTCAAGGCACGTAGGAGAAGCTATCAATAAACGACTTAAGTGATACAACTATGAGTAAATACTTCTCACCTCTTTCCCCTCCCCTCCCTCAAAACTAACTAACTAAAAGGGAGTCATGGTGGGTCATAACGCCTTAGGCTGGTATCTTCCTTGACCAAGGCCCTGAGCCGTCCATTGTCCCTTTGCCTTTGTAATCACACACACCTCTGGAATGTCACCATCAGGGTGGTCACCTTCTCCAGACCCCCCCCCCCAGGGCACAGTTCCCACTGAACCACGAGACCAGAGCCCCTCACTGTCATCCTGTTCCCCGCACACCCTCTCTGCATGCCGCTCATGGAAACACGAGACCACAGAGCCCCTCACTGTCATCCTGTTCCCCGCACACCCTCTCTGCATGCCGCTCATGGAAACACGGGACCACAGGGCCCCTCACTGTCATCCTGTTCCCCGCACACCCTCTCTGCATGCCGCTCTCGTCCACTGTTAACTGCCCCGCACCCGCCAGTGTGGAAAAGAAGTACGTGTCTGTTCGTTTCATTTTTTATCCGATCTTGGCGATTTTCCCCCTTTGCTCTCTCTCCCGCCTCCCTAGTCCATCACCAAGGGATTTCCTGTAACCCTTCCGTCTCCCCTTAGACCCTAAAGTGTAAAAACAAAAGCTGCAAAGCCACCATTCTCGGGACCCTTTTCTCAACCCGCTGCGGTTTCGCTTTCCAGCAACTGTCGTCTGTTTGGTGCAAATAAACTTGTAAAAATCCTTACGGGTGTGGTCTGGACGTTCCCGATGTCAACCATCTTAAGCGGGTCTGACAGAAAGACCAGGGTCTTCTCTGGGCAACTGTCCACCTCTGGGCAGTTGTGACCAGGGAAGGACGAGCCCAGAGCACAGGCGGGAATTCTCCCCATGTGTCCACTGGGCCCTGGACGGGCCACTGGGCCACCCCAGCACATGGGCCCATGGGGCTGCGTCCACCTCCTCCAGAAACTGGGACGTGTCTGTGGGCTCGGCCGGCCGGGCTTCTGCCCTGGGAGCCCCGCCCGCCTGCCGCCCCTGGGGCTGCCACGCCTGGTGGAGGGAGCCAGCTTCTCCTCTGCCCGCCCTGTCTGCAGGTCTCTGAAAGGACAGTCTTGCTCCCGTGTGGCCCGATCACCCCATGCCTCCCACACTCCCTGCAGAGGCACGGAAGCCCCAAGACGCTTCGGCAGGAAGCACAGTGCTGCACCTTACCTAACGCTTTCCCACGAGCAGAACCAGACCCACATCGCAACCCGATTAGAACCGGCTTTCAGGTGTCTGTTTATGGCACCGCACGGGCGCCCCTGGTGGCCGGCGGGTGAACTGGGGCCCTGGGCTCCTGAGCACCGCAAGTCGACGGCATCTTCCTCCTGTCTGTCTCCTCTCCTGTCCCCGGCAGCAGTTTAACTCGGGGGCAAGGCCTCCACCGCTGGGGCCCAGCACCCCTCCCCTTTCCAGGTCCCCCGAAGAGAAAACAGAACTTTCCTTCTCTGGGCGGTGGTGCCCGGTCCACACCCTCTGGTGTGCGCTGGCCGGAGCCACGTTGCGTTATTCTTGCCACCTGCCTCTCTGCCCAGATGGCTCGCCTCACAGACTTGCCACGAGGGCAGGGACCCGGGAGGGTCAAGGGGAGGCAGGGGGTCACAGTGTGACCACTGGGTTCTCCAGGGTCCGGGGCTCAGGCGCAGAGAGTGCTTCCGACAATCCGCCCTTCAGCCACGTGACGTCCAACACCAGGGGCTCCGTTCTCTCATGCACGTGGCTGCTGAGGCCGCTGGCGTGTGGCTTCATGACTCACTCATTTTCTCGCCGGATGCTCCCTCAGCTGCCATCACAGGGTCCCTGCTATGCTACAGGGCCATTTCTAGCAAAAAAAAAAACCCCAAAAAACAATGTGCAAATTGCTACCATCCAAAGGGTCAGATGCCTCCATCTTGGAAGCTCATCTTTCCAAGTTTGCAGGTGACCGGCCACAGAGGACGGGTAATAATCACCCCCCCCCCCAGTCCTCGGTTTGGGAAGACCCTCACTTCCTCATCCAGGGAGCTCCTTAGACGGAACGAGCTCAGTGAGTGGGGACCGTTCTTCCTTGCTGGGGTGGTGGAGACGTGGAGTATTTCAATCCATTTTGAAGCCCACAAATTTGCTCTAAAGCCAAACCAACTGTCACATTCTGTATCTCTAACTTGTTTTTCACATGTCTGCTTTGACGTACGACCCTCTGAGACTCTGTGAAGTAAACCTGGGTCTCCCCACGGCAGGGCCAGGCTCATGTGCGTGGCGCTGGGGTCGGGACACACAGTGTGTGGACCCAGCTGTCCTGGGACCTCTGACCCCTGTGCCCTTGGCGGCTGCAGGCTCCGTGCCAGGGGTGTTCCCAGCCACACCTGACACCGCGCCCAGTCTCCTGTTTGGGGTTCTTGCCTGGCTTCGGCGAACAGGGCAGTGCCACGCTGAGTGTGAAAAGCCAGACCTCAGTGCCAGGGTGTGTCCGGGTCACGGGAATGGGAGCTCTACCTGTGGGCTCAGCCAGGCCGACCGCAGGGAGTGGAGTGGGGGGTTCAGACAAACCCAGCTCGCCCGCCCGCCGTCGCTGACCTGGCTGTCACTCATGAGGACTCTCTCTGGGCAAAGGAGGCTCCTGTGTTTGCTGCCAGGAGCCCGATGCCGCCTGCCTTCCCCGGGAGGGCGGCTGGGATTTCGCGTTCTATCCGGGCAGTGCTGGGTACTGAAGGTGGGTCATCAGGCGGCTGAGGGCCAGAGAGACGCATGCCTGCCAGTCATACTGAACGAGGACGGGTACTGGCGGCAATTCCGGCCGAGGTGACGAGCAGGCCTGTGGGCTCAGCTCCCGGGGAGGCGGGGATGTGACAGTGCAGCGGGCAGGGCGTCACAGGTGGCAGCTTCGACCCTCCCAGCACCACGGAGCAGCAAGGAGGGAGCCCGTCACCCCCACTGCACAGATGCAGAAACTGAGGCATCTGTTTCCTCCTGTGTGGCCTGGGGAAATAAAAGTCATTACGTGGTGTGCCCAAGGCCACACACGGAGGGTGGGAGCTGGCACTGAATCCAGCCCAAGAACCCACGCTTTCAGCCCCTCTGCCATGTTGATAGAACAAGTGCAAAAAGGCATTTCTAGCGCATGAGCCAAAGGAAGGATTAGAAAATTGAACAAGGGCACGTGAGGTGTGAATTGGTAATTCCCAGAACAACAGACACAGGAAACACATGGGAATAAGATTAGAGACAGCCCCTGTGGAAAACAACTCAGCTGCTTCTAACAAATCTGAAGATGAGAGCCTGCATTCTGTCCCACGACAACCCCAATCCTTGCTGGATACTCTCGACGAGTCCAGATGAGCCTGCATTCTGTCCCACGACAACCCCAATCCTTGCTGGATCTTCTCGACGAGTCCAGATGAGCCTGCATTCTGTCCCACGACAACCCCAATCCTTGCTGGATACTCTCGACGAGTCCAGATGAGCCTGCATTCTGTCCCACGACAACCCCAATCCTTGCTGGATCTTCTCGACGAGTCCAGATGAGCCTGCATTCTGTCCCACGACAACCCCAATCCTTGCTGGATCTTCTCGACGAGTCCAGATGAGCCTGCACTCTGTCCCACGACAACCCCAATCCTTGCTGGATCTTCTCGACGAGTCCAGATGAGCCTGCATTCTGTCCCACGACAACCCCAATCCTTGCTGGATACTCTCGACGAGTCCAGATGAGCCTGCATTCTGTCCCACGACAACCCCAATCCTTGCTGGATACTCTCGACGAGTCCAGATGAGCCTGCATTCTGTCCCACGACAACCCCAATCCTTGCTGGATCTTCTCGACGAGTCCAGATGAGCCTGCATTCTGTCCCACGACAACCCCAATCCTTGCTGGATACTCTCGATGAGTCCAGATGAGCCTGCATTCTGTCCCACGACAACCCCAATCCTTGCTGGATCTTCTCGACGAGTCCAGCCCACAGTCACAGGGAGACACGTTCACGGGTCCCCAACAGGCCTGTTTGCAGCAGCAGAGACGTGGGACCCACCGGAACCTCCAGGCACAGGAAACAGACCGACAGCTCTGCCCGGCGGAGAAAACGTCTGCACCACAGCTATGTCTCCACACGCACAAACCTCACACACGTAACGGGAGGCCAGAGAGGGACACGTTTCAGAAACACGCCTGCGATCTGACGTCACTGACGCGCGCAGAAGTGATGGGACTCGGTAAACGAACAAACACAGTCACAAGCACACACCCAACTCGAACAGCACCTCCCTGCACGGGGAGACAAGGGCGAGGCAACTGGGGAGGGGCTTCACTATCTCGGTAACTGTGATGGTTTAAAATACGACCCCCAGCCCTGGCCGGTTGGCTCAGTGGACAGAGCGTCAGCAAGGTGTGCAGACGTCCTCAGTTTGATTCCCGGTCAGGGCACACAGGAGAACCATCTGCTTCTCGCCTCCTCCTCTCTTTTCTCTCCCTCTTCCCCTCCTGCAGCCAGTCGCTCGACTGATTCGAGCTTCAGCCCCAGGAGCCGATGATAGCTCCACTGGTCCAAGCACTGGCCCCAGATAGGGGTTGCTACGTGGATCCTGGTCGAGGAGCATGCTGGAGTCTAGTCTCTCTATCTCTCCTCCTCTCACTTAAAAAAAAAAAAAAATTTAGAGGCTCTGGCCGGTTGGCTCAGTGGTAGAGCATCGGCCTGGCGTGCAGGGGTCCCGGGTTTGATTCCCGGCCAGGGCACACAGGAGAAGCGCCCATCTGCTTCTCCACCCCTCCCCCTCTCCTTCCTCTCTGTCTCTCTCTTCCCCTCCCGCAGCCAAGGCTCTATTGGAGCAAGGATGGCCCAGGCGCTGGGGATGGCTCCTTGGCCTCTGCCCCAGGCGCTGGAGTGGCTCTGGTCACGGCAGAACGACACCCCGGAGGGGCAGAGCATCGCCCCCTGGTGGGCAGAGCGTCGCCCCTGGTGGGCATGCCGGGTGGATCCCGGTCGGGCGCATGCGGGAGTCTGTCTGACTGTCTCTCCCCATTTCCAGCTTCAGAAAAATACAAAAAAAAAAAAAATTTAGACCACCAATTCTTTGACACGGCCTTCAATAGAGGGAGACTCAACCCCCTCGCCTTGGTCATGAGCTGGATGTGGCAAATTGCTTCTAGCAAACAGGAAAGGGACAGAGTGTGGCGAGTGAGACCAGGTCACAAAAGGCACTGCAGTCTCATCGAGAGTCTCTCCCGGGTCTGCGGGAAGCAGCTACCATGCTGGGTGGACACTCCGTCAGCACCACGGAGAGCGCTGCGCTCTGCGATCAGCACCTGGGAGAGCGCGCACGGGGCTGCGATCAATCAGCGCCACGGAGAGCGAGAGAGGACCAGCCCTGTGGCCTCCTGCCCCCTCCCCCACCCCACCCTGTGAGGTCCAGCTCCAAGTGGCTCCTTCAGCCTCAGTCCAGCCTTCAGCTGACCGCAGCCCCAGTCCACATCTTGACTCCGAGCCAGTCAGAGTCACACAGCTGAGCTGCTCCCAGACTCCTCACCCACTGGTGCCCCAGGAAGTCAAGTCCAGGTCCTGGTGGACTGCCCACTGTCAGCCCCTCAGAGGGGGCACCCCAGACCCAGGTCTGCACCCAGAGCTCCCAGCACAGCCCCTGGCACCCAGGAGGGGTTCTGCTACCTGATTCCGGACCCCCACTCTGCTCCCTGTACAGCTGACACAGCCGCCAGACCTGGACCGAGCGTGAGAGTCTGGGCGTCCTCCCAGGATGCTGCCCTTCCCGAGTGGAAGCTCATAACCGCGGGGGGGGGGGCAGGCGCCTGGGGCAGCTGAGGGGTCTCCCCCACCTCTGAGACCTCAGCAGGATCCTGGCCCAGGGTGGGGGAGCCCCATCTCCTGCATAGGGACTCGGAGGTGTTAAGTGAGCGTTAGCAAGACCATCGAGGAACAGAGCATGTGTCTTCACACGCACTCTCCCCAGGCAGGCTGGTGCTGAACGTGGCAGGTGCTGGGCGACCTCGGTACAAACACTGAGGAGAGACGAAAGGAGACCGGAACACGGTCAGCCAGACTCCCTTGTGAACACGCACAGAAGTCCTCCGTGGAAACATCAGCCGAGTGGCCCCGCAGCATCTAAGCAAACACATCACGATGACATCTGGGCTCTCACCCCAGAAGCGCCCAGTGGGCGTTATACTAGAAAAGCTAATGAGGCCACTGCACACGTCACCGTGGTCACAGATCATCCCGCTTGATGCAGAAAAATCCATTTGACCAAATTCGCCACCCATTTGTAATTCAAGGCGGAGGCCAGATTCCAAGCAGATGAAGAGAACCAGAGGGGTGTGTGTGTGTGTGTGTGTGTGTGTGTGTGTGTGTGTGTGTGTGTGTCTTCCCTTCACAGAGACAGTCACGGCCCGGAGCCGACAGGCCACCTCACAGCGGACAACCAGACACAGCCCCGCGGGGAGCAATGAAAACCTGCAGCCTCACTGCTTCGGTTTAACACTGCCCCGTGGCTCCTAACCAGAGAAACAAAAAAAGGCAAAGAAATCAGAGGATGAAGACTGGGGTGGACAAGACCCAGCTGGCCTCATTCGCAGGGAACGGGCTGCCCACAGAGAAACCCCGAGAGACCCCACAGACGACTCAGCACGGCGCTGGAGCGCAGACATGCAGAGACCCCAGAGCAGTCTCGGAGGTCACTGCAGAGGACACGCCACCGGGACGGGAGCCAAAAACAGGGGCCTCGGAACCCATCCGATGGAAGAGACACAAACAAAAACACAGGCGCCTTTCTGGAAAGAGACCCACGACTTGACTGGGAGGGACAGGAGGAGACCTCGTAAAACAAGGTCCCTGTGAGCACGTTTCTGTTTGGGGTGTGGTTTTCCAAGTGGGTGTTTGCTTCTGAGTAGTCCCGAAGGTGGGATGGGTGGGTCAAGGTCAGGGCGCATGCCCAGGGGTCCATGCGGTCTGTCCTCTCCAGGGGCTGGAGCACAACTTTGCCACAGAATTACTGGAGGCTGCAAGTCCAAGACCAAGGAATCGGCAGGACTGGTCCCTTCCCTGGCCCCCACCCTGGTCTCTGCTCCATGTCTACATCCTTATTGCCTCATCTAAGGACAGTGGTCATCTTGGGTTGGGGCCCTCCCTAATGACCTCATGTTAACGTAACTACACCTGCAAGTCCCCATCTCCAAATCCAGTCAGTCACGTGCGGCCGTCCTGGGGGGTGGGACTTCCGCCTACGAATGTGTGGTGGTGGGCACAATTCATCCTATAACAAGAACTGCTGACATGATTCTCCCTGCTTTGATGGATGCAGGCGTTCCCTGGGTTACAAACGAGACAGGTCCTGCAGGTTTGTGCTTAGGTTGAGTTTGTATGTACGCTGGAACAGGTACATACATGTACCGATCGATGACATGCAACTTAGACGGCTGTTTGCCTTAACATGGTGTTTATTTTTACCGTTCTGTGCACATATGTACTTAGGACCATTTCAAACCTACAGAACCGAGTCTTGCTCGTAACCCCGGGGATGGCTTCTACTTAAAACGTCCTAAAATGGAATGTGGAAACAGAAAGATCTACTCACTGAAGAGTTTCCCGAATGACTGAACTGACACTAAGCACACGGTTACAGCCAATGAGGAAAGGCCTTGGAAATGTTCTGATATTAAAAACACCCAGGCATTTCTGCCTCCAGAAACACTCGGGTAACTACCCAACTGCAACAGCCCTCCCGCTCTGGAAGTGTAATGAGGTCTGTGGAGTTCGGGGTTGGCTCCTGAGATCCAGACGGGCCTGCATGCACTCGGCACTGGAAGACACAGACGTCATTAACTGCGGGCGGAGCCCAGTGGGCTGAGCTCTGGGCAGCTCTGCGACCCCAGGGTGGGCTGTGGGCGGTCCCGGGTGAGGGCTACCCGCTCCCAGCAAAATGAAACGATCAACATCTGACCATCAGAGTCACCTGCAGGGATACGCAGCCCGTTCGCTGCCTCAGAAGTCGTCCGCTGCAACCCAGGGGCCTGTTACTTCAAGACAGGAAGGGGCTTGTGGGGTCACCCCCCCAATGCTGCATTGTTCTTATAATGCAGCTTTGCCTGGTGTAGACCCGAGCAACCCTCAGATTCCTCCTGGGTCGGCCAGGGAGGCGGGGTCGTGCTGCGGGATAGGTGGGGACTAACTCACGGTAACTCACGGAGCTGCGGTTTGGGCACAGTTCCCGTCTTGCTCACTCAGAGTCTCCTGTGGGCCCGGCTCCCCCTCCAAGGGCCAAGGCTGGCCACTCGATACCATGGCACTGCCTTCTCGTCACGTGACCACCGGGAAGAAGACACACGAGGAAAGTGGGTACTCTCAAAGCTTCTCCTAAAGGTCACGTCTGCTCGCCTCTCATTGGCCAAAGCCAGTCACACGGGCTCTGACTTTGAGGAGGTGGAGAGGTGCCGTCCGGAGGAGCAGTGACACCTGCCATTCTGACAGGGACACCATGCACAGAGGTGGCCCCCAGGTTCCCAACACGCCCTCTGAGCTCCTCTGTGGTCACCCTGTCGACAGCAGGGACTCTGTCTTGGGAAACGTGGTGGGTCTGGCGAAGAGAACGTGTCTGACTGAACAGGGCTCCCTCCCAGCGTGGGGACAGCACGCCCAGTGGACGGGACCGGGCCCCGCCCAAGACCACAGCCGCGCCCCTGGGGAGCCACGCGGGAGCCAGCCCTGAGCACCACGAGAGCTGCACGCCCCGGGCACCCGGGTGATGCCTCGGTGGACACCCCTCCCCATTCAAGTCGCTGCCACGCGCCCACGGGTGGAGGCGCCCTCTTTGTTCCTGTGTTCCTTGTTATCTGTCGTCGCATCAATGGCTGCGAGCGAAGGGGCATTTCTCTGGGCGGAGCGGGTGGGCGGCTGCAGTCAAGCCTTTTGAGCCAGTGTTCCTCCTGGGCTGGTTCAAACGGAGCCACAGTGGCACGGTCACTGGAATTCATCACGAGAGCCTGAGACAAGCCACGGGGCCGGGATCGGAGGAGCCAGGGACATCCGTGTGTCCTGAGTGGCAGTGTTCTGAGTGGGATGTCAGGACGCTGGTGTCTGATGGCCCAGGACAGGCCACAGAGAAGCATCTGGGGGCACCACCACTGTGAGTCACAGCCTCGGTGCTCGGAAGACACAAGCAGCAGCCAGCAGCCCATGGTGGGCGGGGATGAGGGGCTCCCCTCCACCCCCCCGGCTGCCCCAGCTCAGGGGCTCTGCAGGAGGGAGGAGGGGAAGGGCCAGTGCTGCTCACCCAGCACGACACCTGGGAGGCCTCAAGGCCCCTTGGGGCACTGCCCCCGGGCCAGCAGGCCCAGCGTACACTGGTCAAGGCCCGACGTCCTGTGCGTGAGCAGGGTACGCCCTGGGAGCTCCTCCAGGACGACCTGGGGAAGGGTTTCCCTCAGATGTGAAACCCCCTGCAATGGGCCAGCCCCCCACCGGGCCCACACACTCTGGGAACAGAGCCTGTACTACCAGGTCCTGGTGCCAGGACCAGATGCAGGCCCACCAGGCCCACTGGGAGGGCGCAGAAAAAACCCAGGAGCTTCTGAACCTCCAGCAGGCCCGCTGAACCTGCCTACCTCACCCCCCACAGTTCAGCCACTCTCCTCCCTCCGCACACCGGTCACCAGATCAGGCCGTGCCGCGGTGACTGCGCGACCCTCCTTTCCCCCGACCTGGCGGCGCCCGATGTGGGAGGAAGATGTTTACAGCGGCTTCGCCTGCGCCTGCTGTCCGGGACGCCCTCTCCGCCCTCCGCAGGGCTGAGGGTCACCCACAGGGGACTCGCCCCCACGGTGACGTCCATGCGTCCAGAACACCTTCCCAGAGGATGACTCTGCAAGTATGTCCAGAGCCGTGAGGGGGACCCCCAAGTTCATACAGTGAAGACTGAGATCGCGATTTTAAATTACTGCTGATTGAATAAACAGAAAGGCCTCCCGTCCGCACGCCAGATGCAGACGGCAGCATCCCAAGTGACCCCGGAAGGCCACCCTGTGCCTGCAGCCACCACCCTGCACCTCACAGAGAGAGAAACGTCCGGAGCCCCCCTGCATGTCCTGGACACGGTCACCACTGCCCCAGCTCTGCGAAACGAGAGCATTTCTGGCCGACCCCTGAAGGGGCAGTGCTGCCCTGAGCAAAGTGTGGCGAAGGCGTGGGCCTCCCGCGTCAGCGCTCGGCCAGGGGACAAGGACACAGGGTCCCCCGCCATCAGCCCTGCTTTCCTGGACAGAGGCGTGACAGTCTCT
Source organism: Saccopteryx leptura (assembly GCF_036850995.1). Lineage (NCBI taxonomy): Eukaryota > Metazoa > Chordata > Mammalia > Chiroptera > Emballonuridae > Saccopteryx > Saccopteryx leptura. The sequence continues at coordinate 56,828,398 of NC_089515.1, read as the reverse complement.
CTCGTTCACAGTGGCCTTCTGTTTGCTGTCCCCACCCATTCCTGGGTCTCCTCAAAAGTCCAGGAGCACCTGACCAGGTGGTGGCTCAGTGGATAGAGCGTCAGATTGGGATGTGGAAGGACCCAGGTTCGAGACCCCGAGGTTGCCAGCTTGAGCACGGGCTCATCTGGCTTGAGCCAAAAAAAGCTCACCAGCTTGGACCCAAGGTTGCTGGCTCGAGCAAGGGATCACTCAGTCTGCTGAAGGCCTGCGGTCAAGGCACATATGAGAAAGCAATCAATGAACAACTAAGGAGTCCCAACGAAAAACTGATGATTGATGCTTCTCATCTCTCTCCGTTCCTGTCTGTCTGTCCCTATCTATCCTTCTCTCTGACTCTCTCTCTGTCCCTGTAAAAATAAATTAATTAATTAATTAATTAATTAAAAAAAAAAAAAAGTCCAGGAGCTAGGCCCTGGCCAGTCAGCTCAGTGGTAGAGCGTTGGCCAGGCGTGTGGAAGTCCCGGGTTCGATTCCCGGCCAGGGCACACAAGAGAAGCGTCCATCTGCTTCTCCACCCCTCCCCCTCTCCTTCCTCTCTGTCTCTCTCTTCCCCTCCCACAGCCAAGACTCCACTGGAGCAAAGTTGGCCTGGACGCTGAGGATGGTTCTATGGCCTCTGCCTCAGGCGCTAGAATGGCTCTGGTTGCAACAGAGCAACGCCCCAGATGGGCAGAGCATTGCCCCCTGGTGGGCTTGCCGGGTGGATCCCGGTCGGGTGCATGCAGGAGTCTGTCTCTCTGCCTCCCCACTTCTCACTTTGGAAAAATAAAATAAAATAAATAAGTAAAAGTCCAGGAGCTCCAGAATGACCCACGTGGGCTGTCCCTCACGAAGGCCACCAGCTGGGGGCAGATGTTTAGTGTGACCTGATCAGCTGCCCCACAGGGCCGGCAGAGGCAGCACGCACACCCATGTCCTCCGCTGACGGACACCACCCGCCTACCCTCCGCTTCCCCAGTGTCCTGGCCCACGTGGACCAGGAACGTGGGAGGAGAGCTCTCTTTGGAGGGCTGTGCCCATTGGGGGGAAGGGTGGGTCTGTCTCCACCTCTGGAGCAGGGGTTCCATACCCCTCGGACAGCAGCCCTGCGTCCCTGGGGGGGGGGCTTGTGCCGGGTCTCATGAGAATTCGCAGGCTGGAGGCCGTGGCCAGTCATCCCCACGAGGGAAAGAGGAGCTGCCTAGCGGGAGCTGCCTGCTGCCCGGGGCCGTGGAGTGTGGCCAGGAGGGCTCCCTAAGGGACCTGGGGCCGTGGAGTGTGGCCAGGAGGGCTCCCTAAGGGGCCTGGGGCTGTGGAGTGTGGCCAGGAGGACCCCCTAAGGGACCTGGGGCCGTGGAGTGTGGCCCAGGAGGGCTCCCTAAGGGGCCTGGGGCGGGACACACAGCTTGAGGGACGGGCACTTCCCCCGGGTCTTGGAGGTGAGCAGCAAGTGCCCAGAGGAGCATGTCTGAGACGCTCACAGACGCACCTCGGGGAAGGTAACCCAGAATCCATCGTCTGCTGGACCCGAGAGGAAAGGTCACACACGAGAGGAGAGGTCACGCATGAGACGAGAGGTCACGCACGAGAGGAGAGGTCACGCACGAGAGGAGAGGTCACGCACGAGACGAGAGGTCACGCACGAGAGGAGAGGTCACGCACGAGAGGAGAGGTCACGCACGAGAGGAGAGGTCACGCACGAGAGGAGAGGTCACGCACGAGACGAGAGGTCACGCACGAGAGGAGAGGTCACGCACGAGACGAGAGGTCACGCACGAGAGGAGAGGTCACGCACGAGAGGAGAGGTCACGCACGAGACGAGAGGTCACACACAGTCCTCCACTACCAGCCCCCAAGACAGGTCAGGCTCCAGGCTGGTGGGAGATGCCCCGGGAGCCTACAACAGCTCATTTTTATCACTCAAATGAGACTCTTTCTGGGACTGACAGTCCCCAGGGAACAACTTATTGCCTTTAGAACAACAGAAAATCTCCAGGACGTCCGAGTGTTCACTTGGGCAGAGAAACCATTAGCCCCTGAGGCAGGTTCAGAGGGACGGCGCCGATAAACTGGACAGAGGGACGAGTCATGTCCCCGGTGGGACAGAGTGGACGGCACGGGATTTCGTCACGTTACTCAAAGCAGCGCAAAATGTAAAACTTACAAGCTGTTTATTCCTGGAACTCCCTGCTGTCGACTCCAGGTATCTAAAAGTATCTAAACGGCTGAAAGTATCGTTTTAAATAGGAACCGTCTAAATACACCAATGAAAAAATAAAGGTCACCACAGTGCGTAAAGCTACGAGACCCAACTGTATTCTGTCCATAGAAAGCCATTTTACATATAAAGACCCTGACAGAAGGGAAGTAAAGGGATGGATACACCCTAATTCCAATCAATTAAAAAAAAATGTTGCAGTACCAATACTAATTTCAGACAAAGCTGACGCAGAACAAGGAAAATGATCATGGAAAAAGAGGGGGTGTTTAGATCATGAGATCATTCAACTCAGGCCTCCGATCAGAGATCACAATCCCAAACGACTAGGCAACTAACAACAGGGCATCAAAACACGTAAGGCAAGAACTGATAGAAGTGAGAGAGGAGACACACAAAGGCACTGCTGTGATCAGAGGCTTCAACAGCCCGTCCATGCAGGCAGGCAGGCAGGAAACCAGCAAAGACAGTTCATGTGAATAACACCGTCAGCTGGGGGCCCACTGATGCCTGGAGAGAATCCCAACTAAGAAGAGCAACGCCCACATTCTCCTCCACGTGGATGGGACACTCAGCTCACCAAGTGTCCTTGTCCAGGGGGCCCCACAGCCAAAGCCCACAGAAGTCTGGTGGCTTGTGAACCACACACACGGATTTCTCACAGTTCTAGAGGCTGCAGATCCAAGGCCAAGGTGCCAAACGCGATCAGGCCAGGGGCTCTCCTGAGTCTTGGGCTTCTCCTTGTGCCCCACGGAGCAGGCACAAGGGAAGCTACTCAGGGACCTTGGTCAGGACACTGATCCCATCATGAGGACTCAACTTAGTCACCTCCTGATGGGTCTCGGACTTCTCCTGTGCCCCATGGAGCAGGCACGAGGGAAGCTACTCAGGGACGTTGGTCAGGACACTGATCCCATCATGAGGACTCAACTTAGTCCCTCCTGATGGGTCTCGGACTTCTCCTGTGCCCCATGGAGCAGGCACGAGGGAAGCTACTCAGGGACGTTGGTCAGGACACTGATCCCATCATGAGGACTCACCTTAGTCCCCTCCTGATGGGTCTCGGACTTCTCCTTGTGCCCCATGGAGCAGGCACAAGGGAAGCTACTCAGGGACGTTGGTCAGGACACTGATCCCATCATGAGGACTCACCTTAGTCCCCTCCTGATGGGTCTCGGACTTCTCCTGTGCCCCATGGAGCAGGCACGAGGGAAGCTACTCAGGGACGTTGGTCAGGACACTGATCCCATCATGAGGACTCACCTTAGTCCCCTCCTGATGGGTCTCGGACTTCTCCTGTGCCCCATGGAGCAGGCACGAGGGAAGCTACTCAGGGACGTTGGTCAGGACACTGATCCCATCATGAGGACTCACCTTAGTCCCCTCCTGATGGGTCTCGGACTTCTCCTTGTGCCCCACGGAGCAGGCACAAGGGAAGCTACTCAGGGACCTTGGTCAGGACACTGATCCCATCATGAGGACTCAACTTAGTCACCTCCTGAAACCATCAGGATTTCAATGTGAATTGGACTGGGGGCTGGTTTGTTTGGACACAAACATTCAGACCACAGCACCAAGGTAGACCCCCTTGGGAGCCGTAAAGAACACCAGAACAGCCGTTTAAAAATAAAACTACAAGCCCAGAATGGGGTGATGCTAAAAATCAATTAACAGGCAGATTAGGTGAAACACCTAAATATCTGCAAATCCAACAATGTGATTCTAAGTAACACCTGTATCGGCAAGAAGATATCAAGTGAAGAGGTGTGTGTGTGTGTGTGTGTGTGTGTGACAAAAACGGTGCCTAGAGAGAAATTTATGGCAGTAAACGTGTCTAAGGGGAAAGAAGAAAGGTCTAAACTCAGTCACCTCACCTTCTGCTTCAAGAAACGAAATGAGGTCAAGAGCAATTGGGACCTCAAGCGTGCAGGAGAAACAGAGCAGACACCAGATTGTAAATCAACAGAATTGGAAAAGGGACCCTCGCCGGACCGCGTCACAGGAAACACACGTCCACAGCACGGTTGTCTCTCCCAGACGTTCCCATCTTTCTGCCCCAAAGAAAAGCCGATTTGTAAAAACAGAACACAGCGAGAAAAAATAAAAATCACAGTCACTGCGTTCTGGCTTTTGAGGATGACGCTGGGGCAACAGAACACACACACACACACACACGACGCTGGGGCAACAGAACACACACACACACACACACACACGACGCTGGGGCAACAGAACACACACACACACACACACACGACGCTGGGGCAACAGAACACACACACACACACACACACGACGCTGGGGCAACAGAACACACACACACACACACACACACGACGCTGGGGCAACAGAACACACACACACACACACACACACGACGCTGGGGCAACAGAACACACACACACACACACACACGACGCTGGGGCAACAGAACACACACACACACACACACACGACGCTGGGGCAACAGAACACACACACACACACACACGACGCTGGGGCAACAGAACACACACACACACACACACACGACGCTGGGGCAACAGAACACACACACACACACACACGACGCTGGGGCAACAGAACACACACACACACACACACACACGACGCTGGGGCAACAGAACACACACACACACACACACACACGACGCTGGGGCAACAGAACACACACACACACACACACACACACAACGCTGGGGCAACAGAACACACACACACACACACACGACGCTGGGGCAACAGAACACACACACACACACACACACACACACACCCCCGTCTCCCAGCCCCCTCAGCACGCAGCCTGGAGCCACGGCGCACACAGGAACGGTCCACAAGCCACAGCGTGGCGGTGGCGCCCCAGCCCTACTCACCCCAAGTCTCCGGGCGCCAGGGGACCCTGCGCCATCCACAGGGCCGTCCGGGCCGGGGCGGTGGGCTGGCCCACACGGGACTCAGCCACGCTGACACCTTCCTCCCGGAGACTGGCAGGAAAGAGGAAGACTGGGGCATCAGTGGGGTGCACACTTACGGACGGGGAACGGTGCCGCCCTGGATGGGGCTGACAGCTCCCACGCCAGCCGCTCGGAACCAGCGCCCGGGCTCCGCGGAGCGGCCACACAGTGAGCCAGCCTCAGAATCCCGAGCTGCCTCCTTCTGTGTCCCTCCCCCGCCCCGAGGGAGGCCCGCACTTATTCCCGAAGGCTGGCGAGCACAGGTGACCGGGGATAGGGGGCCCCAGCACGGTGACACGGCTCTCAGACCCTCTGGAGCAAGACGCGGGAAACAGGCGGCTTTGATGTCTCCGGCTTCCTGCGGGGAAACAACACACCTTCTTCAAGGTTTGTTGCCAACTTGCTTTTCCAAAGTAGCAGAATGCTACAGGAGACCCAGGGCTGGGTGTCTGCTATTGGGGTTACTCCTCTTAACATCTGTGGGTTACCCATGGTGGGGGGGGATGCTACAAAACAGTGAACAAATCCTTCACAAAGAAGTGGTGACCACGCACACATGCACAGGGAGAGCCACCTGGGGACAAGTGACATGTGGGGGAGCCAGGCGCAGCCCACAGCCTGCAGAACCACATCACCTGGGCGGTCTGTACACGGCCCACAGAGACTCCCAGCCTGCCGCGCCACTTAGGAAGATGAAGGGACCCACCCATGCCTCAAGGGTCTCCTTGCCTCAAAGGATGATGGGAGCACTGAGATACTGGGGCTCAGGGTCCTGGCCCCTCTCATCCCCGTTTCTCCATCACGTTACCATCTGGCATCCACCTCCCCCCGCTGACCTCTCCTGCTGTCCCTCTGCCCTCCTGGCTCTTCCTCCCACCCAGCAGATAGGTGTCACCCCAGGGCCTTTGTACGGGCCACTCCCCAAGCTATCCACAGAGCTCCCACCCTCTTCTCCCTGAGCACCCCACTTAGAATTGTGACTCCGCCCACGCCTTTCCTGGCACCTCCCTCTGCTGGATGCTTTCCTGTGGCACTGGCCACACCAAGCACGGGACGTATTTTTAATTTATCTCAGTTACTGTCTGCTTCCCTCCCTGAAACGTCAGCTCTACAAGGGCCGGGAATTCTGGTCAACACTCGACAGGCGCTGGTGGAGTGAGTGAGTCTGCCCTCTGCCTGGGAGGGAGCAGGGTGAGCTAGCACCCCCCGGCCCCGGAACCTGCATTGTTCAGGGTCAACTGCACCGCCCCCTTGGACGTGAATCTGAGGGTCACAAACATCCAGTCTGGGATGTGTGCACACGCCTGGTTAGGGTCCTACATCAATGGAGCAGTCACGTCAATAACTGCATCACCCCCTTGGACATGAATCTGAGGGTCACAAACATCCAGTCTGGGATGTGTGCACACGCCTGGTTAGGGTCCTACATCAATGGAGCAGTCACGTCAATAACTGCATCGCCCCTTTGGACATGAATCTGAGGGTCACAAACATCCAGTCTGGGATGTGTGCACACGCCTGGTTAGGGTCCTACATCAATGGAGCAGTCACGTCAATAACTGCATCACCCCCTTGGACATGAATCTGAGGGTCACAAACATCCAGTCTGGGATGTGTGCACACGCCTGGTTAGGGTCCTACATCAATGGAGCAGTCACGTCAATAACTGCATCACCCCCTTGGACATGAATCTGAGGGTCACAAACATCCAGTCTGGGATGTGTGCACACGCCTGGTTAGGGTCCTACATCAATGGAGCAGTCACTTCAGTAACTCAGAGCAGGGCGGGGCGGGGTGGGGTGGGGTGGGGAGGCAGGAGGGCCTGCTAACAGAAATTGTCTGAAACGAGACGGTGGTGACTGTCGCCCCTGGTGACCGCTGACCTCCTCAGCGTCCCTGCTCAGATGCTACGTTCTGCCCACCCAGGGACGCTGCACCCCTTGTCCCACCCTGAGCTCATAATCCACCCCATCCACGCTGTTCTGGGGCGGCGTCCCAGCCTGCAGCAGTGCCGGACGGCGACCTGAGGAACGCCGAGTCAGGGACGGACCGTCCCCAGGGCACCTGTGGAGGGAGCTGTTCAGGGAGGCAGAGCGGCCGCTTCAACCAGGATCTGGGGCCCCCGCTGCAGCCCCCCACCAGACCCACACCGGGTTTGAGACCATCTCTCCTCTCATTAACCCTCCCACGTGCCGGGCACGGGCTGGGCGTGAGCCAACGCCCCTACAGCGAGGCCTGGAAACCCAGCTCCCATGGCCCCTCAGACCCCCCAGCTGCAAGGGCCTGCAGGCCAGAGGGGGCCCAGGGGGCCCAGGCTCTGTGTTCTGAGGGGTCAGCACCGGGGGGCAGCCACGGGGGAGGATGCCGGGCAGGCCTGCAGAACAGCCTGTTCCAGTGAGACACCCACACCAGGGCTATTTCCTGTTCCGAGAAAAGAGAGGCTAGTTTTCGTTTTTGGTTCTCAGACTGAAAACACGCAGCTAGCTCCCTGCCGTTCTCCTGTTCACGTCCTCCCCGGCGTGAGCGGGGACAGGAACACTGACTGATGTCCCGGAGCCCTAGCTGCACCAGGACGGCCTGTGTGCCTTCCCACGGGGCCATGGCAGCAGCCCCCACCAAACCCCGCATGGACACCCCCTCCTGGGCCGTCACAGGGAGGCCAGGGCCTGGGGACAGTCATCCTGCTTCCTGCTCCCGAGGCCTGGCCCCCACACAGGAGCTGGTGGCCCCATCCAACAGGGCCCCGTGCCACTCTGCCCCACCTGGGACAGCTGCTGCCTGTGCTGGCTAACGGGGACAGATGTCAGAGCACAGAAGAAAGACTGAGAGACATCAACCGCACGTGATGTGGACATCACACTCGCTCGCTGAAGGAGGGACCCCCGGAAACCCATCCTCACACACTCGCTCAGTTAACAGGCGTCCTGTTTTTGAAACAATGCATTTTTCCAAGGCGCTGATCATCAAACTGACTGGGAAAAACCACAGACTACATGTTTAATTACATTAACAACAATGCAGAGCGCAGTTCAGAAAGATCCGTACTTAGAGCTGGGGTATGTACACACAGATGGAAGCACATGTCCCAGCTGAAAATCCTAAATGCCAAGACTCTCTACGCACTGACTCTGCTAATACTGTTCAGGACACGCCCCTGAGCCCTTGAGAGCCCCGCACGTCACTGCACAGGTGACTCGAGGGACAGAAAGTGCGAAGAGTCTGTGTCAGTTCCAGGTGCAAAAAGGAGACCCCCTTAGAGGCCCCACGTCAGATGTGCTCCCGGGTGGCAAGCTCCCACGTCCCCTTGCCGTCCCCACGAAGGGCCCCCCGGTCACTCAGCACCTGTCAATTACTCTTCAACTGCCCCCCAGCACCCACGTCCACTGGTCAGCTGCTGACAGAGTCCCCAGGCACACGCTGGAAATAATCCCTGGACGACTCCCAAGAGTAGTCCCGAGTCCTCATCACGCCCGCCCGGTTCATAAGCAAATCCGCTGCCAGCGGGGCCTCCGTGGCTACTGGGGTCGGGGGAGAGAGTCAGAGTGTGGGCCTTGCACGCTGTCCAGCGCAACTGGACCCCCAGCCCTTCCCTGAAGTGCCTGCAGGCTCGGTGCTCTGGGACGAGTCTCAGCAGCTGGTCCCTGGGTTCCGCATCGAGACCAGGAGAAAGGGAACCCCAGTGCACAGCAGTGGCAGCTCAGCCAGGTGCACTTAGTTCCGGTTGGTTCTGCCGCCCCAAACCTTCCCGGAACCCTAGTGCGCTCCTGATGCTCAGAACAACCACAAGACGCAGATATTTTCACAGTCAAGAGGCGCAGGGGCCTGACCACGTGGTGGCGCAGTGGATAGAGCATTGGACTGGGATGCGGAGGACCCAAGTTCGAGACCCCGAGGTCGCCAGCTTGAGCGCGGGCTCATCTGGTTTGAGCAAAAGCTCACCAGCTTGAACCCAAGGTCACTGGCTCCAGCAAGGGGTCACTCGGTCTGCTGAAGGCCCACGGTCAAGGCACATATGAGAAAGCAATCAATGAACAACTAAGGTGTCACAATGCGCAATGAAAAACTAATGATTGATGCTTCTCATCTCTCTCTGTTCCTGTCTGTCTGTCCCTGTCTATCCCTCTCTCTGACTCACTCTCTGTCTCTGTAAAAAATAAATTAATTAAAAAAAAAAAAAAAAAGAGGTGCAGGGGATCCTGACTGTGCATTTTTTTCTTTCTTAATTTTGATCCTTCAACCACAGAACAGCCCCTGACAACAACGTTGGCAACCCAAGTTTAGATGCTCCATCCTCTGACCAGGTTGTGGCTGAAACCGGCAAACCTGAGTGGTCCGACTCCCAGGAGACAAGAGGGCCGCGGGGTGCCCGTGGAGGATGCCCCGTTCCGGCCGGCCCGTGGGACACTGCGCTTTGCTTGTGACCGAGAAGGACCGTGGCAAAACGCACGACCTGTGAGGGCAGACACTGGGAGAGGTTTTCCAAGCAGGCGGCTCGCCGAGGACCAGGGCCGACCAGCCTGCCAGGTTTGCACCGAGCTCTCCACGCCACCTCTTCCCTTGACCAGTCCCCGCCTTCCTCTCCCCCCAAACCGAAACCACCCTGCCTGCCCAGGGCCAGGGCCAGAGCCCGGCCGGCAGCCAGGCAGGGGAGGCTCCGGAGGGGAAGGCTGGCAACAGGGACGGCCAGGCTAAGCCGGGTCCGACAGAAGGCACGAGACGAGTTTAGAAACACCCAGATGGACCAGGAAGGGAACCTGAGCATAGAAAGAGGCGCCTCGTGCCCCACCGTGGACGATGCCGGCCTGGGTCTGACCACAGGGACAGCCCGACTGTCCACCGTCCAAACAACTGAAAACCCCAGAGGGAATTTCTGTAAGGAATCAGAATGCCCACTCGTCGGGGCTGGAATCCTTGCCCGGCCAGGCCGCCTTCTGGCCTACATGACCTTGGCCACACAACTGCGTGGCTCTTTCTTGCCTACCCACTGAACGCTGGGTCCTCGGGGCAGGGGTTCCACGAGGGGACACAGCTCCGTTCCAGCCCTGGGTGTCGGGGAACCTCACAGCGGTGCACCAGGCTCAGAAGAACCACTCATTCCCGGGGCTTCATTCATCCGTTCACCCGACAAGCAGAGCCGAGGGTCCACAAGGTGCCAGGCACAGTTCTGGCCACCAGGGATACAGAAGTGGCGTGGGAGGAGACAGCCAACAAACAAACAAGGTTTATAGGCAAATAACACAGGGCTTGTTAGATACCAAGAAGAAACACAAATCAGGGCTAACGAGCAGCGAGGCCAGTGGACGCAGGTGGGACAGGAGGCCGGCACGTACAGAGAACCAAAGCAAGTGATGGGGAGAGCCAGGTGGACTGCCGGACCAGGCACAGGCCACAGAGTGTGGAAACAGCAGGTGCAAAGGCCCTGAGGTGAGCATGAGTGTGGCAAATCTAAGGGCTAGGGGATAAGAGGGAAAGAGCCCGTCATCAGCTGGGATCGTCCAGGATGGAGGTGAGGTCCCCGGGGCCAAGATGGCCAGTGGGGGTAGGGCGGGGATGGTGCAGGGCAAGGCTGGGCAGCAAGCCCATCTGCATGGAGCCTGAACAGCCCAGGGGCACACGAAGGGGAACCAGAGAGGGAACTGAGAAAACCTGGTTAAAGACTGTGGGCGTGGAGGCACCAGAGAGCCATGGACAGATGGCGTGAGCACGGGACAGCAGACCTGGCCTGGGGCAACCCACAGCCCCTCCTGGGGAACCCCCAGCCTGTGCAGCGATCCTAATTCCCACAGCAACAGCACCCCCTCCCGACACGTAGGGCGCTCCAGCCCACGGGGGAGTCTCAGCCCTGCGAGTGGTGTGACCTGGGGGTCCCCGTCCTCCCCTCCCCGGTGGGACCGGGAAGGCAGAGACAGCATGGAGGAGAGGAGCAGAACGGGAAGAACGCGCCCACCACGGCTGACTCAGCCTGAGCCACCAGCTGCTCCGAGACACCAGCTGGACCCAGCCTAGGTGGTGGGTGGGGGGCGGGGAGGGGGAGGCAGCCAGAAATCCTCCCCACAGGCACCCAGCCCAGCCGCCAACCAACGGGGCACCTGGGCCACCTTCCAGTGAGCAGCTGTCACAAACGTGACCCGCGTGGGGACCGACCGCTGGACCGTCACTAGCTATCTCACCCCCGCCCAGTCCCCTCCCTCGCCAGTCCCCTCCCTCTCCAGTCCCCTCCCTCGCCAGTCCCCTCCCGCTGCCCAGCAAGGCAGTGGCCGCGCCCGCCACCAGGCTCTCGCCCACTCTCTCCGCACCCCTACGTCCAGCCTGCAAGGCAAGGTGTGCTGGCTCCTGCCACTCGTGCTGGAAGACCCTGGAGGGAGGCCGCTGATGTGCTCAAAGCCTCTCGGACTCGCCCTGACAACCTAGGTGTCCCTGTCTTCACATCACCTGCCAAGTCATTGGTCCGGCGTACAAAACCAAGGACAGGAGGAGGGGGTGCAGGCTGGGGAGGGGGTGCATCCAGGCTCTGCCCCCTCTGACCCCCCACCCCAGGACAGGCCTCACAGCTGCCCAGGTCAAGCAGAGCCCGGCCTGACGCCGACCTCCCTGTCCAGCCGGCGTGTTTTCCCTCCGAGCCCCATGGCTGTGACCAGGAAGGTTCCCTCTCGGCTTCCAGGGGTGTGACTAGTGTCTCTTTATTTTTATCCAGCGCAGCTTAGCTCAACTGGCAAACGGGATTGTTTATGGGCCTATGTTTCACAATCCATCCCCACCAATTATTCCTGCGAAGCTAATATATTTTTTAAGAGGGTTGGAAATACCCAAGGGACAGTTCTGCAAACAGGTGAAAGGGCCCCGTGGCAGGACAGGTGTCAGAGAGTCAGCAGAGTGGAGAGGGAAGTGTCCACTGTCACCTACTTGGGCCTCCTGCCAGCGTCCACCCTGCCCCTCACGCACACACCTGTGTGGTTCTGCCCACACCTCTCCCGGGCGCGGAAGCCGGGGACCCTGGAGATGGACAGTCAGGCAGTGGAGAGGTGCACGGCCACGCTCCGGAATAACTGCCCAGAGATCTGGAGAGACCAGCTCCCACAGTAGATGCAGGGTGCCCCATCGCTGGTACTCCCCCTCATTCCTAGCCCAGCTCTGGGGGCCACTCCCAAGGGTCTGCCCGCCAGGGAGTCTGTCCCCAGCAAGCTCCAACTTGTATGCCGATGCCCCGGGACAGGTCTGTGTCGCTCTCCACCCAGGGAGACCTTCCCCAGCCCAGGCTGGGGGGGGGGGGGCAGCTAAGAGAGCCGCCCAGGAATGAAGGCACAGCGCAGGTGTGCTGGTGGCTCTGGACTAGGACACCAGACCTTCTCCTCTGCCTGGTGGACTGCCCAGGAAAGGAGGAGAAGCCCCCCCTCACCTCGCCAGGGGACCACTCACCCGAGCACCCGAGGCCTGAGCATCGGCCCACCCACAGGCTCTGGGAACCTGCAGGCACCTCCAATATGGGACTCGGGAAAAGTTGGTTCCCTGGCACCCTCAAAGCGTTCAGGTCATTATTCCTAAAATAACTGTTCTTTCTCAAAGAGAAAGCGGAGGAGAAATCCCAGGAAGGGAGGCCAGAGGCTAAAGAGGCCAAAGGCCGCTCAGCCCACAGGCCCAAACCCCTGAATGCGGGTCCCAGTGTTGGGTGCTTCACCGTCTGTAGATGAGAAGGCGCTACCATAGATGTGAGTCCGGACCCTGAAAGGCCACACCTGAATAGATCTGGAAAAATGAAGTCTTCGGTCCACGAGTAGGTACTAAGTTAGGACTGGCCGGGTCCACCGCAGCCTGCGATGTCCGGGAGGGTCAGGCAGGGCGGTCACCCGCGGGAATCCGCCGGAACCCCCGGGCAAGTTCGTCCCTAGCCTTGGCAAGCAGGCCCGCCGCCCGCCCTCGCGAAGCCCAGCTCGGGGCGCGGGGGCTCCACGGGGATGTGGACCATCAGCGCCCCAAGTGCCGGCAGCCGAGGGAAGAGGCCGGCCGGTGGGGCAGGATCCCGCTGCGCCCGGCCCCACGCGCCAGGCCCAGGGGACCAGGTGTGCGGAATTTTTAATAGAAGAGTTTCCCCAGCTGGGCCTCTTTAGAGAGGGGGAAGGGGAGGGAGCGAAGATTCGAGCTCAGCTTCCCGGGGTGGGGGGACAGGGAACCCCCAGCCGCCCCCAAAGTCGGGAGTTGTCGCCCGGAACGGAGACTTGGTGCCAGCGCCCAGCAACGCCACCGGCCGCACTGGGGTCCGCTTCCCCACGAAGCCCGAGCGGACAGCTCCCGCCGGCCAGCGCCCCTCGTCCGCGCGGGGCACCCCTCGCCGCGGAGCCCCCGCCTGGGATGCGCGCGACCCGGCCCCGCCGGTCCAGGGGGCGCCAGTCCGCACCTCCCCCCACCGCACCCCACCGGGCGCCTGGCCATCCGCAGCCCCGCCGGGTCCGGGCGCAGCGCTGGGGTCGCGGCCACCGCTCCCCGCACCGGGCCCCTCGCCAGCCTGCGCCCCGGCTGCGGCCGGGCCCCGCTTACCTGGCCCGGGTCCGCGAGGCCGCCGCGCCCCAGCCCTTTGTGAGCTCGCGCCCCGCCGCACACGGCGCTGCCGCCGAGCCCCGGAAGCTGGATGGCAGCGGGCGCGCCCCGGACGCGGCGCGCCGCACGCAGGGCCGCCTTCTCCGCGGCCCCCCGCCGGGACGCGGGCTCCGGGCACGCCCGCGGGCTGTGCGCGGCGCGGACAAGGGAGACAAAGATGCAGTCGCGCCCGGCCCCTCCCCCCGAGCCGGCACCGGGACCGGGACCGTCGCCGGGGCGGGCGCACCTGGGCTGATCCTGCGGGGCTGGTCTGGGGGGCCCGGGCGCGCCCTGGACCTGCCTGCTCGGGAACCCGAGGGTCTGGTCCTCCGGCGTGGAGAGCGGGCGGCGCGAGGTCCCCGCGCGCGGCGCTGCCCCCTGGCGGCTCGGGAGCGCGTGCGGCGCCGAGGGGCCAAGGCGACCGCGCCCAGCTCGATCCTGCTCGGTGCTGAGGACGCGGTGGGGGGCCCCGCGAGAAGCCCTCGAGGATTGCAGCTTCAGAAAGCCCCGTCTGCGAGGGGAGGTCCCCAGCAAAGGTCGCCCCGGTCGCGGGCTGCATTCCAGGTCTTCCCTCCCCGCCCCTGGTAACCGCCCATCACTCTCCATCACCCTCTTTTCTGGTACCCTGTGCTACCTCAGCCCTCCCCCACCGCAGGGGCTCACCCCAGGCCTCCCTCTCCGGCCTGTCCCGAAGGAGACCCACACACACAGTGCGAATAACCCCACTTGAAGCCCTTGAAGGTTTGTGCTGGAGACGCTGGTGTCACCTTGGACCCCTCTGGCTCCTTCCTTCAGTCCCACAGCAGTGCAGTCGGTCACTTGCCAGTTCCACCTGGAGACGTGCACAGAGCTGGGGCTCAGGTGCCTCCTCCGCTAAGTCCTGGTCACTTGCCTTCTGTTCTTCTTGCCTGGATCAGGGTGGAGGGATGATGGAGGGAGTTATGGAAAGTCCTGGGTGGGTGAGGGGGACCCTGTTTTGGAGCAGGAGGGCTGAGACCCTGAGGAGAGGGGCTGGAAACGCTGGCCCGAGCCGCCATGGCGGACTCTCTGTGGACTTCCTGTGGCCTTGAGGTCTTGGGCTCCCTCCCATTCCACAACTCCCTCTCCCCCTCTCAAATAAAATAAAATACCACACACGCTGACCTGGAGAGCCAGACCCTCCACTTGGGGGGCAGGGGCGGGTCATGGTGGGCAGTTTTGTAACCCGAATGCCGAATGGAGACAGCAAAGACTAAGCCCAGAAGCAAGTCAGGAGCAGCTTCCCCACCTGATCCCTCAGCCCCAAGGGGTCCTGTCTTCACTGTTGTGTGTCAAATAGTTAAACGTGCTGGTCGCCCAGCCGACAAAAAGTTCAGCTTCACCTGGGCCTCTCTGGTCCACCCTTTTCTCCAAGTGCCAATGTGTGGACGGCGGCATGAGAAGGGAGGGGCTCCACAGACTGAAACACGAAGTGTGGGGTGCAGGTGCCCTCAGCTTCCAGCCCCACTGCAGAGTGGTCCACACGGAGGGAAACCAGACCCCTGGGTCTGAAGGTGGTGGCACAGCGCTGCGGGGCGGACCTGCTCTTCCTGTGGCCAGCGCTGAGCCTCCCGCTGAGGTCAGCCTTCACCAGGCCAGAGTTGCAACTGTGGCTGACGGCCACAGACAGGGTCCCAGACACAGGCCCCCCCCGGTTCACTCATGATTCCCAAACGATGGTGGGCTCAAACCGTCGCTGCTCAGTGAATTTTTAGACTCTCGGAGTGGTCCAAGCCTTTCTCAGCACTCCACAACATTGGAAAGCCGCAGTGTAAAATTGCCAGATTTGACTTCGGAGAGATTCCTGGCCCTGGCCGGGTGGGTCAGTGAATAGAGCATTGTCCTGGCAAGCCGAGGTCGTGGGCTCCATCCCCGGTCAGGGTCCAGTACGTCAAGAAGCAGCCAATAAGTGCACAATGAATGGAACAACTAAGTAGAACAACGAGGATGCCCCCTTCTCCCTCCCTCTGGGAAATCAATAGAAAAAAAATTTTTTTTAAAGAAAAATTTCTGCATGGCAACCACCTCCATAAGCAAAGCCAACAGCAAACCAGGAACAAAGTATGTATTTGCAACCCACATCGCCAGTAGTTCATTTCTCTCATATATAGGTAGTAGCATCTGGAAACAGTGAGGAAGAAAACAATAGAAAAAATAAATAAAATCAGGCAAAAGTAAGGAGCAGGAAAGGAAGTAGAAATGGCTTTCTGGACCCCTGAGGAGGCGTCCCTGCTTACCCATCGTGAGATGATGACTTTGGGAAAAGCGTGAGGACTCACCTGACACCCAACTAGCACCCAACTGGCACGTCACCACAAATGGAGGAGCCCAGGGACCGCGTGCTGGTTGACCTGGGAAGCTCTCAGAGATGTAATGTCACTGTCTGTGGTGTACCACCGTGCGTGTCACCGTGCGTGTAAAAACGCAAGCAAACAGTGAGCAGGCACGTGCTGGCATGCCGTCACAATCTGAAATGCACACTATCATCTACCCCCAAGCAACGCTTTTAAATGGCCTCTCCTCATCCTGGTTCTTGACTCGTTAGAGAGCAGCAGACCTCTGAAATCTCAGTTCTCTTTCCCCAGGGATAAAAAAAAAAATACACCCTCTGACCAGGAGTCACAGAGACGCATGGGGTTGAGCTGCGTGGCTGTGCTACCTACTGCCTCAGAGTGGCCACACTCATGAATTGCAGGCGTGGTGCCCAGGCCCTTAAGCCCAGAAAGCTCAGGCGAGACTTCTTGCAAAGTGTTTGTAAAGTGAAGCTAAAACCTTGTCAGTTCCTGAGCAGGCCCGTAGGTCAGTTTTCAAAAACTAATGCACGCCTTCCTTGCGCAGGGCAAAAGATGAATGCTGGAGAGGACATTCCCATATACAACTCCAGCATGACAGGGTATTAATGTTCCTTTCATCTCCAAGCTGAGGGTGGGAATGGGTTTGATTGATAAAAGACGAGCGCTCTCTCTGTGTAGAGGGCAGAACAGCTTCCCTCCCACGAAGCTGCTGCTTGGCACAGCTCACGTCTTGTGTGAACTCCAAGCTCATGAGTCTTCCTCACCCCTTTACGCTGTGTGGTCAAAAGTGCCCTGAGCGGGAGGTGGGGCCCTGTACTCTGGCCAAGGCACCGGCCAGGCCCAGGCTTCGGGGACATCCCCTGGGCCCTCCGTGTGTCCAGGGGAGGAATTTAACATCAAACCCTCCCCGAGGCCCAGGATGCATGAGAAGAAATGTGACCTGAGCCCCCGCACCCCCCACCGCAGTCTCTGACTCCCTTACCTTCAGGATCTAAGTCAGTGGGGAAGCCCCCGGCCAGTGCACACTCTCACAGGTGTTCCCACGATAGGAGTAACAGACACCTCCTGTGGCAATGCCTCTGACGAATTGCTCCTTCCTATGATGTGAAAAATCAGACACCATTGATTTTTTTTGTTGTTTCTTTGACTGAAATGCCATGACGGGGGCTCTCTCCCCGCCGAGGCTGTAGCAGTAAGTATAAGCCCCGAGCTCCTGGAGCCCCTGGCGAAGGGGCCTGCTGAGACAGAGGAAGGCAGGGCCAAAGGCTGGAGGCAGAATCCGTGATGATGTCACGGGAAGTCCTGGGTCCAGCCACGCCTGACTTCCCTGCAGCTAGGCGTTTCTGTTCCCTAAGTCTGCTTGAGTTCCTGTCGCCTGTAGCCCCTGGCGCCTCACTGGGCAGCATGAGCACTGTGGTTTCTTGGCCGTGGCGAGTACCACTCAGCATAGGGAGAAGTGCAGCCTCGAGACTTCCAGGAAGAGCCGCGGGACCTATGGACACCGGGCCTCTTTAAAGTCCAGAACTCATTCCACTGGGCCCCTCTGGGAGCTGCGGAGTGCGTTGAAGAAGGACCGGCGGTCATGGGGAGGCAAAGACCGCGCTGGGCCCCGGTCAGGGTGTCACCGAGGGGTCAGCCGTGGGAGCTCTGGACGCAGGGGGCCCTTTGCAAGGACTGGCGCCGGGCTCTACAGTGAATGGCAGTGTTGCGTGGGCTCCCCGACGGCTTTTCCGGTGTGGATGCACCAGGCCGAGAGCGTGCCTCTCCTGTGGTTGGTCTTCTGTACTCGAGACCAGAGTCCCCGCATTTCCCACATCAGAACTCGGGCCAGCCCTGGGAGACTGTGCAGCGATGACCTGGCAATGTCAGGAGGTGTGTCTTCATCACAGACGGGGCGTCTGCTGGGGGAGTCCGGTGGATGGAGACCAGGGTTGCCACCCAGTACCCCATGATGCACAGGACAGCCCTGCCCCACAACACCCAAAGGGATCTGGTCTGAGCCAAGATGTCTTCTAACATGTCCATTTACTTACATGGAAAAGAGTCTTATAAATATTATTAAAGTTAACCACAGGTAGGGAGTGCCTGGCCCTGGCCGTGGTAGCTCAGTTGGTTAGGGTGTCAATCCAATTCACCAAGGTTGCTTGTTTGATCCCCAGTCAAAGCATGCACAAGAATCAACCAATGAGTGCATGAGTAAGTGAACAACAAATCCATGTCCTTCTCTCTCTCTCTCTCTCTCTCTCAAATCAACAAAAAACCAAACAGCAAGTAGGGGGCGACTTAAAGAAAAATGCATGGTACATTTCTATGCTGTGAGAAAACAGCCAGACAGTCACGGGCTGTGTGTGAGCCCAGCTTTTGGGGCCACTCTGGGTGAGGCAGGGTCTTGTCACGGCCGTCCTGCCTGGCCAATCCTGAGCAGAGCAGGGGCACCTGTGAATGTCCCTGGTGATGCCCGGGCCCCAGTCCTCCACGCCCAGATCCAGGCCTGGGCCAGCCACCCCCACCCAAGCGCAAATGCTGTCCTGGCCCAGGGGACCGGGGGCGGGTCTGGGCTCCACGCCCACCATGGGGCTCCCGCTGTGCTGGGTGAGGCCCGAGGAGGAGCCACGGTGCTGCTGCGGGACAAGGACAACCTGACACCGGTGTCAGGGACAAGGAGACAGAGGATGCCCGCCCACCCTCTGCTCCTGGGCTGCCTGGCACCCGCTCTGGCTCCCAACGCCCCCCCACACCAGCCCCCACGTCCCCACCCGGTCCCTGCACTGGCTCCTGGCTCCTTTCCTGGCTCTGCCTGCCCGTCTTGGAAGCGTTCCTAGAACATGCCTCACAGAAGGCAGAGGCTCCGGGAAGCCGCCTCAGTCCCCCCAGAAGGGACGGGGAGCTCGTTTCTCTGCGGCGGGCGGCTCTCTCTCTCTCTGGCCTTCTCCGAGGAGCTCTTGTTAGAGCCACTCCTGGCAGAGAGCCCCGCCAGGGTGGGGGCACGGGCTCCTGCGTGGCCCTGAGCCCCTGGGGGCAGGAGAGGCCGGCATCCCAGCAGGGCCCACACCCCTGCTTGACAATGGCTCCGACTTCTCAGCTACCCCCAACACCACCGAGTCCTCCGCCACAGGGCTGATCTCCAAAACGCCTGTTCCTTCTCGGCATCTCATGGGGCCTGCAAGTCCTGGTCAGCATGCTCACCTGGCTCACTGTCCCCCTGCACCCACCCCCTGTGCCCTGTCACCCGCATGCTTTTGACACAGGTCAGGGCACATTGTCAGCTCACAGCCCAGTTCCTGGCCAAGGGTACGTCCTCAGACGTGTTGACGAAACAAACATATGAAAGAAAAATCCGTAAGAGACACGCAGTGGGGGCTCCAAGACCAGGCAGCATCCGCGGGCACACTGTCTGGAGAGGAGCATGACCCCGAGGTCACACGCGGCGCAGGAGGCCGCCGGCGGCCCCACCGCTATCTCACTGTTCCCGTCTTTGCCACGCTGGGCAGTGGGAGGCGGCGTCTCCAGGAGGCCTGAAGTCACCCTTTCGTGTCATGTGAGGTGGATGTCCTTTCAACATCCTTGATAGCTGCTGATGTGACCGCGGGTGTTGTAAGAAATAAGTTATAAATGAAACGCCCGCTGTGTCCTGGCTGACGAGAGGGGGCGGCGGGGGTGAGGGTGGATGGATGTGGGGAGCCCAGGCGAGGTGGGTGGAGGGCAGCAGATGGACCAGAACTACTGGAAAGACGGCAGAGAGAGGCACTGTGAGGGCACTGTGTGTGCGTGTCTGCACACACTCAGGACTGGTGGAGGAGGGGCCGTGTCAGGACCCAACTGCAGTCTCCGCCTTGTGCAGCTTGAAGAAAGAAGAGGGACCTCCCAGGAGTCAGGACCAGGGTGGGGGGAAGTTCAACTATGTTTTCACCGTTGCCATGAGAACCATCCGTCCCTGTATTTGCTCTGTGCTGGTGCCTCCATCTGACATCTGATCATATTTTGGGGCTGGCCAACGCCAGACAACCTCTGTGCCCCTGACATGGAGTGGACATGGGGGTCTTCAGGCCTTCTTGGCTACACACCTGTTTACAGTAAGAAGACCTCGATAATGCCCCCCCATACTGGCGAATTTAATTGTTACAACACATATGCAGACGTTATGGACATCACGGGACACAAAGGCAAAGAATTTCAAATGCCGTGAAGGATAAATACAGGTGGAGGCTTTACTATCTATCTCCTCTCTCCACTCCGGCGGGGCCTCCCTGACTGACCTTGGGTGAGGCGAGTCGCAGGGACGGGAACTCTTGAGGAAACCGGCACCGGGCTGTGGGAGCCCAGGGCTGCCGTCCCTCCAGGGAGCTATTGTATGGCACCTGAAAAGCTCACCGAGAGGGCTCCGCAGCTCCCGGTGGTCAGGATGCTGCACAATCAGAACACTTGAGCATGGGCGTGTGCAGATCTGGCAAAGCCCCCACGGCTGGCCTGTGTCCTGTGTCCCTCGTGGGTGTGACGTGAAGGCAGCCCCCGCTGAGCCTCCTCACACAGATCCCAGTTCCTCTGTCTGCCCCTTGATTTCAGGGGCTGGGGTTCCGTCCGGCTGCCTTCCTCTGAAGTCTCAACACAGCCAGACAAGGAGGAGACAGGAGCTGTTTCAGTCATTAAAGAAAACGACGGTGCGGGGAGGGGAATTTGGTGCCTCTGAGTCCCCCTGGGAAGCAAAGTGTTCTGAAGGTCACCAGGCAGGTGTCAAGTGGGACGACTGGCAGGCCTTTGTCCTTGGGGGGGGGGGGCTTAGTTGGTCTGAATTCAGCAACCAAAACATCCTGAGTCAGTGTCATCGCCTTCATGTGCAGAAATCACATCGTGCGCCTGCTATACCCACGGGAAGCTGAAACGGGCCAAAGACATGCTGCAGCCTCCTCTCCTGGCTCTGAAGAAACGTATCAAGACAGAGAAGCCACTTTACATCGATGAATTGCTTTTTCAAGAGGTTGAGCCGCCTGACCAGGCGTTTGCACAGTGGACAGAGTGTTGGACTGGGACATGGTGGACCCAGGTTCAAAACCCCGAGGTCACCAGCTTGAGCACATGCTGCTCACCAGCTTGAGTGCAGGGTCGCTGGCTTGAGCATGGATAAGAGATATGAGCCCACGGTCGCTGTTGAGCCCAAAGGTCGCTGACTTGAGCAAGGGGTCACTCACTCTGCTGTACCCCCTGGTCAAGGCACATATGAGAAAGCAATCAATGAACAACTAAGGTGCCGCAATGAAGAATTGATGCTTCTCATCTCTCCCTTTCTTCCTGTCTGTCTGTGCCTAACTGTCCCTCTCTCTGACTCTCTGTCTCTGTCAAAAAAAATTAAATAAATAAGAGGTTGAGGCAACCAAGTAAATTTATTCAACAACATCCTGACTGCTAAGTGTGAGTGTCGTGCAAGGCCCTGGGGCACAGCAGTGAACAACGAAATCAGGAACAAGAAAGGCGGCCAAAAAACCCCAAATCACACAGAGAAATCAAGATAAATTTTAAAATGAACTAAGTGAAAATGGAAACGTAACTTATCTGAATTTGTGGGACTCAGCAAAACAGAGGGATTAGAAGGAAATTTGTACCGACAAATGAATGTAACAAAAAATAATCTTAAACCCCCAGTTTAGGAAATGAGGCAAAGATGTCGAGACGTCCTTTGAACCCGTTATTGTTGAGGGTGATGGACCTCAAGTCTGACTCTGGGACTTTCCCTAAAGTCAGAATTCTATGGGGGCGAGGGGACATGAGGAACGAATGCTAAAGAGCTGACAACGTCATTCACTAGACATACCATTGGCATACATTGTTACCAAATGTGATCCTGCCTAGGATTTTATTAAATTATCAATTTATGAATTAAATTCACAAAGTGAATTTTATTTAAAAAATATGTATTTTCATTCAGCCCATTGTTTTACTTCCCCAAGACTTCCTCCTTGACTCGTGGATTACCTGAGTGCGCTGGGCAATCTGCAAGCGTCCCAGAGACATTGCTAGTATGTTACTGACTTCTACTTTGATTCAGTTACGGCTACAAACTGTCTTTCATACGGCTCTATTATTTTATATCTTGATGCTTCTCCTACTATCCCAGACATGGTCTTATCTTGGTGAGTCTCCCAAACGTGGTTGAAAGGAAATGTGTTCTCTGCATGGGTTTTTCTCTATGCGGAAGCCCCCGGACGTGACTGCAATTCTGCCTGCTGGCCCCTTCGGTCCTGAGTTCTCCCTCTCGCTGCAGCTCTGCTGTCCCAGCACATTTACAGTTCAGAGTTGCCGTCTTGTGACCGGATCACCTTACAGTCTGTAACTGCCTCTCTGCCCCGGGCCATTTCTTTTGTTCTGAAGTCTACTTTGTCTGAGAATCCCGCCACTACAGAGTTCTTTGGGTCGGGGTTGGCAAGGCTTCCTTGCCCAGTTCTTTTACTGATCAATGCCATTGTATTTGGAGTTGCGTGTCTTGCCGCCAGCATATGGTTGGGTCCTGTTTCCTGTCCATTCTCCCGATCAGTCCTCTACTTGGTGTGTGCAGACTGCTCACAGCTCATGTAATGACTGATCCTGTTATGGTGTAGGTCTGTTTTTATTGTCGTTTATCCCATTCCCCTTCTGTCTCCAGGCAGGTTACTTGGACAGTCTTTGTATTCCATGTTTACTTATTATCTGTTTCTGAGGGTGTCTCTTCGTGTACTACGTTCCGCGGTTCCTCTGGGATCACATCACACACCCGCGGTCTACCGCAGCCCATCAGAACCAACACTAAGCTCCTCAGGTGGGATGCAGACACGCACCCACCACACAAACCCCTTATTCCCTGCTTTGGTGTTGCTGTCTTAACCGTCACCTCTGCGTACACTGAGAACCACAGACCATGTTGTGAGTTTTGCTTATTTTTTAATTTTTTTTAAATTTTTTTTTTAAGATTTTATTTATTCATTATAGAGAGGGGAGAGAGATAGAGAGAGAAGGGGGAGGAGCAGGAAGCATCAACTCCCATATGTGCCTTGACCAAGCAAGCCCAGGGTTTTGAACCGGCAACCTCAGCGTTTCTAGGTTGACGCTTTACCCACTGCGCCACCACAGGTCAGGCGTGAGTTTTGCTTTTAACTTCTAAACGACTAAATGTTGCCCCATCTTCCCTGACGAGTGCCATGTGCATGCGCCTGCTCACTCATACGACACCCAGTCACCGTGAACGTAAGGTGCTCGTCGCTCTCTGTATGCCTTGCATTCTACGCGTCCATCTGGCCCTGGTTCTTGAAATTCGCTCACTTGTTTCTAGTACACTGGAAGTCTGAGCCGGGACCATGGACCTGCCTCTCAGCCCGAGAGCTACATTCCCCCCTTCTCCTGGTCTTTTCAGCTCAGTCGCCCTGCTCTGTCAGTGCTCACCTGACTGTGGAGTGGTGAGTGTTCCCCACTGGACCATTCGCTTCTTAGCAACAGGTTCTCTTCGCTTCCTGTATTCCTTTAGGGCCCGTTTTGTTCCAGCCCCTGACTAACAGTTAACTCTACAAATTCACTGCCCTCTCAGTGTCTACCGATTTAAAAAAAACACAGCTATCTATGCATCCAACAGATCATGCACCCACCTTCCCACAAAACATCCCTCTCGTACCTCCGTACTTAGCTGCCCCGAGGAATCTGTGAGGCATGACTTGTTCTAGAACAAAGATTCCAAGACGGTCACTCCATTGTGAGTCCTTCCCACCTCAGTCACACACACAGGACACGCAGCATGTGTGCACATGCACACACACGCACACCCTCTCACACAGCTAACCCCTTGTACTCAATGATCCCATTTTAGAACAGGAATAATTTATTTCTCCTGATATCATTTTAATAATACCCCCTAGGTAATTAGGAATTAAGATTTTCTTTAAATCAGGAAAAGGCCCAAAGTCATTAACAAATATTTATGTGTGTTGTGTATCTGTGTATACAACACACACAGACCCACACATACACATAACTCTTTGACTCTTTTCCTGTGACACTGAGTGAAGCGACAGGAGGTGTGTGGGACTCAAGGCCACAGGCATCGTCCCGACAAGGCGTTCCCGGTCAGCAGACTCCGCGCCGGCAGACCGCAGTCACGCCTGCTCCAGCTCCACGAGAACGCCGCCGCAGTCTTTGGGGTGGAGGAAAACCACGGGTTTCCCGTGGGCCCCTGTCGTGGGCTTTTCACTGAGACAACGGACCTTTTTTCCCTTCAAGTTCATCACGGCAGCATCTATGTTGTCCACCTTGAGAGAAGGACATAAATAAGAACACATCAAAACACCAAACCACAGCGCCTCCCGACCCAGGAGAAGCTTCATGAGCTCAGGCTGGGCTCGGCCTCCTCGGCCTGAGGCAGAAGTGTCTCAAACCACCACAGAACTAAGAAGGAAGAGAAGCTGCTAAAATGGTCCTAGGTGAGCAGCTATGAAGCTAAAAACTTTCAGCACCTGTAGACATCTCTCCTCAAAGCGTAAATGACACGTGCTGTTTCGTAACATTTCCTTCTACTGGCACTACTGGTGACATGGCACAAATCGGCACTACTGGTGACACGGCACAAACCACTTTGCCCCGAGAGCCCTGGGCCCCTCACTTGCAGTAGGAGGAAGAGCCCCCCACACAGACGGGCACGGGGCTAAAACGAGAGAACGCAGAAGCTCTCAGTGCAGGTCACAGCAGGTCCTCAGCCCCTACACGTGCCCCTGGCCCCCAAACCTCTCTGCCTGCCAAACTATCTACTTCACACACACAAACATCACTAGTGAACTCTCACCAAAATGTTTTCTTCCAGTCTAAAAAAGTCCAAACACATATAATTCTGCAACTCTCCTCTAAATCACTTCTATTTTCTCCATATTCATGGCCGTCTGGGGACAAGAGCACACGTGACTCCCGGTACTTGTGGAGAAATGACTTCTCTATCAGAAAGACCATCCTCTCAGACTAAGAACCACCAGGTGGACGAGCAGAGCACGGCACGAAGGGCCACCTTCCGCAATGGTCACAGACCACCTGGCGTTTACTCATCTAATAGCACTCCAAACATGTTCATTTTACAAGCAGAGACTAACAACACCTATGGACCCAGTACATACATTTAACAAATGCGCACATTTACAGAATCTTATTCTCACAGAGCCGAGGATCATACATACACTGGATTCTAAAACTGGTCAAAAACCCGGTGAGGACCCTACACGTCACTGTAAATGAACTATGATTTCTTCAAACAACGTGCATTCCACTCGTGTGCTCCTGATAGGGTTCCTTGTACTGTAAACGCTGAGGGCTCTATCCGAGCCCTGACGGACGGTGAGCATGGTCACTCGTGCTGTGTGAAATAGCCGCCTGTTCTCATCCTTCTCGGAGCAGTAGAGCTCCTGCTGATAGTGACCTCTTTGTACCTCGACATGGTGATTTTCAACCTATTGAACTTGACCTCTTTTTCCATTCCCCCATCATTAGCCTAAACCCAGTCTTCCCACTTGAAAATAATTCTTAAATTATACAGTGTATGAAAATTTAAACACACAGACCAAGTTAAGCACTCCCTCAGCTACGACGGAAATCATCTTCCTCTCCAGAGGCTAATGACTGGACTCCTGACATGTCCTTCCAAATCTTAACATTCCTGCTTCTTCCTTCCTTTTCCCTGGTAACCAAACGCCCTTTCTTTTATAAGACGAGGTGGCAGCAGATAGACGCATACAAGTTTTCCTTCTGCGAACAACATAGGAAATTTAAAACCTCATCCAGCTGCCCACTGTGCTGCTCTGCGGAAATGTCATCATCACATGACACCCCCACATCTGGGAGCCGGTGACATGCAGACCCCGTGGAGGGAGGCCAGCCATTCCTGAGGGCTGATGGTAATGCCAGAAAGAGGATGGATTTTTTTTTTAAGTGGCATTTCCTCCCTTCCTGTTGGAAGAGCAGCCATTTCCCGGCAGGCAGGAAACGAGCTGCCTCCCTGGCCTTTTACCTGCAAGTTGCACCATCTTCCTTCCTAAGGGACTTATGAGAAAAACAGCCATAAGACGCACAAAAGCGGCCCTGGCCGGTTGGCTCAGTGGTAGAGCGTCGGCCTGGCGTGCAGAAGTCCCGGGTTCGATTCCCGGCCAGGGCACACAGGAGAAGCGCCCATCTGCTTCTCCACCCCCCCCCTCCTTCCTCTCTGTCTCTCTCTTCCCCTCCCGCAGCCAAGGCTCCATTGGAGCAAAGATGGCCCGGGCGCTGGGAATGGCTCCTTGGCCTCTGACTCAGGCGCTAGAGTGGCTCTGGTCTCGGCAGAGCGACGCCCCGGAGGGGCAGAGCATCGCCCCCTGGTGGGCAGAGCGTCGCCCCCTGGTAGGCGAGCCGGGTGGATCCCAGTCGGGGACATGCTGGAGTCTGACTGTCTCTCCCCGTTTCCAACTTCAGAAAAAATACCAAAAAAAAAAAAAAGACACACAAAAGCATAAATGAGGAACAAGTCATCTGTTACCTGACTACCTAGAACATAACACTGGACAACGGCTGCATTTCCTTACACCTTTCCTACCTCGTTTTGGAAATAACGTCCGTGCCGCGTGCTTCCCCGGCCAGCCAGGCCAGGGAGGGTCGCACGCAGATGAGCTGACGTCCTGTGTGTCTGCAGGGCCCTTCGCTGACCCTGGGGCCCTGGGGCCCGTGGCTTCCTCCCTCGGCAGTGCAGCCCCTACCCCTGCACTGCTCCTCCTCAGAAACGCACTTCTATTTTTTTGAATTAAATTTATCGGGGTGGCACTGGTTAATAAAATGGTACAGTTTTCAGGCGCACAGTTCTACAGCACATCTGCACACGATATTGTGTGTCTCCCCCAAGTCACAGCCCCCTCCTCCACCATCTCTCCCCCCTTTAGCAGAGCAGTCTCCAACCCACCTGTCTCCCTCCACCACCCTGCCCGCCGCCCAGCTGTGCCAGGTCTCTCTCTCTCTCTCTCTCTCTCTCTCTCACACACACACACACACACACACCGGCCGGATGGGAGAGCAGGGACCCCAAGCAGGAGCAGTCGCGGGAGACCGAGCTGTGCCAAGCGTCACCTTCAGCAGCCGTGTGGGGGGTGTTCTGAGGGGCCCCAGGGAAGGGTCCTTCTGAAAGGAGGCGTTACTCAGGAATTAAAACAGCAGCTGTTTACCAACCAGCAGGGAAGCATGTTAATATTTTTACAACTCAACACAAATTTGTTGAATAAGCAAACGTTTTCAGTGCCCTTCAGGCACTCACGGGACGACCCTGCTGTCTGGGTAAGTTACTTGGGAGAAGCCTGGCTGGTTCTATCTGGTACCGAGAGTGTCTCCTCGGGGAGAGGCCTGCAGACGCCGGGAGGCAGTCACGGTGGCATCACCAGTCAGCCTGGGCCAGAAAGCAGGGGTTGCTGTGTGAGTTCCAGATCGCCTCCACCTCCGTAGAGGCCTTGCCCTGGCTCCTCCCCGGTGGTCACGGTGGTGCCGGGAGCAGCCCCGCGTTGTGGTGTGGACAGCAGGGCTGCCGCCAGCCTGGGCCGCTCGCTCAGGCCTGTCTGCCTCGCTGGGCCCCTGGTCTTCACAAAGAGCAAGGACTATGGTGGGGAGCGTAGCCCGAATGTGGGCACCGCCGCCCCTCATCCTGTCCGAGACTGTCTCCAGCTCCCTCTAATCTCTGCGTCCAGATCCCTGCTGCGTTCCTGGGCTCTCAACTCAAACGTGCTCTTGACTCAACTGAACTTCTCACTCACACTGGCTTCCTTTGCAGGCCGGGCTCTGCTGTCGGACACAGCACAGCGGGGCAGGGAACAGAAGCTTCAAAGCAGGGGACCCCGCCTGTTGTCCTGGGGGGGTCTGAGACCAACTCCCAAGGCCACCGCGGTGAAGACCTGGAGCAAGAATTGGCCCCTAAGAAGGGGATGAAGGTGGCACATGGGCCCCGAGCAGCCCTCTCGCTTGACTGCTATGGTTGGCTGCCTCACACAGTGCTGGCGGTCTGCACGGCGAAGCGGGCGGGCCTGGGACCAAGACAGCTCTGGGTTGGACCCCAGCCCTGCCGCTCACCACTCACGTGACTGTGGGCTGGCTACACCAGGTCTGCTTCCCCCGCCAAGGGGGAGGACGGTGCCTTGCGGAACAGCGTGGGGGTTAGAGGACACAGCACGCAAGGGAGCCCTGTGCCGCCAGAGGACCCAAGGGTGCCACCAGTCCCTCGGTGCCCTCCACAGCCTTCCCCTCCACCGGAAGGAACGCCCCCTCCTGCCCAGCTGCGGAGCCCCTGGCTGGTGTCTTCCCACCTCCTCCCCCTTCCCCGTGCTACCGAGTGACTGCTCACACTCAGGGCAGAGCGCTGAGACCGCCCGTTCACACAGTGCCCCCCCCACCCCGACCTCACAGCGGAACCAAGCGCCCAGCAGAGCACCCGCCGCAGGCTCTCGAAGACATCTGCCATGGGCACTAGGCCAGCTCCTGTGGTCCACACCCCACTCTTCTGGACTAGGGACCAGGCCTAACTGTTCACAGGGCCGGTCCGTCTAACAGAAGAGTTTACACAGTTGCCTGAACACGAGCTTCTAAAGATAAAGGCCCTCACGAGAGAGTCCCTGCCTGACCCTCCACGTTTCCTTCAGGAACTGTGACCAGGTGCCACCGAGGAGACCTTGAAATATCAGTCATTAAAAATGTGCTGTTTGCCTGACCAGGCGATGGCGCAGTGGATAGAGCGTCGGACTGGGATGCCAAAGACCCAGGATCGAGACCCCGAAGTCGCCAGCTTGAACGGGCTCATCTGGTTTGAGCAAAAGCTCACCAGCTTGGACCCAAGGTCGCTGGCTCGAGCAAGGGGTTACTCGGTCTGCTGTAGCCCCACGGTCAAGGCACATATGAGAAAGCAATCAATGAACAACTAAGGTGTCGCAAAGAAAAACTGATGATTGATGCTTCTCATCTCTCTCCGTTCCTGTCTGTCTGTCCCTGTCTATCCTTCTCTCTGTCTCTGAAAAGAAACAAAACAAAACAAAAAACCTGTGCTGCTTGACGAGACAAGTCACCAGGATGCTCGGGATAGAACACAATTACATGAAAACTTAGCACGGACACTGAGCGTCTTACTTTATCCAGCCTCTTTCAGCTGCTGCTTCTAATCGCTTTGTGACAGCAAAAGCAGTCGCATTCCTATCATATTGGAGGTCAAATGTGATCAATCAATACTGTAGTGAAAACTCAAATCTGTTTGGGATAACTTTGGTGCCTTTTATAGTGGCTGCTGAATCCCGGTTCAGTAAGCTACACACTATTACTATTTCTAGAGGAAAAGAGACTCTGAGTAGGACCAGCAGTGCCATTCCCCTTGGAGAACTCTGTAGAGTTTCCGACGGCAGGGACACTGGCGTCTCCGAGACCAACAGACACTTTGAGAGGGAGAAATGTTCCCGCCCCAGGCACCGGGAGAGATGAAATACCTCAATGCAGATGTGGTGCATGCCGCCGGCTCTGTTTTTCTGCAGAAACCCCGCAATCGGGCTGTCGTCTCCCAAAGGGTGAAGCAGCTCCACCTTGGTGTTTCCCAGGTCGACAAACACGACGGACACGCCGTGCTCGGGGAGGGGGGCCACCTCGCTCACCTGGCCCCCCAGCACGTCCCGATAGAACGCCCTGGCCTTGTCCAAGTCTGGCACGGCGACAGCCACGTGATTCAGTCTCCCCAGGTTCCACACGGCGCCGGCCGCCTGGTGTGAGCACCATGAGGTGGAAAAGGCTCTTGGTGTGGGAACTAGAGCTGGGAGTCTGGAAAAGAGACCTGAACAAGACACAGATAATGAGTCATTGATATCCTTCTTTTGAGATGAACGAGCTATTTAGATTCAGAACACAGCATGGCATTTTTCACAAGTTTATGTTTACTGGTAACACGTAAAGATGGCGGGTGTAACTGAGTCACTTGCTATTTTCTGCAGGTCACACAGGGTGCGTTTGAGTGTGATGGTGAACCAGCACACCTACTGACAAGAGCCAGCAGTTCACTTCCCTGCCTAGAACCAGCCTGAGACACGGTCGTTAAAAGCCATGACCATCTTTAATGTGCATTTTGTTTGAAGGATGATCAACTAAGACAAAATAGCTCACTGTTGGAAGACAAAGAAGCAAAGATCAAGAGGGTGCTTGGACTAATGAGAATTTCACCCAAAGAGTCCAGATTTTAAAAAATTGTTTCTTATAACTGTGAAGGATTAGAAGCCAAACTGCTTCTAGATGTGAGGAACTCTTCTTCATTGAGACCCCGAAGGGTTGTGCGCTGTGTCCCCTGTGCACCAGGGTTACCCTGTCCCTAAATACTGGACTTGAAGCCACGTTCTCCCCAGAACGAACATTATACAAGGTCTAAATACGATCTTGTAAAGTTACATCACTGGATACAAAAGTATGAAATGGCAAATGGAAGAATACCCTTTAAATAGCAGCTTTTTAGCTCTTGAGGCAGAACACTTTAAAGCAGTACCTAGTATCACAGAGCTTTGGCGAACATAAAATCCCCCTTGACTGAAATTCTTTTTTTTTTCTTGTGGGAGAGACAGAGTCAGAGAGGGGCAGATAGAGACAGACAGACAGGAAGGGAGAGAGATGAGAAACATCAATTCTTTGTTGCGGTTCCTTTAGTTGTTCATTGATTGCTTTCTCATATGTGCCTTGACCGCGGGCCTTCAGCAGACCGAGTAACCCCTTGCTCAAGCCTTGGGCTCAAGCTGGTGAGCCTTGCTCAAACCAGATGAGCTCGCACTCAAGCTGACGACCTTGGGGTCTCGAACCTGGGACCTCCACATCCCAGTCCGAAGCTCTATCTACTGCACCACCGCCTGGTCAGGCATTGACTGAAATTCTTGATAATGAGGACATTCAAGTGACACTATTTGATTTTATTGGGGGCCACAAAGCTTGTTGGGAGAGGCAGCCTCATGCACGCAGTTGTTCACCCCCCCCCCCCCACATCCTCGCTGAGAAAAAGAGCCCATCCAGCCTGGGCCAGACCCACCCCCTCGTGCTGGGAATAGCTCTTCCTCTTTCAGGCTCAATGAATGCTCCTTTGTCTCTGCTTACCGCGTGAGCAGTGGGCCACCCCCACTGTTCCATCTGTCCTCAGTAACAGGGGAGGGGACGGGGTTCTTACTACTGTGGCACAGAGGGGTGTGCAGAGGTGACCTGTCCTGTGCTGGCCGCTGGGAGAGACCTGCTGGCCCTGAAGGACTGACACCTGCTCCTGAAGCTGCTCTCGTGGTCTGTTTCCTGTGGAGGTCAAGCGTGTTCCCGCAGGGCTTGGAGACTCCGATCCGAAATGCAATGGGCATTTGTTTCGAGTACCCCGCAGGGACTGACCAGTGCCTGGTGCTCTGCGCCACAGAGACAGACCTGAGGCACCAGAGGTCAGAAGGCAAACGTTCAGCCTGACGTGGTCTTCTGCTCTGCCTCGGCCTGTATCACTACCGAAATAGCTCAAGGTCCTTGTGATCATAGCTTGACACAGCCCTCTTATGTGACCTCACTGTGTGGTCCTTCTGGTATACTCCAATGCAGGACACACATATATAAATGTACACCTGAAAGTCCAGTTCATAAAAATACCTAGTCTTCTCTAGCTGTGCTGTCTAATATATAGTTATTCTATTGTCTTTTATTTAAAACCCTGGTACTTGCCACTAAATCTCTACCTTGCTAGTGTGTTAAGAGTTAGGTATTTGATATAAAAAAATATAATACAGTGCCCGACATGTCTAATGGGTGCAGTGAATCAGCCATTCTTACTGTTAATGGCATACAACGCTTGCTTGCTAGTTGAGTGGCATGCAGGGTTACCTATGAAGACCAAGACACTATCTCAAGGGCATGGAGATAGTGAATGTAAAAAAACGTTGCCAACCAGCAAAATCACCGGTCCACCTGCTCATACCTTCCTTCCCTGCATCCCTGCTACATGTGCAATTTGCAACAAAAGCTCAATACAGAATATATTTGTATTAAAAACCATGGATATGGTCAATGAGCTTTAGAGTAATGCAATGCCAACTTACAATATTTCCAAGTTAAAATGAGTTACCTAACTCACTCACACTGCTCATGACAATTAT
This sequence comes from Saccopteryx leptura, assembly GCF_036850995.1. Taxonomy (NCBI): domain Eukaryota; kingdom Metazoa; phylum Chordata; class Mammalia; order Chiroptera; family Emballonuridae; genus Saccopteryx; species Saccopteryx leptura. The sequence goes on along the minus strand of NC_089515.1, from coordinate 56,796,192 downwards.
TTTAACCTAGGAATGCCTTCGAATATCAAAGTCAAGTGGAAACTACACTTCTAACAACTCTGCCTTCAAAAACCTAGAAACAGGTTATCGTCTGCAATCCAGATGTGCCTCAGTCGGAAGGCATTCTCCCTGCTGCTGGGACCCAGAATCCGTGGACAGAACCTCTGAGCATTAACATCTCACTGACCTGACCTCCTCTTTCCTGTGCAGATCCATTGGTTACTTCCTCGGTTAGTTATGCAACATTTCCCACAGTAACTCTGACAGCCTGAGAGTATTCTTTTTCTCGTTTAGAGACAGGGAGAACAAGCCCAACCGAGTCATTTTCTTCAAGGTCACACTAGGTGGCAAAGCTGGGCCTCATGCCCAGGTCTGTCTGATATCCAAGGTAATGTTAAACCATTGTGTTTAGTTTTGTCATTCCTCTGACATGCTTTACCCTTCTCTGAGCCTCAAGTTTTGGTATCTTTAGTGTACGTCCTATGAGCAATAACTACTTGCTAAGAGATGACTTTCTGAGAGATAATAAAATGACTTTTTGGGTGTTTTTTTTTTTTGCAAAGGGCTACCTGCAACGGTACGCGGACACTGACCTGTAGTTTACCAAAGCAGAGGCAGGGGGGTCTGGGAGGGCGTGCTGTTCGCACAACTTGAGTATCACTAGTTAATAGGAGATGCATTCTAACAAGCTGTGCCTGGCCCAGGTACAGCTTATCTATACCAGCAGTCCCAGGTTACCAACAAGATAGGTTCCGTAGCTTTGTTCTTATCTGTAACTTGTATGTAAGTTGGAACAAGTCCATCTATCTACCCTATTAAATACAACTTAGATGTTTCACATACTAATTTTTACCTTTCTGTGGCTATACACGAACATTTTCAAACTTACAGCACCTATGTCGCTGAATCTAGCTCTGCAGAACTTATCTTGCTGGTAACCCAGGGACTGCCTGGAGTATTTTTTCGTGTACACCCATCACCTATCTACACGGATAATGGACTCGCCATGGCTGATGCGCAAGAAAGCCTACAGGGACCAGTCAAGAACCGGCTCGGCATGACAGGGGACTTCGGTGACACGGGTGGCATGGAGCGCTTTCTAGGAGAGAAATCTGATGTTATCGCGGGGTCACCCCTTCGCACCCGTCCCGAAGGCTCTGAGCTCAAGGGCCAGTCACACACGTTGGGGAGGGACGCAGGGACACGCCACCTGGGCTCCCTTCCGAGTAGGGGATGTGACACGCTTGGAGGGAGACCGCTGCCCTCCAAGAAGGCTGGGAAGCCAGAGCGGAGGGGCCGGGGTTGGGGGGTCGGGAAGCCTGCGACAGTGTCACCGCTCATCCCATGCGACCTTTTGTTTAAGGGACGGAAAAGGGGCGCCTGCTTGTCCCTTTCCCGCCCGTCTGGACGAGAGCAGGTGGAGCGCGCGCCTCCGTACACAGCCGCCCCCCACGAGCGCCCGGAGGTCAGCGGCGTGTCCGGCAGGACGTGCCCTGCTGCTGGTCCCCGTGTCCCTGTCTCCCGGCCCCGCGGACAGCTCCCCTCGCCTCCCGGAGGCCTCGCGGGCAACGGCAGCGCCACCCGCACCCCGTCCAGGGCCGGGAGACGCCCGGAGCGAGGACAGGGTGTTCCCTCGCGCTGACCGGGGCGCCCCAGGAGGACACCGGCCACCCGCCGCAAGGTGGGGCGGCGGCTGGGAGCGCACTCCGCACGCAGAGCGTGGGGGTCCGGGCGCTCTGCCTCTCCCGCCTCCCGCGGCCCCGGCGAGCCCCGACGGCGCCGGGTATTCACCTCCCGCGCTCGCCACCGCGGCCCTCAGCACGCGCGACATCTTGGGGGCCGACGGGCTCGACGCCGCCGTGCGTCAGATGGCGCGAGGACGCGGCCGAGGGGCGTGACAACGTGACCGGAGGCGGGGCCTACGAAGCGAGGGGGCGTGGTGAGTGGCGGAAGCTGGGGGCGGGCCCGCTCTTCTCTACAATACAACGTGCAACCTAATGCATCCGAAGCCGACACAAAAGGAGGGCGCGTCACCCACTGTGGGCCCCTCAGGAATACAAAACAGAACGTCTGGAGAACTTCCGCTCCCCGCCCCGTTCGCTGCGGAAGCGCCGGGGAGATTCTCGCGCTGCCATTGGCTGCGGCTGGGGCCGGAACTGTGCGCCGCGGAACCTTTGCCTCGCCGCCGCCGGTTGCGCGCGGCGCGTTCTGGTGACGCATTTCCGGGCGCCCCTGTTCCTGGGCATGCGGCGCTGAGAAGCCGGGTCGTGGACGGCCATGGCACCGCGGGTGTGGCGTCGCCGGACCCTGCAGCGCTGTCTGGACGAGGTGGGGAAAGCCACGGGCCGGCCGGAGAGCTTTCTCACGTGAGTGCGCGGGGCCCGGGCACGAGGTTCCGTCCACGTCTGTCGTGGCGCGGGCTGCAGAGCCCTGGATGGAGTAGGGGGAATGGAAAGGGAAGCGTGGATCTCTTTTTTCCCCAAAAATTGCAGATCGGGTACGCCCTCTTAGCCTATCAGAACTTTAAACACGTTTTTAAAAGGCTGCACAGTGCGGGTCTCCATTGAGTCTCAACGCACCTGCTACCCCGGGTATTTCCTGCCTCGTATTTTCCAAAGTACCCAGTTCTGGCCGGCGCGTCCTCGTACTTGATTGACAGCGTGAACTTGTCGCTTGTCGTCTGGCCACCCCCAGGGCCGAGCGTCTGGATAATCGGGGCTGTCTGTCATCCCTCTTCCCAGCGTTAAGCGCTTTGTGTATATTTTGTCGAAGGACTCATGACCTGCGAGAGTGTGGTTCTCAGGTTTGTGTCTCACACCCCGCCTCCTCCTTCAGCTCCAGGCTCCCAGCAGCTACAGCCGTGCACTCGCCACATCTCAGATTAAACAGGCTCCCACTGAACTGTCGGTTCTGTTGACTCCCTCTGTGCTCTGCCCCCCCCAGTTCTTCCCTCATGTTCCCCCGCCAGCCTTATCTCTTTTGGTAAATAGCCCCTCTGCCCTCCCAGTCATTCAGACATATAACCGAGCTGCTACTACTTTTGTTTTCCTTTTCCTCAATTCTGCGTCTTGTTCTTGAGCAAATCCCGTCCGTCCTAACTCCAGCCCGCATTCTAAATTCCACTGCTCAGCATATCCACTGGTCTTAGCACAGTTCTTGCTCATCCTTTGCCTAGAAGGCTGCATCAACCTCCTTATCACCCGCTTTTTATTCCTTTTTCTCCAAAGATTATATCATGTTGCTCTGCTGCTTAACAGCCTTGGGATGGCTTCTCTTCACACTGAAAACAGCAAGCTCTTAACCCTGAGCCTTGCTGGTTCGGGCTCCCACCTGCCTCCCTAAGCTTACTTCTGCTTCCTTCACCACCCTCCAGCCACGCTGGCCTTCCTGTTCCTCCGACTCACCAAGCTCAGCTCCATCTTGAGAAATTTTTTTTTTAATTTTTTAATTTTTATTTTTCTGAAATTGGAAATGGGGAGGCAGTCCAACAGACTCCTGCATGTGCCCGACCGGGATCCACCCGGCATGCTCTGCCCATCTGGGGCGTCCCTCTGTTGCAACCAGAGCCACTCTAGCGCCCGAGGTAGAGGTCATGGAGCCATCCTCAGCACCTGGGCCAACTTTGCTCCAATGGAGCCCTGGCTGCGGGAGGGGAAGAGAGAGACAGAGAGGAAGGAGAGGGGGAGGGGTGGAGAAGCAGATGGGCGCTTCTCCTGTGTGCCCTGACCAGGAATCGAACCCCGGACTCCTGCACGCCAGGCTGACGCTCTACCACTGAGCCAACAGGCCAGGGCCTTGCGAAATTTATTCTTGCAGTTTCTTCTACCTAGAATGCATGTTTCCAGATTTTTGTGGGACTGTCTCCCTGTGTGTGGCTCTCACTTCAGATGTCACAGCCTCGGTCCGGGAGGTTGTCTCTGTTGACCTTGGGCTGGCTGCGTGCATGGGGTGGCACAGAACATAGTGGAGTTGAGAGTGTGAGGTTGGTATTTACGCTGTAGCTGTAGGCAAACTGATCTGTAACAGATTCCCTGCCTGAAACCCTCCAGCAGACTCAGATGCTTGGTGACATATATCAAGGTGGCTCATCAGCAAGACTGTTCATTCTTGGGGACCAGAATCTATACTTAAAATGGACATGTCAGTCATATTTGATTTTGCACAAGAGTTGGTCTTTTTTTAATTTCAGAGTGCTGTGAAATTGTTACCTGTAATTATAAATCTCATTTAACTAATTTCCTCCCCTGCTCCCTTAATAGGGTTCAAGATAAATTGGCATCAAACTTCACTTCCTTAACAAAAATACTTTACGACTTTAGTAAAGCACTGGAGAATGGCAGTGTCCATGGGAGTCCTTTACAGAAACTGGTGATAGACCGTTTTGATGATGAGCAGATTTGGCAACAACTGGAATTGCAGAATGAGCCGGCATTACGGTACTTTGAGAACGCCATGAGTGAAACCATTGCGGATGAAGACATCAGCCTTCTTCCGGAGGGTGAAGGTGAAGACCAGGAGTCTGAACAGGGTGGCTCGAAGATGGAGGCCAACGGCCAGGCAGACCCAGAACAAGGTGCGGAGGAGGAGGATGCAGCAGACCTGAGTGGTGATGACCTCGAGGGGGAGGGGACGGCCGAACCCTCGAGCAGAGCTGACCTGAGGGAAAGCCCAGTTTTCAGTGACGAGGATTCTGACCTTGACTTTGATATCGGCAAACTGGAACAGCAGAGCAAAGTGCAGAACAGAATGCCCAAGAAACCCAGAGAAAAGTCCATTGTGGATGACCGGTTCTTCAAACTTGCCGAAATGGAGACCTTTTTAGAAAACATGGAAAAGGAAGAGGAACGGAAAGACGCTGCTGAGGAGGAGGAGGAGGAGGAGGTGGCTCTGTTTGAAGATGTTGGTTCTGACGCAGATGAGGGAGGGCTGTTTGGAAGTCAGAAACTTAAGGTAAAGTTTTGGGAGAGGAGGGGAAGGAGTGCTCCTCACAGAATACTTGAAGCAAAGGACCACAGTCACACACCTTAGTTACTCAGAACTTTCCCTCAAATGTGTGTTTTCACCAAGCTCTAGAGACCCTCGTGAAAGGAAGGCATTTGTATCCTTTATTTAGGCAGGGATACTTTGGAAATAATTGTAGTTAGAAGATTCAGAAATAGGGATGCTCTGCTCTATCAAATATGTTATAAAGCATCCATACTTTCAGGCCCTGACCGGTTGGTTCAGCAGTAGAGTGTCGGCCTGGCGTGCGGGAGTCCCGGGTTCGATTCCCGGCCAGGGCACACAGGAGAAGCGCCCATCTGCTTCTCCACCCCTCCCCCTCTCCTTCCTCTCTGTCTCTCTCTTCCCCTCCCGCAGCCACGGCTCCATTGGAGCAAAGTTGGCCCGGGCGCTGAGGATGGCTCCATGGCCTCTGCCTCAGGTGCTAGAATGGCTCTGGTCGCAACAGAGCAACGCCCCAGATGGGCAGAGCATCGCCCACTAGTGGGCGTGCCGGGTGGATCCCGGTTGGGCGCATGCAGGAGTCTGTCTGACTGCCTCCTCGCTTCTCACTTCGGAAAAATACAAAAAAAGAATCTATACTTTCAGTGTGTTACAGTCCAGGTGTCCTTAGGGTTTTACAGTAGTGTTATTAGTTGGCCAGTTTTCCGAATATATGATACTTCAGTGCACGCAATAAGCATGATTTAATTCCTTTTTCTATCCTTAATGAAAAAAATTTAAAGTCTTTGGTTTCAGTCAGGTAAAAGTTCCAGAAACCTGAAATACAAAGATTATTTTGACCCGGTTGAAAGTGATGAAGATATAGCAGGTGCTCATGGTGGAGAACTGGGTTCAGATGAGGAAGAGGAAGGAATTGCCAAAGAAGAGGAAGAAAATGCTGAGGAAGGAGAAGGAAGCATTTCGGAAATGTGAGTGTTTTGAATGATCCTTTACATGTAGGCCATAGCTGCCCAGTCATAGGGATACTCAGTTGTCAGGCCTGTTTGTCCTAAGAAATTCAAAGTCTCCAAGATCACACAGTCACAAGAGAGCCCTAAGAAAGTCAGCTTCAAAGGGCGTTTGAGAGTGCCTAGTGCAGTGGTAGACAGACCTTTATTACAAGCAGCTTTGGTTTGTTTTTTTTATGCCAATAAAAGTACCTGTTAGTTGTGTGAGATAACCTTGTGTTATAGGTGGACGAGTAATTTGTTTTCTTTGTGTTGGACACTCTTTGCTCTATTTCACCAAAACCCCTGGCTTGTTTCTTAATAACTGAAATGTCTTTTTTTCTTCTTCTTAGTTTTTTGTGGGGTTTTTTTTTTGTGTGTGTGTTTTTCTGAAGTGAGAAGTGGGGAGAGAGGCAGAGAGACAGACTCCTGCATGCGCCCAACCAGGATTCACCCGGCATGCCCACCAGGGGGTGATGCTCTGCCCATCTGGGGCATTGCTCTGTTGCAACCAGAGCCATTCTAATGCCTTAGGCAGAGGCCATGGAGCCATCCTCAGTGCCCGGACCAACTTTGCTCCCATGAGCCTTGGCTGCAGGAGGGGAAGAGAGAGATAGGGAGAAAGGAGAGGGGGAGGGGTGGAGAAGCAGATGAGTGCTTGTACTGTGTGCCTGGCTGGGAATCAAACCCAGGACTTCCACACACCAGGCCAATGCTCTACCACTGAGCCAACCGGCCAGGGCTCAGAAATGACTTTTTAAGTTCTGAATATTTAGTTGCACTGGGTAGAAAGGAGAAAAGTTTTAACTACCAGAAAGTTTCTTTTTGTTTGTTTTGTTTTTCCTAATGAAAAGTGGTGTTTCTCCTTTTGTAAGTTTTCTGGTGTTACAGGGATGAGGAGAATGACCTTGAAGAAACTGAAGACAATAAGCAATATAAAGAAACCTCGAAAAGGGTGACGTTCGCCTTGCCAGAGGATGAGGAGACTGAGGATGCCAATTCCTTAAATGTACAGAGAGATTCCACAGAAGTTAAATCCTCTTTTGAAATAAGACAGGAAAAGGTAATAAGTAGGAACTGCAGGAACTTGTTACTATGCATAACGTGCCTGTGGACCCTGCAGACTGCTGACTGATTTGTTTTTCATGGTGAATGCTCAGTTATCCTTGAGCCAACCACAGGTCTCCTTGCTCTGGGCAGCTCGCAGCAGCTCGTTTGTAACGGTCGGTGCTGCGCGTCCTAACCTTTAAGTAACAGGCAATCGAGGGCTGTTTAATCAGTTCCCACATAAGAAGAGAAAAGCTCCCCAACGTGTTTCCTGTGAAGTTATCAGAGCACGACTACCCAGACCTGACGAAGGGAACATTAAGACGCACAGGCAGAGTCTCTCTGATGAACAGTGACGCAGAAATCCAGAGGAGCCCAGGAAAGGACAGTGCCACCACTCCCCGGGGGCTCGCTCTCGAGTCAGGATTAGAAATGCTCATTTAAGTCTTCATTGTAACAGGTTAAGGGGGAAGAAACTATAGGGTCACCTCCAAATACGTCAAAATAAAGAAAAGATAACACTATTACCACTGGTATTTACATTCCCAGAGCAGCATTAGCCAGTGCAAGTCTGAAAGGAAATGAGTTTTAAAAACCGAAGCGAAGGCTTCTACACTTGCAGCTAACACTGGGAAAACAAGGCAGGTGAACTGAAAAGCCATTAGGGAGAAAGAGAATTCAGTCTTGTAGCTGAAAAGGCTAGTGCTCTGTACTCTGTGTAGTCGTTTTAGACCTTGTCCTTCAGACATTCAGAGACGGGCTGGACTGGGGTGTGGACTCCGAGTGTTGGGCTCCACCAGAGACCGACCTTCTAATGAACCTCTCTTAACCTCGGAATACCGTAATAGCTACAGTCGTCCGTGGCCAGTGAAGAGATCGGTCCCTTGGCTAGTAGAGCCTGGAAATACACCCCCATGTTTATGAGGGTGTAGTTGTGTCACACACTTGGCATTTCCGGTCAGTGGGCAGAGGTCCTCTGCAGCTTCCCCGTCCCCTGCCACAGGTGACAGGACTAGGACGTCTCTCTGGCATAATAAAAGGGGCAGGAACACCAAAAAAGCGCAAGGAATGGCCCATTTCTTTCCCACTTTTAAAAATATACTGCTCACAAAAATGAGGGGATCAGGGGATGTGCAGACACTCCAGTACTTTCAGCTTTGTGTATGGTGGTGCATTTTCACCCATGAAATAAAAGTTGGTGTTGCATCTCATTTGCATAACTGAACTTTTTTTAAAAAAATATTTTTTATTTATTCATTTTAGAGAGACAGACAGACAGAAAGGAGGAGCAGGAAGCATCAACTCCCATGTGCCTTGACCAGGCAAGCCCAAGGTTTCGAACTGGTGACCTCAGTGTTTCCAGGTCGACACTTTATCCACTGCGCCACCACAGGTCAGGCTGAACAACTTTTTTTGACTTGTTTGCTTTGTTGATTTTCCTGCTTAAAAAAAAAAAGTTAGCCTGACCAGGCGGTGGTACAGTAGATAGAGCATCGGACTGGGATGCAGAGGACCCAGGTTCGAGACCCCGAGGTCGCCAGGTTGAGAGTGGGCTCATCTGGTTTGAGCAGAGTTCACCAGCTTGGACCCTAGGTCGCTGGCTCCAGCAAGGGGTTACTCGGTCTGCTGAAGGCCTGCGGTCAAGGCACATAATGAGAAAGCAATCAATGAACAACTAAGGTGTCGCAATGAAAAACTGATGATTGATGCATCTCATCTCTCTTCGTTTCTGTCTGTCTGTCCTTGTCTATCCCTCTCTCTGACTCTTTCTGTCTCTGTAAAAAAAAAAATCAAATGCTTTTTTTATCACTTCATATGTATTTGGAAACATCCCCTAATTTTTGTGATTAGTATATTGCTTTCACTTCACTCTCTGCGTCTAATTCTGTTTCCCACGTGTGTGATAAGTCTCTCTGTGTCTCTCTCTCAGATGAATGAGAAAATTGCGTCTTTAGAGAAAGAGTTGCTGGAGAAAAAGCCGTGGCAGCTCCAGGGGGAGGTCACAGCGCAGAAGCGGCCAGAGAACAGCCTGCTGGAGGAGACCCTGCACTTCGACCACGCCGTCCGCATGGGTGCGTGCACCGGGCTTCCCGTAGTTCTCGTTCAGAGCTGGACAACAGTGCAGGGCCTAGGCCCTTCAGCTGGGTGCCCCTGTTAGCCACATCTGCTCTGTGTGTGTACTTTCCTTCCCACAGCCATGTGACACCTCACTCCGAGGCACTGTCACATGGCACTTCCCAGCACCAGGACAGTCTCCTCGGTCAGCATGATCCCGTGAGCCCACCCAAGGATCACTGACACATAGTATCAACATGCTGTCTGTCTCAGGTCTCTGCTAGCCATCTGTTCACAGTGCCTGTCAGCACTGTCTGCTGACTAAACCGTGAGCTCCAGCCAGAAGCCCTGATCACCCGTCAGACTTTCTAATACCCCGGGGGCATGGGTTAAAGGGGTCAGCACTGACTCCCTTATACACTGGTTTTGTGGGTCTCACACTGGAGGGAGGCACCCCACTCTGATTCAGGAGTGTGGTGGGCCCGAGAATCCCCATCTTCTGCACGTGCCCAGGCACTGGTGCTGCCGGTCCGAGGGGACCCTGGGAACTGCGGGCCCGGCTCCCATCTACCTAACGAGGACGTGCTTTGTTGCCTCTAGCACCTGTGATCACCGAGGAAACCACCCTTCAACTGGAGGACATCATCAAGCAGAGGATCAGAGATCAGGTCAGTGAGAACAAAACTAACGTCATTTAAAATATACTGGAATTTCTGTAGAGAGAACACGAGAGTATTTTGGGTGTGGGAGTAACACTGTTGTCACGAAAGTGTACGTCAGTTGTCCACTACAAACGACAAGCCTACACTAAAGGCCACCTCACCTTTTGTTGGGTGAGGCGCTATTTTCACTGGTGCCCTGGACACACAGGTGCTGTGCCAGAGGGGACGGGGCAGGCGCAGCCAGTGTCCCTGTGCCCCACTCGCCTGCAGGCCAGCGTGGGAGGAAGCTGGTGCCGGGTGGTGGCGCGGTGGCTGTTGTCTGACTCGATGTCACACCCAGGACTCCTGGGCCAGGCACAGTATCTGGTGCCACAAAGAAAGGGTCTGGTTTTCTTGAAATGCTGACAACCTAGCAAAGGGCTTTTGTTTAAAGACCGATCCTCTTCACACTGAGACTAGAACTTGTGTGTGACGTGACAGGAGACTGCGGAACGCGTGTCATGCTCGGTTAAAATAGGAGGGTCCAAAGAATGGGCATCGCACGTGGCGGCTCTTTAGATTTGAAATGAGAGAAGACAGACTTGGATCTCGACTTTTAAGTAAGCCGTGCCGGGGAAGTAGGGAGTTAACATTGGTAACAGGCCTGACCAGGCAGTGGCGCAGTGGATAGAGCATCGGACTGGGATGCGGAGGACCCAGGTTCAAGACCCTGAGGTCGCCAGCTTGAGTGTGGGCTCATCTGGTTTGAGCAAAAAGCTCACCAGCTTGGACCCAAGGTCACTGGCTCAAGCAAGGGGTTACTCGGTCTGCTGTAGCCCCACAGTCAAGGCACATGTGAGAAAGCAATCAATGAACAACTAAGGTGTCACAATGAAAAACTAATGATTGATGCTTCTCATCTCTCTCCATTCTTGTCTGTCTGTCCCTATCTATCCCTCTCTCTGACTCTCTCTAAAAAAAAAAAATTGGTGACAAGAGAAAGACTCACACAACACAAAAACACAAGAGGACCCTCGAGTGACCCCCTCTGTTTTCGTGCTACTTACTCCCTGTGGCTTGAGTGTCGCTTCGGGGTTGATGGTCACCTCCTCGCTGTGACAGTGGACGTCTCAGAGGCAGGTTCTTCCCTGCACCTGGGAAGGAGTGACAGGTTTCGTGAGCTTCTGCTCCACCTGCCCTTTAAATTTCAGGCCTGGGACGACGTTGTCCGGAAGGAGAAGCCGAAGGAGGACGCGTACGAGTACAAGAAGCGGCTGACGCTGGACCACGAGAAGAGCAAGCTGAGCCTGGCTGAGATCTATGAGCAGGAGTACATCCGACTCCACCAGGTGGGAGCCAGAAACCAGAGCCCGGTCACTGGAGGAGGGAGTCAGAACCAGTGCTACTGCGGCCGGAGTTCACAGGACACAGAACGCGGGCTCCCGCTCCCGTCTAAGCGTGAGGCAGCGCGCTCCGAACGGGGCTGCAGCGTCCCCACCGAGGGGAGGGGCTGATACATGACCGCTGTTCCTAACTTTCTGCAATTATACTAGTGCAGCAATTTTTAAGTCATTTCTCATTCCTGCTATAGGAGTGATGATGTGTTCTGTAGGATTATCTGTAGATGCATTCTGGTGGGTGTTTTTGAGTTTTTCTTCTTTTTTACTTAGGTTCTTAAACTTTTGGTTCAATAGGACAAAGTCCTGTTTCAAAAAAATGTTCTATCCCCAATGTCATAACTGTGAATTATTCTTTTATACCTGACTTAATAGGAATGTGGGCAGTGTGTACTTGGGGCGGGATAACACCTTAATTCTGCAGAAGCACTTTCAGATCCCAGATCTGTAAATCAGTGCCAGTTAGCGAGAGCACACGGTGCTCTCCACGCCACCGGGAGACTGAAGAACTGGATGCGATGGTGCCATCGCGCCTCGCACACCCCGTGTTTCTCGTTTGGGGGTGCCGGCGCCGTTGCGGAGCATGTCTTTAGAACGAAAGCTGTGGGGATGGGAAACAGGGGACCCTCCCTGGCTTTGCATGTGTTGTCCTGTGCTGTATTTTAAGCCATTAGTCTGACGGTGTCAAATTTACTTTCTAAGCAAAAAAAAGAAGAGGAAGAAAACCCCGAGCACATGGAAATTCAGAAGCTGATGGACTCGCTCTTCTTGAAGCTGGATGCCCTCTCGAACTTCTACTTCATCCCCAAGCCGGTAACGCACATCCCGGGTGTGGTGCAGCAGATGCGATCTCGGCCGTTTCTGAGCTCTTGTGGTTTCTGTCTGTAAAAGTCTGTTGTTAGTCGCTGGAACATGTATCACGTCGTCCACAGTGACTGTTGTCTCAGTGAGCTCTTTCCTGCATCTTCTTCCACCTGTTTTTTGATAGTGAGCTCACACACACACACACACACACACACACACACACACACTCGTAACCAAGGGCCAGGTGATATTTAGGAACTTAACAGGTTCTGTTCACCAGTAGAAGAGATTGAGAACATTCACAGTCATGGGAGGGAAATGGTTTAGTGGCAGATGAAAGGTCTGGCGTGTGAATACAGCACAAATGTCACACGCACGACAGTGTAGGAACTGGTGCCCTGGCGTAGTATGAGACAGAGAAGACCCTGACGTACTCAGGTGACGTAAGTGAGGCCGCAACACAGCTGTCGTCCTGTCAGCTCAAGGCTTTCTCTGACCACACAGCTTACGTCTCACATGACCTCTCCGAGGTATTTTTTGTGTTAGATTTTAAATTAATAGGCTTGCAATTCAAATCCTTTCTGTTAGGACTGCGTCTGACTTCCTGCTAAATGTGCTGACTCTCTCTTTCCCAGCCCGTTCCAGAGATGAAAGTCGTGTCGAACCTGCCGGCCATCACCATGGAGGAGGTGGCGCCCGTGAGCGTCAGCAACGCGGCCCTCCTGGCACCAGAGGAAGTCAAGGTCAGGAGCCAGGGCTGAAGCGTAAAATACCCTTTAAAGCTGGACCTCCGCTTAATGTCACTTCCCTTTGTGGTTCTTCTAACAGATTTCAGTAATGAAAGTAACGATGTTATAATAGCATTCCATATTCAAACACCAGACTTCTGTAGTCAGGCATTATTATGAGAATTGCTGTAGATTACTGTGAAAAGCTGCTGGTGAATATCCCGTCTCAGTGTCCAGTGATGACCCACCTGAGTACTAGCAGGGTCCACTTGACAACAGATGGCCTGTAATGCTGACATTCGGGCAGTCTTCCAACACCATCTCTTCCCCTCACATCCATCTGTGCGTCTCAGCAGTGCAGTCAGAACGGGGGCGTGTAGGCAGCTCGCCTTGTGCACAGCGTGCTCGCCCGCACGGTCAGTGTGGATTCCACCGGGGTCTGACTCCCAGGGGCCCAGCAGCTCGGCCCTCTTCTCCCCTCCCCTGCTGTGCGGCCGCACACTCCAGCCAGAGCCTCTAGGCCCCCGTGGTGACAGCCCCGCGGCGGGGCGGGCAGCACATATACCCACACAGATTCTGGCCCTGCCTGTGCCGTGATCAGTGGTCAGGGCTGGGTGCGGGGCTGGCTCGGGCGTCCCCGGAGCTCCTGCAGGGTTGGCCTCACCAGCGTGTGGGGGCTCCTTCCCAACAGGAGAAAAACAAAGCCGGAGACATCAAATCCGGTGCAGAGAAAACAGCCACAGACAAGAAGCGCGAGCGGAGGAAGAGGAAACAGAGGAAGCGCGTGAAGCTGAAGGAGAAGGAAAAGCGGAGGAAACTCCTCGAAAAGGCCGGTGTGGGCCAGGCAGGGCAGCTCAGCAGGGCCGCTGCCACGGAGACGCTGAAGCAGCTGGCCCGGACGGGTCGGGCCGCGCTGCTCAAGGTGAGGCCGCAGAGCAGTCCTGTTGGCCGGAGAGGGCCTCTGGGAGGAGTGGGGCAGTTCACGTGCCTCTGGGAGGAGGGGGGATCAGTTCATGTGCCTCTGGGAGGAGGGGGGATCAGTTCACGTGCCTCTGGGAGGAGGGGGGGCAGTTCACGTGCCTCTGGGAGGAGGGGGATCAGTTCACGTGCCTCTGGGAGGAGGGGGGATCAGTTCACGTGCCTCTGGGAGGAGGGGGGGAGCTCACGTGCCTCTGGGAGGAGGGGGGATCAGTTCACGTGCCTCTGGGAGGAGGGGGGCAGCTCACGTGCCTCTGGGAGGAGGAGGGGCAGTTCACGTGCCTCTGGGAGGAGGGGGGGCAGCTCACGTGCCTCTGGGAGGAGGAGGGGGGATCAGTTCACGTGCCTCTGGGAGGAGGGGGACAGCTCACTGTCTGGGAGGGGGGGATCAGTTCACGTGCCTCTGGGAGGAGGGGGGCCAGTTCACGTGCCTCTGGGAGGAGGAGGATCCGTTCACGTGCCTCTGGGAGGAGGGGGGCAGCTCATGTGCCTCTGGGAGGAGGGGGGGCAGCTCACGTGCCTCTGGGAGGAGGGGGGCAGTTCACGTGCCTCTGGGAGGAGGAGGGGGGATCCGTTCACGTGCCTCTGGGAGGAATGGGGTCAGTTCAGGTGCAGGCACGTTTTGTACAGGAGTGTGGGCTATTTTCAATTTCAGGATGAAGGCAAAGACAAAGCCTTGAAGTCGTCTCAGGCCTTCTTCTCCAAACTGCAAGATCAAGTGAAAATGCAGATCAGTGATGCGAAGAAGACAGAGAAGAAGAAGAAAAGACCAGACCTTTCTGTCCATAAGTTAAAGCTGTGATCTATTTGGCTACGTTGTAAATGTGGATGTGTACATTCATATTCTGTCTGTCGTTCTGTTTCATAAATAAAGTCTTTGAGAACCTTTCTGGCGTGGATGGCAGACACTTGAGAACCTCACAGTGTGAAGACACAGACTCCAGACCACCTTGGGACAGCCCCATCCTGCTCTTTCTGGGCACGAAGCAGGACCTGCTGGCGAGGAGTCTCTTCCCACACGGGGCCCTTGTGAATGCCAGCTTGGGCACCAGCGCAGTGAGCAGAGCTGGCCTACAGGCGTACGGGGCCTGGAGCCCGCCAGCCTGTCCAAGCCAGTGTCTATAGCAGAGGGCTCTCTGTGGGGTCTCAATTTTCTCCTCCCACTGCCCTGCCCTCCTTGCAGAAGACAAGGGGGTTCTCATGCATGTGACCTACCTTTCTCTGTGGGAAGTGAGCTCGTCACTGCACAAAGGCTTCATGGGCCATCGGAACCGTCCAGTCAGGTGTGATCTAAACACAACAGAAGGTGAAGACAGGGAGGTACCTCCTCCTGGTCAGGTGGTCGTGGCTTTCAACCTCCCCAATCCAGGGAAAACCCTTTTTTTCTCAGAACCTAATAGTACGCTGTGGAGGAAAGACTTAAACCTTTCAGGGGTAGAGAACTTTCCTGGTGTCAGAGATGCTGGGCAACCTTGTGCCTCAGGTCCACTCCTGGTAAGCTCCCTGCTGCTCTTTCTTCCTCTCAGCCACTGACCTCCAGGTCTGCTCAGATGCTACCTTCACAGGGAGGTCTTTCCTTCCCACCCTCACCATGAGGCTCCTGGCTGTATTTCTCTTCCAGGTGCTCATTTTTTAATTCACCACCTAATTTACTTTATTTCTCTTCCTCCACTAGAATATATTCTCTGCAAAGGCGGGGGGAGTCTCCCACACCCATTCCTCTGTTCACTGCCCCTCAGCGTCGAGGACAGTCCATAAGGCGAGGAGCACGCAGTGAGTGTTGGTTGATGAGTTCCCTCTGCGTGCTCCTTTGCTCTTGGGTTTGTTCACGGGCTCGTGCCTGCAGCGACAAAGGATCGGGGACTCGGTCATCGTTGGGGATGCTGGAGGCAGCGGTCTCAGGGCTTGAGCGCTGACGCACTTGAAATAACTTTTCAGTTAAACAGCCATTGTTATAAATTACATAACCTCACAATTAAGCTATATTAAAAACAAAAGTGATACACACCCCGAAGTGACCACTGCCTTGTTACAGTGATCCACCCTTATCCGCGGTCTCAACGTCTGCTATTTCGGATACCTGCCTTCCAGAAATGTCACATGGTTATC
Organism: Saccopteryx leptura; assembly: GCF_036850995.1. Lineage (NCBI taxonomy): Eukaryota > Metazoa > Chordata > Mammalia > Chiroptera > Emballonuridae > Saccopteryx > Saccopteryx leptura. The sequence goes on along the minus strand of NC_089515.1, from coordinate 56,780,503 downwards.
ACATCAGATTCAAGGTCAGTCACATGACTTGTCGAAGTGTGTTCTTATGATCGCTATACAGTGCTCACAAAAATTAGGGGATCAGGGAACGTGCAGACACTCCAGTACTTTCAGCCTTTTGTCCAGTGCATTTTCACCCATGAAATAAAAGTTGATTTTTCATCTCATTTGCATAATCAAACTTTGACTTGTCATTTGCTTTTCTCATGTTTAATTTTAAAAAATCAAATGCTGCTTTATCGCTTCATATTCATTTTGAAATGTCCTCTAATTTTTGTGAGCAGTATATTTTATAATTAGGTATCGTGCACCTGTAACATTGAAGTTAAACGCAATCACAGGGACGTCTTTACAGAGAAAATGTGGTCTCTGGGTCCGGTGCCACCCGTGGCTTCGGGGCCGAGCCCCGGAATAGGGGGCGCTGCGCGCACCGCAGGGCCCGGTCCCCAGGGCAGCCTCCCCTGCACCCCGACTGCTCGCCCCGCCGCCCCGCCATCCCGACTGTACTGAGCCCTCCCCGTGGTGGTAGGGGAATCGATCGATCGCTCGGGCCACCACTGGCCGAGCCCGGCGAGCGGGCGCGGGGATCGGCTGCGCATGCCTGAGCGCGCGGAGGCCGCTGGGAGGCGCGGCGGCCGGGAGGCGGGGCGGGGCCATGTGTGCGCCCCGCTGCGCGCGTGCGCGGGCGGGCCAGCGGGACGGGACCCCGCCCCCGGAACGGCGCTGTGCGGCGGCCGGACAGCGTGCCCTGGGGCGCCCGAGCCCCGGCATGCAGACGGGCTGCCCTGGGTCCTAAAGCAGGTCCGACCCGCGGACCGTCCGGGCCGCACGCGTCCGCCTTGCGGGGGCCATGCGGGCCCGCGGCGAGCGGGGGGATGACAGCAGGCCTCCGGCCCCGGGCGCCGCCCGCCGTCCCGCCGCGTGAGCCTCGCGTTTCCGACACCACGATGCCGGGAGCGGGACCGCCCGCGGCGAAAAGGCCCCGGAGGAGTCTATCGAGCCGCCGAGCCGAGAAGGACAAGTCCCGGTCCATCGTGCTGCTGTTTCAGAACGCGCCGCCGGCCCGGCTCGCCTGCCCCGTGTGCAGGGCCCTGGTAGCCAGGTACGACCTCAACCGGCACCTGGACGACAGGTGCGCCGGCGGCAGCGCCCCCACGGGTCCCGCTGCCTCCCCCGTGGCGCCGGCCGGTGTCGCCGCCGGCCCTGCCACTCCAGAGAAGCCGCCACCGTCCAAGACGCACGTCACTCCCGACCCGGGCGACCCGGCAAAGACGGGCTCCAAGAAGCAGACCAGCCCCTACTTCTCCGGGGACGGCGGCGCGGCCTGCGGACAGCGGGGCGAGCGGACCCAGGCTGACGTTACGGTCGTGCCCTTGGGGAGCCTGTCGTCCAAGTTCCGAAGGCTCCTGGAGGCCCAGAGAGCGGTCGGGAGGAAGGAGGAATCGGCCCCTCGTCCCCCTCCGCGCTCCTCGGCTGCCGCCGTGGTGTGCAGGACGGAGAGCTGCTCGGAGGTGGAGGACCACGACCAGAGTTTGGAGAACAGTTCTCAGAAGGAAAACCTGTTTGCCTATGATGCTCTTCGGGAACAAAATACGGAGACGGCCGCAGAAGGCGCTCAAGTAAGGGAAGCCAGAAACCAAGAGCCTGCCGGGGACTCTGGGCGAGCCACCTACCCCGCTGCCTTCCCCGGGGATGCTCCTGTGCCACCCCCAGAATCGCCTCCTGGGGACAGAGTACAGTCCGCTGCAGGGGACAGTCTTGCAGAGCATGAGCATAGCCAACAGGTAGCTGGGGAAGGGCCCGAAGACCGTGAGGCAGGTGTTGGTGAAGAAGTCCAGGTGACCGCAGCTTCGGACGCTGAAACACCGTTCTCCAGCCAGGAGGCCCAGCCCCACAGCCCAGCCCCTGACGCTTCTAAACGCAGTGACACCCAGAAACGGCCTCTGGGAGGGGACAGAGGCTCAAAGAATGAAACCACTTGCGGGGTTCCGCCGGAGCCGGGGTCACGCCTGGGTGCCCCGGGAGAGCTGCTCCCCGCCTCGCCTGGCCAGCCGTACTACCTCTGGAGCTTCCTGGTGGTGCTGGGAGCCGTGTTTGAGAACGAAGACGACAGGGCGCTCTTCGACGAGCAGGAGAAGGGGATTGTGACTAGGTTCCGTCAGTTGTCAGGTATCTCACGCGCGGTTTGGTGCTGGTCCTGATTCGGGTCCACGGTGGGGCGGGCTGTCATCTCCTGACCACAAGGAGTCAGTGTGGTCCTGAGAATCATCTGGGCTTCTGGTGGCAAGCGGCCTTCTACAGGGTTCCTTTAGGACAGGGGTCCCCAAACTTTTTACACAGGGGGCCAGTTCACTGTCTCTCAGACCGTTGAAGGGCCGGACTATAAAAAAAACTATGAACAAATTCCTATGCACACTGCACATATCTTATTTTAAAGTAAAAAAACAAAACGGGAACAAATACAATATTTAAAATAAAGAACAAGTAAATTTAAATCAACAAACTGACCAATATTTCAATGGGAACTATGCTCCTCTCACTGACCACCAATGAAAGAGGTGTCCTTCCAGAAGTGTGGTGGGGCCCGGATAAATGGCCTCAGGGGGCCGCATGTGGCCCGCTGGCCGTAGTTTGGGGATGCCTGCCTTAGGGAATGATGTGCGTGTGGCACAGACACAGGATTGTGTGCTCTGCGGTGTCTGCTCTTGCTGTCTCCTGCCTTTCTCTGTGCAGAGCGGGTCCTTGAGGGACGTTCATTCAACATCTTTCTGTTCTAACATTGGTTGGAACTTAACTCTTGTTTCCATCTATGAGTCCATGGTGAGATTGGTTTCATTATAAAGTCGCAGAGCCCGTTGACATTATTGATCACTGTAAAACAACTTCCTCTAGGTTAAAAAAAATGCAGTCCGACTTAGAAAAGCGTGCTCTGCATTTTGAGTGCACCATTTGGGTCACAGGTAGGTCGTCTTGTTTCTGCTCAACCTTCCCTCAAAAAAAAAAATGAAAGCAAAAGGAAGTAACAGGAAAAAACAAACGAAGGTGTATTGAGACATATTCTAACCACCCCCACCCCACCCCAACAATATTTTAGGTTCCCGGACTCGGCCTCTTAAAGTCTGGGTGTGGAGGAAATGGAAACTCGGGCTAAATTGGTCCATTTAAAAATATGAGCCCATGCCTCAGCTCCTTGGCAGCCGGGGGTGGCTGTCAGCCAGAGGCCCAGGTTTGGAACAAAAGCCACCTTTGTGACAGCGGCCCTGCCTGTCTGAATGGCCCGATGGGACCACATCCCTCCCGAGGCAGGAAAAGCTTGCTCGGGGGTCACACTGGCCTCAGGTGAGACGGCGCTGGGTCTTACTCCTCAGTCTGTTTTTTAAAAATCCTAACAGTACTATCAACGTGTAAGGGAAAGGTCTTTGTTTTAAGTTCATGCGATGGAGTTACTATGGAGTTCCTCGTGTTTTTTGCGTGTGAGCAGCCCTGGGCCCAGTCAGCCGCATTCATGTCCACGCGGCCTCCATCTCTGCCTCCATCTCTGCCTGTGCGTTCTCGCCGGGCCGTGGACGGGACGCCACCCACGGGCTCTTCTGTCCAGAGTGGCCTGCGTCTCTGGTTGGGTGCTGGTTGTCTTGGTGCAGACACGCGTTTGAGCAGCTGGGGGCTCTGGGTGTCCGTCTCATTGGGAAGTAGGACCGTTTTCCCAGAATGCATTCTACACCTCCTTTGCAGGGTTCTCCACGGAGATGCCTTTACAGTCTGTGTGTGTGTGTGTGATCGTAGTTGCTGCCCAATGCTTCATTTAGCCTCTAGCCTCTTAAAAAAAATGTTGGACATTTAAAAAATAAAATTCTACCCTGCTAGAGTTGGCAGAAATTTCATAATATTCCGGGCACAGGGCAACAGAGGCCCAGAAGGTTGAACAGCTTGGCTGCGACCACAGAGAAGGCTGCCTTCCCAGAGCTGGACACGTTTTGAAAACTCTTTTGGTTGAAATTATTTTCAATCAGAAATGGAGGGACGCATATTAAGTGGAAAGCAGAGAACAAAGTACCTGGGAATCTAGGTCCGGCTTCTCTGCGCGGGTGGGGAATGGTGGCAAGACAGTCATGAACTTGGTGCTCAGAACTTGTGCAGGGGTCGACGCTGGGACTTCTTTAATGGCTCACAGGCCAGTCGTTGAAGGTCTCACCTTTAAGCTCTCCACCAGCCTTGGGGAGATGGTGTCAGTGTCATCTGCCACCCCGTCCTATCATAGAAGAGAAGATGGAGTCTCAGTACGGTGCAGCGACTTTCACACAACTCACAGCGGCAGAACTGGCCCTGGGCCCTGCGTCCTGGGTGTGCTTGCTGTCCTCGGTGACAGGCACACACAGCAGGGAGACAGTCTCCACAGGGACTTTCCATCTGAAAAAGCAGGGAGACAGTCTCCACAGGGACTTTCCATCTGAAAAAAGCTACAGCTCCCATGGGGGAAGAAAAGATTTTCTTGGAAGATCAGTTGAGGATACCTATATGTATTTCTGATGAGAGCGTATGTTTCCACGGTTTTAAAAAGTAAATGGTGTCTGTACTGCATGTTGTTTTGGAGAAGAAAGATGATATTCCCCCCTCCCCCATTTTTCTGATTCCAGATAGTGGTCAGAAGCTGTATGTAAGGCTTTTCCAACGTAAATTCAGCTGGATTAAGGTGAATAAACTGGAATATGAAGAGATCGCCCCAGACCTAACGCCTGTGGTCGAAGAACTGCGGCAAGCCCACTTTCTGCAGACAGGTAGGCTCTGCTGACAGCAGCAGAAGGTGAGAATGGTATGTGGAGGACCATGTTTCTGCAGGATGTGGTGCCATGTCCTGGTGCGTGCTCCATCAAGAGCAACTGTGTGCGTTTCCTACGCTGAGTGTTTAATCTCAGGACAGAAATCCTCCCTGTGACAGGACGCTGCTCTTCACCTCCGGGGGAAGGCGGCCAGGACAGCGAAAGGGCATCTCTCTCATGTCCTTGACTGTCACAGGTTTAGGACCCGCAGCCTCTTAGGGACAGGGGTGGGGACGGGCCACTCCGGTTCCTCAGCAGTCTCCTTCCAGCAAGAGTGTCCTCATCTCACGCAGATTCCTCAGGTTACAATGGAATAAAGCGGTTTGTTTGATGCTCATGTTGCCTATAGAAACCTTAACCCCCTCACAAGCGCATGCATGCACACACACGCACATGCACACCTCAGTTTGCAGATGATTGCCTCAGGGGTTGCTTAGTTGATAGAAGCCCCTGTGAGTGGCAGGTCACCCTGCTTACCTTCCCAGCGCCACCCAGTGCCCCCTGACTGAGCACATGCTGTGTGGGGCACTTAGGTATGAGCAGAGGACACATGTCAGTCTTGGGTTCGAGGTGCTGGTGGTTTAGGGGAAATAGGCCAATCGAGGGAGAGCAGGTTTTCCTGAGGCAGAGTCTGACGTGGACACAGCCAGTGCAGGAGGCTGGGGGCTGGTGGGCCGGAGGCTGTGGGGACAGGGAGACAGATGGAGAGGCGTGTAAGCGCTCAGGGCGGGGCCGGGTCAGGCGGTGGGACCCAGCACCCTGCACGGGCCAGGGCTGCCCACATGGCAGTGCTGTCGGGGTCCCCTGGGAGGGGCAGGGCTGCCCGCATGGCAGTGCCGTTGGGGTCCCCTGGGAGGGGCAGGGCTGCCCACATGGCAGTGCCCTCGGGGTCCCCTGGGAGGGGCAGGGCTGCCCGCATGGCAGTGCCCTCGGGGTCCCCTGGGAGGGGCAGGGCTGCCCGCATGGCAGTGCCGTCGGGGTCCCCTGGGAGGGGCAGGGCTGCCCGCATGGCAGTGCCCTCGGGGTCCCCTGGGAGGGGCAGGGCTGCCCGCATGGCAGTGCCGTCGGGGTCCCCTGGGAGGGGCAGGGCTGCCCACATGGCAGTGCCCTCGGGGTCCCCTGGGAGGGCCGGGGCTGCCCGCATGGCAGTGCCGTCGGGGTCCCCTGGGAGGGGCAGGGCTGCCCGCATGGCAGTGCCCTCGGGGTCCCCTGGGAGGGCCGGGGCTGCCCGCATGGCAGTGCCGTCGGGGTCCCCTGGGGGGGCCGGGGCTGCCCGCATGGCAGTGTTGTCGGGGTCCCCTGGGGGGGCCGGGGCTGCCCGCATGGCAGTGTTGTCGGGGTCCCCTGGGGGGGCTGGGGCTGCCCGCATGGCAGTGCCGTCGGGGGCAGGGCTCCCCGCATGGCAGTGCCGTCGGGGTCCCCTGGGGGGGCCGGGGCTGCCCGCATGGCAGTGTTGTCGGGGTCCCCTGGGAGGGGCAGGGCTGCCCGCATGGCAGTGCCCTCGGGGTCCCCTGGGAGGGTCGGGCCCCACGTGACCACAAGATCTGGTGCAGGTTCCAGAGATCTTCACCTCACCCTTAACAGGCATGCCCGGTGACTGTGTCAGGTGAGCCCTGACCTGCCTTTCAGTAACCTAGAAGCAGCAAACTGAAACCCCAGTGGCTCACGGTCACACGGGGTCAAGTCCCCGTCCGGCCTGTGATCCACACGGCCCTGTGCGTCTGGCGCTGCGTCCCTCAGCTCACTGCTGCGGCCACTCTGCTGTCCCTGTTCTTCCGCACGCCCAGTGCATGCCTGTCACAGCCTGGTACTTGCTGCCACAGGGGTCACCCTCACTTCCTCCAGCTCCGCCCTGTGACCACATGAGCATGCTGTTGAAGGTCCAGCCTCACGGCCACGTCACCCGGCCTCTCCCGGGTCTGTTTTGCTTGGTGGCCGTTGCCCCCGCTTGACGTTCACGTATCTGCTTGTTTGTCATGCTGGGAGGTGAGGTGCTGTGGGCAGGGCTTGGTGGTTCACTGCAGGGCTCCAGGGCTGTAGAATGTTCCTGGCACCAAGGTGTGCCCAGAGGCACCTCCTGGAGGGGGCACTGCCCGAAGCTGCAGGTGCCTCCAGTGGGGCCGGCAGGTCTGCTGCGGCCCAGCTGGTGGTCAGGAACGTGTCTGGGTCCACAGCCATGACACGGACGTGGATGGAGAGTGAGAGAGCCCGCGGAGGGCCCGAGCAGGGGACAGCGATGGTGGCTGGCTCGGACGCGCTCCCAGCGGTCCAGTGGGAGGGTCTGTAATTCGAAAGACAGCAACGGCACCAGTGAGCTTTTAAGACGGGCGCCCACACGTCTTTGTTTTATGCAGGTTTTCCTTTCCTCCTTCGCGAGGAGTTCTGTTACCGCTTTCTGAGTTACCTCTCTTTCGTACCCTTTAGTAACTGCTTTGGCAAACTAGTTGAGATTTCCACAGTAGAACTGCATTTCACCTGCAGTTCCTTAAAGCAAATAAATAAAACTAGAAAAAGGCTAAAATTCTTTAAAACTATTAAAAAAATTTTTTTTCCAGAATCAGAGTTGCAAGACCTCCCTGACGTGCTTGAGCTCCTCTCTGTCCCTGAACTGAGGGCCCTGGCGAAGACCTTCCGCGTGGTGAGCCACCGGCAGAAACAGCAGCTGGTGGAGGCCTTGCTCAGACTGGCCCGCCAGCCCTCGGTCTGCATGTGGGGCAGGAGCCCGCCTGGCGTCGGGGCAGTGATGTTGCAAAGGTTTGCTGGCTCTTGTTACATAAAGACGCGCAGACTCTCGGTGCGCCTGTGATGCGTGTGTGCTTCGGAGCTGTCCCCGGGGGTCCCTTAGCGATTAGCCTGCGCAGGTGGCAGCGTCTTCCCGCCGACAGCCCGTGCCTTCCTGGCTCTGGCGTCACAGCCCTGTGACACCGCGTGCTTGTCTAGACCCAGGGAGACCGGGAGGCGCGGGGGTGCGGGTGCTGGGCCTTCTGTACATTCCAGTCTTTTGTTACTCGAGAAAAACGTGGTCTCAGCTACCGCTCTTGCAGGACGTAAGGGGTTGAGTTCCTTGCGGCTTAGAATAATGAACGTCCCCTCGTCTTTATTCTCTCTGGAAGTCATTTGTAAAATCTGACACCTAGTAGCTTAAAAACAGGAAGGTGACTTCTCGTCTGGCGTCTCTTCCTCAGGGCCAAGGACCTGGCGGGCGGCTCGCTGCGGCTGTGTGCGGGCCCGCGGGCTGTGTTCTCCCGCGCTCTGCTGCTCTTCTCCCTGACCGAGGACCTGGAGGAGGAGGAGGCTGCCTGTGGCGGGCAGGGCCAGCTGTCCACTGTGCTGCTGGTCAGGCTTGGCCGAGTGGCGTTTCCTCAGTACACTGTCAACCGGAGCACCCGTGTCTTCCAGGACAGGGACGACCTCATCAGGTCAGGTCACAGTAGCTTGCTGTCACAGCTACGTGTCTGTAAACTCGCGAGAACTATAGTATTTCATGGTTTTCTTTCCAAACGTGGTAGAAACGTAAATTCATAGAACAGTTATTTTGTTATCTTCCTGCCTGATGTGGATACATGTCTGAGACTATAAAGAGAATGCAGAAACGTGCTTCAGTGACAGTTGCCAATACCAGTGAGTTTCAGGTCAGAGCTGCAAACATTTCCCCTGGCATATGTTCCCAGAGAACTCCGGCAGGGAGCGCTTTTAAAAATGTAGGCATCTGGCCCTGGCTGGTTGGTTCAGCAGTAGAGCGTTGGCCCGGCGAGTGAGGGTCTCAGGTTCAATTCCCATCTAGAGCACACAGAAGCGCTCATCTGCTTCTCCACCCTTCCCCCTCTCCTTCCTCTCCGTCTCTTTCTTCCCCTCCCGCAGTCAAGGCTCCATTGGAGCAAAGTTGGCCCGGGCGCTGAGGATGGCTCAGGCTAGAATGGCTCCCGTTGCAACGGAGCATCACCCCCTGGTGGGTGTGCCGGGTGGATCCCGGTCGGGCGCATGTGGGAGTCTGTCTCTCTGCCTCCCTGCTTCTCACTTCAGAAAAATACAAAAAAAAAAAAAAAAATGTAGGCACCTGAACACACCTGCCTCGTGAGTACGCCCTCGGCATGAATGAGTTTGAATGAAGATGAACGTTCTCACAATAACGCTTCAGCTAAAGCCAATGCCAACCTCAGTACCTGTACCTGACTCATATATCTGACAGGTTAGAAATTTTCACCCATCTGTACACAGACTCAGTGGACATTTGGTTTGAGTAGCAAATGCAGGTTTCAATAACAAATGGTATAGGTATTACAGTACAAAAATACTTGCTCTGGCCGGATAGCTGGGTTGGTTAGAGCGTCATCCTGCTAGGCAGAAGTTGCTGGTTTGCGTGGCGATTGGGACACATGCAGGAACAGGTCAATGTTCTTGTCTCTCTAAAATCAATAAATAAAAATTAGGAAAAAAAAAAACCAACTTGCATTTCCTATAAAATAAAAAAGAAAAATAAATTTGAATTTCCTAAAATGTTACTTCTGATCCCTCATTTGAGGTTTATGACTCAAATGAGCTGAACTCGAGTCTGGTATCTGATTTCAGGAAAGTCGTTTGTTGTCTAGTCTAGTGCTGTTGAAATGAGTGCTTCAAAGCAGTGTCGGTATAAACTGGTTTTAGCCCATTTTGCATGAGGCGGCAGGAAGCTCAATCTCTTGTTTGTGTTCACCCGGAATAATCTTTTTTTGTTGAATTTTCTAGGACGAATATTTCCTCCTACCCTGTGTTTAGTTGTCTCTTTTCACTTTTAGTGACTATACTTTGCTCTTTTGTGAGCCTGAACTTGGCAGCCAAGTTCCAGTCTAGACCAATGAGTCGTGATGCCACTCTGCCCGTTTCCTCACCTGTAGAAGGGGGGTAGTCACAGGTATTCCTACACATACACGTGGCTGCCCGCGAAGAGCTGAGAGCCTCAACTGTGGGGGTTGTTTCATATTTCTTAGTGTGGTAATTACCATTACAGCTTAAGATTACCTTTTAATTCTATGATTGACAGAACCATGGCTGACAAGTTCAAAAGTTGAGTATAGAGATAGGAAGGAAAAAATAAAGCACACTCTTAGCCCTGGCCAGTTGGCTCAGTGGTAGAGTGTCAGCCTGGCGTGTGGAAGACCCAGGTTCGATTCCTGGCCAGGGCACACAGGAGAAACGCCCATCTGCTTCTCTACCCTTCCCCTCTCCTTTCTCTCTCTCTCTTCCCCTCCCACAGCCAAGGCTGCATTGGAGCAAAGTTTGCCCGGGCGCTGAGGATGGCTCCATGGCCTCCGCCTCAGGCGCTAGAATGGCTCTGGTTGCAAGAGCAACACCCCAGATGGGCAGAGCATCGCTCCCTGGTGGGCATGCCGGGTGGATCCCAGTCGGGCGCATGCGGGAGTCTGTCTGCCTCCCTGCTTCTCACTTCAGAAAAATACAAAAACAATAAATAAATAAACCATACCCTGTTTTTTAGAAAGTAAGGTATGCTGAAGGTAATAAGAATAATTAGCCCTGGCCGGTTGGCTCAGCGGTAGAGCGTTGGCCTAGCGTGCGGAGGACCCGGGTTCGATTCCCGGCCAGGGCACACAGGAGAAGCGCTCATCTGCTTCTCCACCCCTCCCCCTCTCCTTCCTCTCTGTCTCTCTCTTCCCCTCCCGCAGCCGAGGCTCCATTGGAGCAAAGATGGCCCGGGCGCTGGGGATGGCTCTGTGGCCTCTGCCCCAGGCGCTAGAGTGGCTCTGGTCGCAACATGGCGACGCCCAGGATGGGCAGAGCATCGCCCCCTGGTGGGCGTGCCGGGTGGATCCCGGTCGGGCACATGCGGGAGTCTGTCTGACTGTCTCTCCCTGTTTCCAGCTTCAGAAAAATGAAAAAAAAAAAAAAAAAAAAAAAAAGAATAATTAAAACTCAAAGGGTCTTAATATGTCAGTGGGTTTGGCCTTGGCACACTTGAGGAAGGGCAGTTGCTAACACCTGGTAACGTGGTCCCAGGCCCGAGGACATGTTCTGCCCTTCTCTCTACTTGAAATAACTGCTCGTTCTCTTCTTTACTCAACAGTATCCGTGAGGTGCGTGTTGAGCACCGTTGGGTGTCACGGTGGGGGGGCTGTCGCACAGACAGGATGGGATCTCACCGTGGTGGGGCTGCCTCTCCCCCGGGGCAGATGGGAGATGAGAACTGAGGGGCTGGAAGGAGACGGCGCACTTTGTAGCAGAGTCAGGCAGACTGTGTCCCTGGAGAGAGGACATGGGTTGAGACAGGAGAATAAGCAGTTGTGCAAAGGTCTGGGTGGCCATGTCCAGGCGACACGGGAGCGTGCACACGGCCCTGAGGAAGGGGACAGCTTGCTGGGCTGGAGGAAGTCGGATCTCTGTGGCCAGAGCCCCGAGGGCCGTAGTGGGCGGGGTCCCACAGGGCCGGGGCGCTCGGCCTCAGAGTCCCCGGGAAGCTGACGCTGGTTCCACGTATGTGACGGGACACATCATGTCCTAACACGGTGTGATGCTTTTATCCTCCCGTGTTAGTGATGGCCTGCTCCCATGAAGCTACGGGTTCAGTTGTTAGTAGGATACAATTTAGGTAATTTTATTCTAGTTTTTTTCAAAGGCATGCTTTCTGCCCTCTGCATTAGCACTAGTGGGATGTGGGAATGTTTTATGTAAGGGCTCCTTCTGGTCTGCAACTCGGATGGCGTGGGCTCTTTCTCCAGATACGCAGCTGCCGCCCACACGCTGAGCAGCATTTCTGCCGCCATGGCCAGCGGCCGCTGGAAGGAAGCCCACACCCTGGCTCAGGGTGCCAAGAGGGACTGGGACGCCCTGAGAAACCACCCTTCCCTGAGGTGAGGTGGTGTTTTTAGGTGCCTGTAAAAACTGACATACTGACGAAGTTGTTCCAGCCACTCCGGGTGATGGTGATTTTCTTCATGAAGAACTTTCTCCTTTTGCTCTGTGGCCAAAACTGCTGGGGAGGTGACCGTCCTGGATGTTTTGCACAGAGTTGGAGGGCTGTGTAGAGACAGGAGGAAATGTCTGTGAGTCTGAGGGGGTTTCATAGAATTCAGGGAAAAGTGGGCATACGGGGGGCTGTCCGCTGGCCACCCGTGGGTGTGCTGGCTGCCCTGAGTCTGAGGGGATTTCATAGAATTCAGGGAAAAGTGGGCATACGGGGGGCTGTCCGCTGGCCACCCGTGGGTGTGCTGGCTGCCCTGACCGGCTAGCTGAATTGACCTTGGGGGGGGGGGCCCAGGAGCAGACGGGCATTGTGGGAAGCACAGCAGATGCGGTCTCTCAGTAGAAATTCAAGTATAGGTGTTCTGAGAAAGAAAACTGAATTGGACATCTTCCAAATTTCAAGGACACAGCACACGATCTTTCATTTTCTTTTATTTGTGGGATAAATAAACATACCCCACATATAAGAAATTTTTCCTTTATTGTTACATGGTGGTGAGAAAATTAGTGTTATTAAATACATCTTCCAAAAGGAACGTTTAGGAAATGTTTATGAAAATAATATTGACTTAAGAGCCATCGCCAGGAAATGGCGTTGACTGTTTGGGCGGGGGGGGGGCGGTGTGACTGAATGTTTTGTCTGTATTTTGTTTGGGAGTATCCTGTAATTCAGACAGAAGAAGGAACCATTTCCTTAGAGGCCCTTCTAGAAACCAGGTGACCAGTGTCGCCCTGGTGTACACTGTGACATGCATATGTGTTGGGTCTGCTTCAGAGGATTTCAGTAAACGTGTTCACATTTCTCAGGCCGGAGGAGTTAGTAGGTGACTTTATTCCTTTTAAAAAAGACAAGATGTCATAGCCAGGGAGTTACCGCATTTCCCCACATATAAGATGCTCCCATGTATAAGACGCACTTTTATTTTGGGGCCCAAAATTTGAAAAAAAATGTATTACACAAAGTTATAGAACTTAAGTTTTATTCATCAGGAAATTCATACAACTCCTCATCCACACGAAAAAGTGGGAAATGCAAGTAAAAAAATAAATCTACAACCACTGTATAAGATGCACCTAGTTTTTAGACCCCAAATTTTTCAGAAAAGTGTGCGTCTGATACATGGGGAGACACGGTAGCTTGCTGCGTAACAGGTGGGGAGGCCTCTCTTCTGGGATGGACTCATTCTCCTTCTGGCTTATTTTGACCATTGAAAGACGGGGAAACCGCAATTAGTGTGCACAATGCAAAAGGTCCAGTGGCCAGCCCCGGGTTCGGTCTGAGGGCCGTGGTCGGCTGCCGTGCCTCTGAGGATCCGACCGTCTGTTCCCGTCCCGCTGCGCTCCGTGGTCCGGGAGCTGGTGCCGCCCGGGAGCACGCGGCGATGGTGTGGAGGACACACCTGTTGAGAAGACAGGCGTCCGGTTCTCCCCTCACTGCTGAGGACGTCTCACGGTGCGCACACCAAACCCCTGTTTCAGGTACCACGAGACTCTGCCGCTCTTCCTGCGGCGTTTCACCGTGGGGTGGATGTACACGAGGATTCGGTCCCGGGCTGTGGAAGTCCTGCAGAGACTCCACATGTACAGGGTGAGGACACAGACGTTCACCCGGCTTTCTGGGGATGTGTCCGCGGCGAGCTGCGCAGGGGGGTCCAGCAAGCTCTTGACATTTCCCACGGACACTTCCCGTGGGCCCCAGCTGCCTCCCGGGGGAGTGGGACATGGCTGCAGGCGGACAGCTGACCTGTGAGCTGACGAGGATGCCCCGGTGTGTTTCGGCCCACTCTAGGGGTCGTCCTCGCCTTACTGGGGACAGGAAGCTCCGCTCTGAATACATGTTGCCAGTCTGGTGTGTGACTAACGAGCTCCTTCCACTGTTGCAACAGGAGGCGGTCCAGGAACTGGAGGAGCTCTTGTCCCAGACAGTCTACTGTCCTGACCGCAGGGGCCGCTGGTGGGACAGGCTGGCACTCAACCTCCACCAGCACCTGAAACGCCTCGAACCGGTTGGTACTCGGTAACTGTGGACACCTTAAACGTCGGGCTGTAATAAGGACATTTTTAACAAGGTCACTAACACAAGCGTGGCGATGGGGGTGGGAGACTTCCTTCCGCCCCATGGTCACTGATTTGGGAACAGGGCTGGCCGCTGACCTGTGCTGGGATGCTGGACTTCACCTAGGCCTGAGGGGCCAGGGGCAGGAGGCATCTCCACCCCCAGTAGGCGCTTTCCAGACGGTGCTTTTGGTTTTGGAAATGGTGGCTTTGTTGACAGGTGCAGGGGCCCCCAGGTAGTGAGGTTGCTGCAAGGCGTCTTGTTACAGGTGTTTCCTGGGGGACGCTGCACTCTGGGGGGTGCCGTGCTCTGCTCCCGAGCGCTGCTGTTCTCCGTGACAGGGATCTGGGGAGTCACGGGGCCCCATTAGGGACACCCTGTGGCCAAGCGTTACGGGGCCGGTGAAGGCAGAGGCAGCTGAGCCCGCGCCGCAGTGGCCCTTTGTGTGGCCGCCTGAGTCCCCGTCTCCATGGCAGCCTGGCACTTGCCATGGATGGAGGGGCAGTGCCTCTGGGAGCTTTTGTTCTCCCGGCAGGTAGTTCAGCAAGGGAACCAGGTGACGTCAGGCTGGAAAACGGACCCGGGCTGTGGACGTGTGACAGGCTGTGGACTGTGGAGGGGAGCAGAGGAGGGTGGGGTGCTCTCACCCCGTGGTGTCATGCAGCAAAAACCGCAGGGGGAGCAGCCCGCCCGGGAGGCTGCGCCTCTTTCATGTCATGAGGTTCAGAGGAGGGGACCGCTGTGCCCTCACCCGGGTTCCAACAGGAGTGTTGACACGTGTCCCCGGAGGAGGCCGAGTCCCAGAGCCTGTGGAGCGAGGGAGGCCTCAGTTCTGTCAGCCTCTTCCCAGGGAGCTCTGGCCACGCGCACAACGTCGTCATCCTCCTACGCTCTCCACCTCCCTGCCTTCCGCCTGGTGCTCCCACCAGGCCAGGCTGCGCCGGAGCGGCCCTGCTGCCCCTCCCCGTGCCGGCCCCACGGGCTCTGGCCACTGCCTGGGCGCTCTCGGTCTCCCCAAGGGTGTAGCGGCCGAGACCTGATGGGAAGTTGTGTCCGGAGCACGCCCGAGGTGCTCCCGACATTTTTAGTTGGGAACCGTGATTCCAGAGGGACATCCACATGGGCTGCTTGGTCCACTGCTGATCAGAAAAACTGAGTGACTAACGGTGGGGTTTCCTGTCGCACGAATCGATGGACGCGGCCACAGGGTCCCTCCGGGGCCTGATGTGGGACCACGTTCTTCGCTAGGCTGCCAAGTGCATCGCAGAAGGGCTGGCAGACCCCCAGGTGCGGACAGGACATCGCCTGTCACTCTATCAGAGAGCCGTGCGCCTGAGAGAGTCCCCAAGCGCTCAGAGATACCGGCACCTCCTCCGTCAGGTGCCAGAAGTCACCGTGCAGGACGTGACACACGTGAGTCAGCATCCTGTTCCTGAGCCAGCCGGGAGTGATGTTCAGTGTCACCTCCCGTTCAACGCAGACCACCGGCGCTCCCTCAGGACAGTGGCTCGGCCACAGTTCTGTTCTCACACCAGTCCCCCCCTCGGGCTGGGCTGGCTAGTGGGTCTGCTCAGGCATTTCCCTGCGTCGAGCGACTTTCTGGAAACCCCCAAGTGAGAGGCTCACAGCCTTGATCCGTTTATCCTTTGTGGTCAGGGCACCGGGAGAGCCGCTCTGGGGTCCACATGCTTCCTAGGGACGCATCCTCGCAGGCGCCACGGGCAGGTCCCATGCCCTCCGGCTGCCGAGAAGGGGCGGGTTTGGGGCACGTAGGACACTGTTCTCAGGACGTCAGTCCGGTCTGAACCCTCAGCTGCAGCGAGGCTCACGGACGGCCCCCTGCCGCCGTCACAGGTGACCATCACAGGCCGGCTGTGCCCGCAGCACGGGACGAGCAAGTCAGTGTTTGTGATGGAGGCCGGGGGGGCCCCCGCCCCCGCCACAGTCCTGTGCTCTGTGGAGGAGCTGGCACTGGCCCACTACAGACGCAGCGGCTTCGACCAAGGTAACCAACACCGGGTCCTGTCCTGGCCACCCGGTCACCCGTGGTCCCTGTCAGCTGCCAGCCTCCCGCCAGTCCCCTGCAGAAGACACTGCTGACCGGGAGGGTGTGGGAGAGAATCGGACCCACCGTGGCTGTTAAAGACGGTCTTCCGTTCAGCCGTGCAGAGCGGTGCGTGGGGGGGCCCAGACCCAGGGACGCGGCTGCTCCCACATTCTGAGTGTCACATGGGAGGGAGGCAGCTGACATGTTGCCCACAAATTGTTCAAGCCCAGGGCTTGGGGCCTGGGCCAGGCTGTGTCAGATGGGAGGGGGCTCTTCGCCGTTGGGTGTGGCTGTAAGGAGGCAGAAGGATCAGGAACCCAGAGCAGGTGCACAGCGTTTTAGTTCCCATGGTTAGCGAGGCTCCTGTGGGGGACACACACTATTTAAAAATGAGCTGGGAATGGCGTGCAAATGGTGTTCGAGTCCAGGATAGTCCTGTGGGCTCCTTCGAGCTGACTGGCGGGTCGCGGTGACGGTGCTCCCACAGAAGGGAAACCGCCCGTTCTTGTGTGCTGGGCCTTAGGAATCCACGGGGAAGGGTCCACCTTCACCACCCTGTACGGCCTCCTCCTGTGGGACGTCATCTTCATGGACGGGGTCCCAGACGTCTTCAGAAACGCCTACCAGGTAACCAGCCTGGTTCCCAGGCCCCAGGCCTGTGTTCTGTAGGTGAGCACACACTTCTGCACATTGGTGAGTCATGCCCACCTGGACCACCTGTCTGCAGCCACCCAAAACCTGCCTCTAATGGCCTTTATGTCACCATGCTGGTTCCACTGACCTACCCTCACCCTCCCATTCAAAGCAGGAGCGTATCTGCGGCTTTGACCTGTGCTGAGCACCTGTCTGGGTCCAGGTGTGTCAGGTGCTGTGACAGGTGCTGTTAGTCACGTCTGTCTACTTAGTTCACCAGCGTGACACGCTGCTCTTGCAGTAGGATTATGTGGTTGTTACGCATCCCCTGAGGACAGGGCCGCTCCCCAGCTCTGGGCTCTGAGCATCCCCGATGTGTCGGTTCTTGGCAGGCACTTCCGCTGGACTTGTGCACGGATGGCTTCTTCGCGAGCAGGAGGCCCACCATCGAGGCCAGGCTGCAGCAGATCCACGGGGCCCCCACCGAGCACCTGCGGGCCTGGGTGGCTGCCACCTGGCAGGCCCAGGAGGGCCGCGCGGCATCCATCGTCAGCTGGGACCGCTTTGCTTCTCTGCAGCAAGCTCAGGTGAGAGCCTGCATGCGGGACACAAGTACACGTGTCTGTGTGTGCATGCCTGTTCATGACAGCCCCCAGCCCCGATGCCAGTCACCAGTGGGGGCACGTCAGGCACAGGAGCCCCAGTCACGCCTCCTCCCCTGGCCGACCGCAAAGACGCTACCCCTGTCCCTGTGGCCTCGATGTCATCACTGTCACGCTCTGAGGGCTTGCCCATAGCTCCTCTTCCCCTGCCCGAGCCGTTCCAGGCCGGGCAGCGGGCAGCAGTGTGGTGACTGCCCAGCGGAGCTGCGGGGGTTCCAGCCAGTGGTTCCAGCAGCAGAACCACAGCTGGTGTCTTTGGAACCCGTTACCCCGTCCAGCCACCCCTAGGGCACCTCAGGGCCTCGGTTACTGGGGAGCGGCTGGTTACCCGTGTATCGTCCTCAGGACCTGGTTTCCTGTTTGGGGGGCCCTATCCTGAGTGGCGTGTGCCGGCGCCTGGCTGTGGACTACCGGCACTGCCGGGGGGGCCTGCCCGACCTGGTGGTGTGGAGCTCCCAGGACCACCGCTGCAAGGTCAGTGAGCCCGTGGACAGTCCCACGTGCAGTCTGATGAGCACCTTCACCCAAGGCCACACCTGGCCACTCCATGCTCGGCTGTGTGTGATGGAATCCCTAGCACTGCTGGACAGAGCGCAGGCTCCTTGGGTGGTAGGGGTCCCCCATTCCTTGCCTGTGAGCTGCTCCGCCGGCATCTGTCCCCAACAGCAGCCGGCGTGAGCGAGGTGGAAGTCCACCTCCTCTAACCTGACCTGGAAAGTGACCGTCCACCACTTTTGCTGTTGGAAGCAGGTCACCAGGGGCAGCCCCCTTGGGGAGGCACTGTGTAGGCACGCACGCAAGGGGGCCAGGGTGGGGAGCTATTCTCAAAGCTCCCCGAGTGGGCACCTCACGTGTCGCAGGCCCAGCTGCTGCCCACTGCAGGTTGGTTGGTTGATTAGTAAGGTTTAGAGATTGAAAAAAAAGAATTGTGGACACACACCCTCCTTTAGATACAGGTCATCCCGGTCTGCGGCCTGTGTTTAGTCCTCTTCATAGTGTCTGTTTACGAGCAGACATTTTACACAGGGCCGTGACGCAGCAGGACGAACCGCGTACACAGCCATGAGCTGTCTGGCTCCAGTACGCGGCCGTCCCGTCTCCGTCAGACACTGACGACTCTGCTTCTCCTCCAGCTGGTGGAAGTGAAGGGCCCCAACGACCGCCTCTCGCACAAGCAGATGGTCTGGCTGGACGAGCTGCAGAGGCTAGGGGCCGACGTGGAGGTCTGCAACGTGGCGGCCACGGGGGCCAAGGGCTCAGGCCTGCGCTGAGCACCACAGGCCAGCGGGAGCCTTGCCGTACGGGACCCGAGGGCCTCGGCAGCAGACAAGTGATGGTGTCACCTTCAGTTTGCACTTTGTTGTTGTCGGAAAGAAAGCGGATAGTGGACTTGGTGCTGGCCTGGGTACCCGCCCCAGTTCCACATGGCGGGTGATGGGAGATATACCCATGTGATTGGACTTAGGAGGGGACTCGAGCGTTTGGAGTAGTGTGCACCATTCCTCTCTGTTGAAAACACTCGTTTTCCTGTGAGGCTCGACCCGGCCAGCTGTTCCATACTCCCGTCTCAGGGTGACCCAGAGAAGGCTTGGGAAGTTGACATTCTGATTTCTTTAGGAAGATCCAAGTCTCCTGAAGTCCCTCATAACATTGGTCAGGCCTCAGTCACGAGAGGAGCGGACAGTCTCTGTCCCCATCCTTTCTGGGAACAGCCCTGATGACTAGGTCAAGGGCAGTTCTCTGTAGGGAAGGTGTAGGGACGGGCCCAGCAGGCAGGGCCAGGGCCCCAGTCCCCAGGGACCAGCTCTGGGACCTGGAACATCAGAAAGACATTGCTCTCAGCTTTTTATTAGGTGGGATGAGAAGTTCAGCCGTGGTCCGCGGCCTTCACCACAGCCAGTTGTGAAGGGGTATGGGAAGGGTCAGTGGTCACTGCTCAACTTCTGTAGCAGGAACGCTGGGTGGGCTTCGCGCACACGCACGCATACACACACACACACGCACGCAGACAGCTGCCACACCCGCACACACACAGGGACAGCCAGGAGACGGCCTTGCCCCTGGAGTCACGACGTGTTTGTGGTGACTTCACAGCGAAACGACAACCGGCAGCTGGGGAAGTTTTATTTAGTGGTCAGCATTTCCTTCACACTCCTCTCTGCTGGACAACAAGCCGCCTCCTGCTCCTCCTACCTGAACTCGAGCCAGGGTCTGTTTCAGGCACAAAAGTTTTAGTTTTCTCTACAAGTTCAAGTTTGGCTGCCAGAGGTGACCACAGTCCAAGCGGGCGCCTCCCTCCGCAGGGGGGTGTGGTGAATGTGACTAGGTCCCACTGTTAGCGCAAGCTAACATACTTCTTAAATAAAGTTAAGACATTTTTGGTTTTAAAATTGGTTTCCATCGTAAAGTAACAGTAAGACATTGTATACACACCTGTAAGGTCAATGCTGGAGTCTGAGCCGTAGGGCACAGCATACGCCCCCTGCAGGTACTGTTGCTACGGTGACCCCATGCGGCCCGCGGGGCCGGGCAGCCGCGCAGCAGCTGGGACATAAGGCTGAGAGTTGTTTCTCCTATTACGCACGGTGAGCGGTTGCACAATAATCATACAACCACCATCACGTCACTACCTCTGATGATCATACAAAAATATGCACACTTCCTATCTGAAAATAGCATTCATAGTACCGTTTTTCAGCTTGTAAATCAAAAACTTACTAAAGGAGTCGAAATAAAGGTATGAAGGGAAGAAAATTAGAGACCGCTCCACCTTCTCCGAATGTTAACACACCGAGAACAAGTCGTGGTGGAAAGAAAGCAGCTTCATGAGGAGGGAGAACCCTTCAGCACACTTCCGATGGCAGGACCGTCGCTGAGGTGTTTGGAGGAGCGGGACTGGTCTCCTGGAAGGACTGTGAAACGTTGGATGGCAACAACGCTGTCACGCAAACTGGGGAAAAGCCTTTGTTTTCTAGGCAGCATGTTGGCACAAACGCTGGGTTGACCCCACAGGACGAATTTCCTAAGACACCACGTAGGAACGTGTGTCCCTGAAGTCCAGAGGCATTATCAAACAACTTGTAAAAGGCAGATAATTCAAATAGAAACAGCTATGCACTGCATGGAAAGGTAGAACACTTTTTAAAAGACTTGTTTAGAAGAGGACCTAAGTTAACCAGACATTGCTATAGACTTTTAAAGCATAGATGGCAGTTTAAGGAATTAAGTAACAGCCAGACTTGAACACACTGCTGCTTCTCAGTCCCCTCGTGGTGCTGTGGCCAAGTGTGTGGAGGGCCCTCTTGCTGTCTATTAAATGGCAGTGCTGTAAGGACATGTTTATTCCTGTTCTCCACTCCTAAGCATGAAGACAGCTGCCTGAGGGGGACCTCTGTGCAGGTGACCTGACCCTGACCTCATCAGTTTTCTCCAGGGAAAGTGCCAACAACAGTCGGCCACACTGGAAACACGGAGGAGCCCCTTTCTGGGGGGGGGGCCCCTCTGTGCAGGCACCACCCCTCCCCCCCCAGCCAACCACCACAGGCCGGCCATGACTTCTGAGGGATGACAGTGGCCTTGGAGACAGACTCCTGGCTCCTGGGATGAACTCAGTGTGAAAAGCCCTTTTCTAATATGCAGTGGGATTTTAACTCCCTAATTTCAAAAACCAATTATATTCAACAGTATTGTTCATACCTTAATATTAACATCAAAGGCACTTCTAAGTTAAATACAGTGTCTACAGCAAATGCTTTTAAAGTTAACAGTGCATATCATTTTAAAGTTAGTCCTAAGACGATAAGAACACACTCAGGATTTGAAGACGGAGGGATCTAGGATAAATTATGGTGTCCCAACACGGAGCCCTCAGGTGAGTTCAGTTGGAGACGAGAAAGCAACCAGAAACCACACGCATACTCACTGACATCTCCTGTGGGTTATCGACACTTCTTGAAAATACGCTAACCGTGAACTTAACTTTCCCAACACCTGCTTCTCTCAGGTGCATACCTGAGGGTCAGGTAAGCACTGGCAGGTGGCAGGGAACAGGGACGCAGACACATCTGACTGATCTGGCCACAGTAACAAGAGGGGGAACATCTGCCCACAGATTACCGGACGCTGAGCCTGACCTAACAGGACAGGAAGGACACCAAACCTGAAATGTGTGTGTGTCTCCTAAGAACAGTGAAGGAAACAACTCGACATGTCAAACGTTAGTGCAAATCTCAAGTTACTCTTCTGTATAGAATCACTAGAGCTTCAAAGGCCTAGGTTAGTGATTGTAATTCAGAGGGAAAGTTCTGGCTTCCCTCGTGGTGTGTGGGAAACACGGCCCTAGTCCTCGTTCACTAGTGTCTCGGTGGACAGCCAGATCTTGGCCCCACTCAGAAACTTGCTCAGCGGCGTTCCTGAAATGCTCCGTCTGCACAGGTTGCCGACGGGTGAGAAGGGGAAGGAGGAGGAGAGAAACTCGGGCGTCTCGGCGGTGTCGTGGGGGCCGCGGGCTCGGAAGTACATCCTGCTCTGGTCCAGCTCCGCGTAGCAGGCCTGCAGGGGGCCGGCCCGGTGCTGCCGCAGGGTCCTGCTGAGCACGTCCACCTCGTCGGCCAGCAGCGAGAGCTTGTGGAAGGCGGTGACGGAGCCCCCGCGGTGGATCTGGGCCTCAGGCACCCAGCGGAGGTAGCAGAGTTTCCACAGTTTCACGTGCACGCCAGACAGACGCGGCAGAAGGACGCCGTGCAGGTCGGCTGGCTTGGAGAACCACTCCCGGAAGAACGTCTCCATGCCTCCATCCTGGCCCTCGGCCGACAGAGCAGGGGCCAGAGCAGGGGCCGGGGTGGCCTTCCCTCCCAGTATCAGTGAGTTTCTCCGCGGGAGGGACTCTTGGTCGCTGATGAGTCCATTTTTGAAGGAGGCTGGCATTCCTCTCAGCGTGGAGCTGTAGTTTTTCTGCACGGGGGAGAGGGGAGCATTACTGTCCGTGGCTTCCCTTCTCAGAGACAGCAAAGGCACGCCGGCAAACAGCGCGGGGCTACGGGACACTGGTGGAGTCCGGACAGAGAGCACTGCTCCTCCCTTCCACGCCGTTCCAGCCCCTCATGGGGCAGCCTTTCACCTTTCGCCTGGCGCTGCCCTGCCCCCACCAGCGGGCACCGAGCAGGAGGGGTGCTCACATGCACGTGGCTAAGGTTTCTGGCTCAGGAGGACCCTATCCTGGCTGACTCTGGAAAGAACAGGCAGATGGACAGGTTTCAGGAGTGAGCCTCCAGGCCGAACTGCAATCAGCTGACTCTCAGACGCCCAGAAGAAAAGTCAGAGTCTATCCGGTCAGTTAAGAAGGAGTGACCTCTCAAGCCTGCACTGAAGGCGTGGCACGGGAGGGACTTGACTTTCATGCTCTGTTCTACACAAGGCCCTGGCTGCGGGCAGTGCCAGGCCCCTTGCTAGTGCTCCCACCAGTTACCTTGGTCCGCCGGAAGGACTGCGCCGAGCCGTTCTGCACCCGGGGCGTGCTCCTCCCAACGTACAGCGGGTTGTGGAAGAGGGTGCGGTCCTTGGCTGTGAACTGAAGGGACCAGTCCCACACTGAGGGAAATTTTAAACCCTTCTCATCACCCAATTGGATATTTTTGCTTATAGCAAATTCCTGTAAAATAAAATTGTTGAACCTCTATGAGAGCCGCCGCAAGAAAGGTATGCTCCCACGACTTCCTGTTCTTGGACGGCTGCTCACCAGCAGACAAGCCACCTTCCGGAACCAGAGCGACTCCAGCCCACGGAACCACATGCTGTCCTTCCAGAGCAGGGGCCTGCCAGCTCTGCAGGCCCGAGGACACCCACCCCCGCGTGAGTGAGCACGTCCTCGTCCCGAGAACACAGGGAAGCCAGGCGTCTGGGCCGTGAGGTGCTACTACGAGAAGTCAGACTTCATGAATGTGGTGACATATGTCAAGGTCACTCGGGGACTGCAGCATCCTACTGGCTACGCACATGATGACACATGTGCACCATCACCTGCTGGGTGTAGAACCGGTGAGCGACTCAGCAGAACTTCCCCTGGGAGCAGTGGCTCCATGTCCCTCCCACTGCTTTCTCACGGAGAGCCACATGTCACTACCTAGGGCCCTTGGTACCGGGATCACAGTGCAGGGGCCGGGAGGCTCGTGCAGCCTGGTGACCTGCCGCCCATT
This sequence comes from Saccopteryx leptura, assembly GCF_036850995.1. Classification (NCBI taxonomy): domain Eukaryota; kingdom Metazoa; phylum Chordata; class Mammalia; order Chiroptera; family Emballonuridae; genus Saccopteryx; species Saccopteryx leptura. Next base: position 56,757,140 of record NC_089515.1, on the reverse strand, counting down.
CTGCCCAGCACGACAGAGCCAGGCAGCACTGTGCTGTGGGAGACAGGTGACGGCCTTGCTGTCAGCCGGCCTGCCTCTCTGAACCCGCACGTGGCACAGACACAGCTGTGTCCCCATGACCTGGGAAGGACTGTCCTCACATAGGGTCTCTCTGGTTACCACTGGGCAGCCCAAAGGTGAAAATATAAACGCAAAAGCACAGTATTTCACACAGTTAAGACAAACTCACATCTGTAAACTACTTTAACATAATGTATGTCAGAAAAAAATACATAAACCGCTCGCTCATAAAAAGAAAACAAATTCCTAGATTTCCAAGTCTTCAAATAATTCAGAAAACTCATTCGTTATGGCTTAGCTGTAGCTAAAATAATTTTAAGTTATATATTTTACACCGCTCACAAAAACTAGGGGATCAGGGACCCTGCAGACACTCCAGGACTGTCAGCCTTTGTACAGGGCATTTTCTCCAATGAAATACAAGTTGGTTTTGCAACCTCATTTGCATAACTGAACAACTTTCTTTGACTTGTGGTTTGCTTTTCTGACATTCTTTTAATAAAAAAGAATCAAATGTGTTTTTTTTTATGGCTTCATATTCATTTTGAAACATTCCCTAATTTTTGTGAGCAGTGTACAAATGCAAGTTGTCCTTCACGTCCATCTCGAAAGAGCTGCAAAAGCCGAGCCGGGGCCCCGCCCTTACCGTGCTCTGCTTCACGCGCTGGTGCGGGGAGTTGAAGAGGAAGGTGCCCAGCAGCGGGAGGCGGGTGCTGTCGCCCAGCACGGCCAGGTAGGTCTCGGAGAACTCGAAGGCGGCCGGGTGCTGGTCCAGCAGCTGCCACGTGGCGTCCAGGAACAGCAGGAACAGGGGGGACTGGCAGGGCAGAGACGGGGGTCACCTGGTGGGTCCTTCGTCCCACATCCACATCCCCGTCTGTCACGGATGCTGGGGGACGTGACTGACACCGGAGCAGGAAGCGCTGGCCTGGGCGGGGCCGAGGGCCTGCACAGAAACTGAACGCGGCCAGGCCAGGCCACGCGGACGCTTGGCCTGACACACATCTCCCCACTGCCCAAGAAGCATGTGTACAGACGGGCAGCCTGTCACTAGGACCGGCGCACAGGGAAGAATGCGTCTCAGCCCAGCCTGGAGACGGCTCTTTAGGTCATAAAGCCACCACCCAAACCCAACTGCTGTCACAAGCTGTGTCTGGCCCTGCAGGCTCTGCTTCCAGAACCTTCCGCAGTGTCAGAGAACACAGGCTGCGCCTGCGCACAGCCGCTGACGCCCGCCAGGACTTCCCAGCGTTTCCCAAGCTTCCCGCTGAGGTTCCCCACGTTCTATGGTTTGTCCCTGAACGTGACATGTCACAGTCATTCACAGCCTGATGGGGGACCCTGGCAGCCACCGCCCCAGCTGTTACAAGAACGCCCCTTAATTTCCCATCTCGTCACTGTGTCCCCAGGCAGCCACGTCACCCTGACAGGCCAAGGCCATCACGGCCAATGACAAGAGCCGGCCAGGAGTGCGGCCGGTGCAGAGTGCAGCGAGCGGCCAGGGAGAGGAAGGTGGGCTCTCACACACCTCCTGTGCTGCTGCTCCGCACTGCAGAGGAGCCCACGCTGCTCTCCGAGCACCACCCCACTCGGGTGGACGCAGCCCCCTCCCCGGGCAGCCACAGCCCTGTCATCAGCATGCCCCCCCATCGAGGGCGTGCTGCACCCACTGCGGTGCCCCCGCAGGACACCAGGCACGCCTGCGCACACTCAGACCAGCGTGAGCACGAGGTCCTCACCTCCTTCTCCGACCTCTTCAGGTGGTTGCACCTGTCCAGGAAGGGATGCCCTGCCATGACCCAGTCCTTCTGAACCAGGCTCTGGAAGCCGGGGATGGTCCGGAAGTAGGGGTCCAGCATCACTTGGACCAGAGAGGCCACAATGCAGCTCAAGTCTCGTCCCTCCTCCTCTGTCAACAAAGCGGAAAGAAAAGTCACCACACAGGGAAAGCTGGGGTGGGGGGGCAGTGCTCCGGGCCGGCAGGAGCATCCATGCAAGGCCACCAGCAGCTCGAGGCTGCCGCACTTCCACGCCAGCTGACTTGGTGTGGGACGGGAGATGGCCTTTCATGTGGACATCTGCCAGGTCATGAATTGCACCCCTTGCAGGATTGTGGCCAAAACCTTCCCCAAATTCACTCTGCCCGTTGTGCCAAGGACAGTAAACACAAAACCATCCTACTGACAACTCCACGCGGTGAAGAGGGGACGGGGCTGTCCCCCACTATCTGGAACGGTGGCCCCCATTTCCCTCCCACCTCCTAGAGCTGGCACCCAGTCCACCCTGACATCGAAGCCAGCCAAACCAATCAGGAGAAAATTACTGACCAGTATCCCTTATGCTCAGACGTGAAACCATCAACAAAACGTGAGCACACCCATATCCGCAGGAATGCATCACTCTGAGAAGCGCGAGGCTGGCAGACCATTGGCCATCAGCGAAAGGAGCACCCTGCGCTGACCAGAAAGGGCACGGGCAGCACGGCCGCCTCGTGTGACGCGCAGAGAGCTTCCATGTGACGGAAGCCACGCTCATTCGGGATGAGAGCTCCTAGGAAACCAGGAGCAGAGGGGACTTCCACCTGAGCAAGGGAGTCGACCAAGACCGTGACCGATACTCCAGACAGTGAGGACTGGACACCGTCCTTCTGAGACCAGGAACGAGACCCGCGTGCTGCTCTGGCCACGTCTGCCCGATCGCACACTGGACACTGGGAGCTCTAGCTGGGGACTTAGGAGGAAAAGGAAACCAGGTGTCCGGCTCAGAAAAGAAGACACAACCTGCACATCTGCAGACAACACGGTCCTGGACGCGAGGGCCCTGAGACCCCTCGGGAGCGCCAGCTGACCCGACACACGAGCCAGCGAGGTCGCAGGAATTCTAGCAGCCGCCTCAGGACACAGACACAAACCTACCTGGACGGAAACACTTCAGACATAAAAGCAAAACACTGAACAAGATGTGTAACAAACTGGGCGCACGCCTGGTACAGGACACAGACACAAACCTACCTGGACGGAAACACTTCAGACATAAAAACAAAACACTGAACAAGATATGTAACAAACTGGGCGCACGCCTGGTACAAGCTGTACACTCTGAGACAACACAACAGAGAGGCCACACAGAGAGGCGGCGGCCCCGCGGCCAGGCAGCCACATCCTTCAGACGGCCAGCACGCCAGCAGCACCAACAGGTCCGGCACCCTGCTGCCAGAATCCCAGAACACGTGGTCGTCCCCAACAATGGACACCACTCAGGAAAGAAGCCCTGCTGACACGTGCTCTGTGAGCTTCAGAACCAGGTCACAGGACGGGGCAGACACACAGGGCTACCCATGGCATGATTCGTTCTGTGGGCAGCTCGGACAGATGGAACCCTGAGTCCCAGCCCGTGGAGGCCCAGGGCTGGAACACAAGGAATGTTCTAGGGGCGATAAAAAAAATTCTAAAACTGCATTCACTAAAAATTATCGTTCTCTACATTCAAAACGGGTGAATTTTATAGCACGTGAGCTTGAAAGACACATGCTGTGGGCCACTTAGAGCACACGGGCGCACGAGCCGACCCGTGCTGAGTGAGAATGCCCGCCGTGCTCCCAACAGAGGGCACTGCTGCCCCCCAACATGGCTGTGAGTGCCCCCGCCGCACGGGGCACTGGCACCTGAGGGCAGGGCCACCAGCTCCGCGGCTGCAGCAGGACGGCACGCTCACCTGCGCACATGAACATGGTGGGTCACCTCCTCCACAGCACCTGCTTAACAGAGGAGTTTATGTTGCCAGCACTGCTCCCAAACATGACACAAGATCCACCGACGGCCTGTTCGGCCGAGTCAGCCTCTTGATACCACACTTTCCTCAGAGCCACAGCCCAGCAGGGGTCAGAGGCGCGTGAGCTGGAACTTGTGTGAATGGGACAGATGACCACAAGGTCAGGGAGAAAGGACGCCCGGCCAAGATTGAGGCCCTGCATGATCCCACGAGGACCTGACGGCCACCCCACATGGCAGGGAGACCACGTCCTCTCGAACAACGTGCGCAGCCCAGGCGCTACAGCGCGGGAACGCCAGTGCCCGGCCCTCACCCTGCAGGACCACGGAGACGCGCCGGCTCTCCAGCATGCACACCAGCTCCGAAGAGTGTCTCAGGAACGCCCTGGGGACAGAGAGGGAAAACACTGCCAACACTGGAGTCCCACCACACAGCGGCCAGCGTGCAAACACCTGCCATCCAGCAAAGCCCGTCTTCCCGCTATCTACCCTGGTACTCAGTGCCCTTGAGACCCTCTCGGTGCTCCCGTGGGGTTCCCAGGAGAGAACACTGTGACTGTTCTATCAGGACAGGTTGTTAACCTTTACAAAGGGAGGGGTTGACTCAGGTCACAGTCCTGAAATGAGGAACCCACACAGGAGGGGAGGTCAGCCGGGTGCTGGGGGACAGGGGTGGGCTGTGCTGGGGGGACTCGAACTGGCAGCGGGAGGGAGCCCTGTGGTGCTGAGCTGCGTGCCATCCATGTGGTGGCTATGAGGACCCACACGCGTGACCAGCAGCACCGAGGACACCACTGCCCATCTCCTGGGTCCCACGCCACAGTCTGGTCCCGGCAAACACTGCCGTGGGGGGGGGGGCAGGGAGCGAGGGGGAGGGGGAGGGGGGCAAGGACGCGCTCCTGTGCTGTGTCTGCACCTCCTGTGAGTCCATGATAGATAGAAAGTTAGAGAAGAAAGGACACGGCTGTACAGACCTCACGTGCTCCAGCCACCGGGTACTCTCCAGGGAAGACAGCCACTTCTCTTCAGTCTCTTCAAAGGGCTCTGCAACAGGCGTGATTACACCTCATTACCTACACACAGTCACACAGACGCACACACTCAGGCTTTTCACGCTTCCTTTTACACAACCACAATCAGGCGCTCCATCGGTCTGTGACACCTCAGGGCTGGCCCTGCCTCGCACGTGGTTACCCAGCCCCGGTGGCCGAGTGCGGCAGGAAGGAGGGACCTCCCCGTCGGGGCCCATCCTGCCCACCCAGGTGTGCCCTGGCCCTTCTCAAGGTGACCCCACCTACACCCCCACTTCAGTCACACTCAGTTCTGACGGGCTGAGGACCATGTGCATGACTGTCGTCACCTCCCCCGTCCCCCTCCAGGCGGCACCCGCCCTCTGCGTACGACTGTTGTCACCTCCCCCGTCCCCCTCCAGGCGGCACCCGCCCTCTGCGTATGACTGTTGTCACCTCCCCCATCTCCCTCCAGGCACCACCCGCCCTCTGCGCATGACTGTTGTCACCTCCCCCACGTCCCCCTCCAGGCGGCACCCGCCCTCTGCGTATGACTGTTGTCACCTCCCCCACGTCTCCTCCAGGCGGCACCCGCCCTCTGCGTATGACTGTTGTCACCTCCCCCACGTCTCCTCCAGGCGGCACCCGCCCTCTGCGTATGACTGTTGTCACCTCCCCCACGTCCCCCTCCAGGCGGCACCCGCCCTCTGCGTATGACTGTTGTCACCTCCCCCGTCTCCCTCCAGGTGGCACCCGCCCTCTGCGCATGACTGTTGTCACCTCCCCGTCTCCCTCCAGGTGGCACCTGCCCTCTGCGTATGACTGTTGTCACCTCCCCCATGTCCCCATCCAGGCGGCACCCGCCCTCTGCGTATGACTGTTGTCACCTCCCCCACGTCTCCCTCCAGGCGGCACCCGCCCTCTGCGTATGACTGTCGTCACCTCCCCCACGTCTCCTCCAGGCGGCACCAGCCCTCTGCGTATGACTGTTGTCACCTCCCCCGTCTCCCTCCAGGCACCACCCGCCCTCTGCGTATGACTGTTGTCACCTCCCCCACGTCTCCTCCAGGCGGCACCCACCCTCTGCGTATGACTGTTGTCACCTCCCCCACGTCTCCTCCAGGCGGCACCCACCCTCTGCGTATGACTGTTGTCACCTCCCCCGTCTCCCTCCAGGCACCACCCGCCCTCTGCGTATGACTGTTGTCACCTCCCCCACGTCTCCTCCAGGCGGCACCCGCCCTCTGCGTATGACTGTTGTCACCTTCCCCACGTCCCCCTCCAGGTAGCACCCGCCCTCTGCGTATGACTGTTGTCACCTCCCCCGTCTCCCTCCAGGTGGCACCCGCCCTCTGCGCATGACTGTTGTCACCTCCCCGTCTCCCTCCAGGTGGCACCCGCCCTCTGCGTATGACTGTTGTCACCTCCCCCATGTCCCCATCCAGGCGGCACCCGCCCTCTGCGTATGACTGTTGTCACCTCCCCCACGTCTCCTCCAGGCGGCACCCGCCCTCTGCGTATGACTGTTGTCACCTCCCCCACGTCCCCCTCCAGGCGGCACGCGCCCTCTGCGTATGACTGTTGTCACCTCCCCCGTCTCCCTCCAGGCGGCACCCGCCCTCTGCGTATGACTGTTGTCACCTCCCCCGTCCCCCTCCAGGCGGCACCCGCCCTCTGCGTATGACTGTTGTCACCTCCCCCGTCTCCCTCCAGGCGGCACCCGCCCTCTGCGTATGACTGTTGTCACCTCCCCCACGTCCCCCTCCAGGCGGCACCCGCCCTCTGTGTATGACTGTTATCACCTCCCCCACGTCCCCCTCCGGGCGGCACCCGCCCTCTGCGTACGACTGTTGTCACCTCCCCCACGTCTCCCTCCGGGCGGCACCCGCCCTCTGCGTATGACTGTTGTCACCTCCCCCACGTCTCCTCCAGGCGGCACCCGCCCTCTGCGTATGACTGTTGTCACCTTCCCCACGTCCCCCTCCAGGTAGCACCCGCCCTCTGCGTATGACTGTTGTCACCTCCCCCGTCTCCCTCCAGGTGGCACCCGCCCTCTGCGCATGACTGTTGTCACCTCCCCGTCTCCCTCCAGGTGGCACCCGCCCTCTGCGTATGACTGTTGTCACCTCCCCCATGTCCCCATCCAGGCGGCACCCGCCCTCTGCGTATGACTGTTGTCACCTCCCCCACGTCTCCTCCTGGCGGCACCCGCCCTCTGCGTATGACTGTTGTCACCTCCCCCACGTCCCCCTCCAGGCGGCACGCGCCCTCTGCGTATGACTGTTGTCACCTCCCCCGTCCCCCTCCAGGCGGCACCCGCCCTCTGCGTATGACTGTTGTCACCTCCCCCGTCTCCCTCCAGGCGGCACCCGCCCTCTGCGTATGACTGTTGTCACCTCCCCCGTCTCCCTCCAGGCGGCACCCGCCCTCTGCGTATGACTGTTGTCACCTCCCCCACGTCCCCCTCCAGGCGGCACCCGCCCTCTGTGTATGACTGTTATCACCTCCCCCACGTCCCCCTCCAGGCGGCACCCGCCCTCTGCGTACGACTGTTGTCACCTCCCCCACGTCTCCCTCCGGGCGGCACCCGCCCTCTGCGTATGACTGTTGTCACCTCCCCCACGTCCCCCTCCAGGCGGCACCCGCCCTCTGCGTATGACTGTTGTCACCTCCCCCACGTCCCCCTCCAGGCAGCACCCGCCCTCTGCGTATGACTGTTGTCACCTCCCCCATGTCTCCCTCCAGGCGGCACCCGCCCTCTGCGTATGACTGTTGTCACCTCCCCCACGTCCCCCTCCAGGCAGCACCCGCCCTCTGCGTATGACTGTTGTCACCTCCCCCACATCCCCCTCCAGGCGGCACCCGCCCTCTGCGTATGACTGTTGTCACCTCCCCCACGTCCCCCTCCAGGCACCACCCGCCCTCTGCGTATGACTGTTGTCACCTCCCCCACGTCTCCTCCAGGTGGCACCCGCCCTCTGCGTATGACTGTTGTCACCTTCCCCACGTCCCCCTCCAGGTAGCACCCGCCCTCTGCGTATGACTGTTGTCACCTCCCCCGTCTCCCTCCAGGTGGCACCCGCCCTCTGCGCATGACTGTTGTCACCTCCCCGTCTCCCTCCAGGTGGCACCCGCCCTCTGCGTATGACTGTTGTCACCTCCCCCATGTCCCCATCCAGGCGGCACCCGCCCTCTGCGTATGACTGTTGTCACCTCCCCCACGTCTCCTCCAGGCGGCACCCGCCCTCTGCGTATGACTGTTGTCACCTCCCCCACGTCCCCCTCCAGGCGGCACCCGCCCTCTGTGTATGACTGTTATCACCTCCCCCACGTCCCCCTCCAGGCGGCACCCGCCCTCTGCGTACGACTGTTGTCACCTCCCCCACGTCTCCCTCCGGGCGGCACCCGCCCTCTGCGTATGACTGTTGTCACCTCCCCCACGTCCCCCTCCGGGCGGCACCCGCCCTCTGCGTATGACTGTTGTCACCTCCCCCACGTCCCCCTCCAGGCAGCACCCGCCCTCTGCGTATGACTGTTGTCACCTCCCCCATGTCTCCCTCCAGGCGGCACCCGCCCTCTGCGTATGACTGTTGTCACCTCCCCCACGTCCCCCTCCAGGCAGCACCCGCCCTCTGCGTATGACTGTTGTCACCTCCCCCATGTCCCCCTCCAGGCGGCACCCGCCCTCTGCGTATGACTGTTGTCACCTCCCCCGTCTCCCTCCAGGCGGCACCCGCCCTCTGCGTATGACTGTTGTCACCTCCCCCGTCTCCCTCCAGGCGGCACCCGCCCTCTGCGTATGACTGTTGTCACCTCCCCCGTCTCCCTCCAGGCGGCACCCGCCCTCTGCGTATGACTGTTGTCACCTCCCCCACGTCCCCCTCCAGGCGGCACCCGCCCTCTGTGTATGACTGTTATCACCTCCCCCACGTCCCCCTCCAGGCGGCACCCGCCCTCTGCGTACGACTGTTGTCACCTCCCCCACGTCTCCCTCCGGGCGGCACCCGCCCTCTGTGTATGACTGTTGTCACCTCCCCCACGTCCCCCTCCAGGCGGCACCCGCCCTCTGCGTATGACTGTTGTCACCTCCCCCACGTCCCCCTCCAGGCGGCACCCGCCCTCTGCGTATGACTGTTGTCACCTCCCCCACGTCCCCCTCCAGGCGGCACCCGCCCTCTGCGTATGACTGTTGTCACCTCCCCCACGTCTCCTCCAGGCGGCACCCGCCCTCTGCGTATGACTGTTGTCACCTCCCCCACGTCCCCCTCCAGGTGGCACCCGCCCTCTGTGTATGACTGTTATCACCTCCCCCACGTCCCCCTCCAGGCGGCACCCGCCCTCTGCGTATGACTGTTGTCACCTCCCCCACGTCTCCTCCAGGCGGCACCCGCCCTCTGCGTATGACTGTTGTCACCTCCCCCACGTCCCCCTCCAGGCGGCACCCGCCCTCTGCGTATGACTGTTGTCACCTCCCCCACGTCCCCCTCCAGGCAGCACCCGCCCTCTGCGTATGACTGTTGTCACCTCCCCCACGTCCCCCTCCAGGCGGCACCCGCCCTCTCCTGACACCCAGGGGACTCGGCCTGCTCTGCACACGCTTTACTGCGGACACCACAACTGACCGCCCCCAGGGACACACTGCGGGCCCCTGGCACGTGTGAGCTCAGACGGGTGCACAACAATCTGTGCTGCACAGGTCGCCACACGGTCTCGTGCACTCAGCCCTGGTCTGAGGGGCAGCGAGCCGTCTGCAGAACCAAGACCCAAAGAGACACTGGCCCATCTCCCTCCCACACAGAAGTCCATTTCCTGAGGGCTGCTGACCCTCCCACTCAGTAGTCATTTGAACAGACATCTCAGTGAGCCTCTCATTAAATGAGTCTATTTCTGTATTTTTAAGGACTATCACGTCTCCTGGTGTGCCCCACACCAGTGGGCTATATCCTCCATTCCCTACGCACAGGTGTGTACAAAATAGCTGTGAAATTACCGTTAACGCACAGTTGTTTCAGTTTCACAAAAGCCACTTGTACTTCCTGGATACTGGGCAGGGTCTTATCCAAATCTGACTTGTAAACGTCACTTCTCTGTGGATGGCTCTTAGTTATTGCAGTACAAATCCTAGTAAACACAAAGACCTTTAGTCACTCCTCATTCATTTAGTCAACATGCGTTTCCTGGACACTTAACTCTGAGCCAAGACCCTGCTCTACGAGCTGGGGACAGAGAAACAGGACAGGCTGGGCCTCTGCCTTCAAGGGCTCAGGGTCCTGGTGCTGTGGGGGACAAAAGAGAAAAGAAGCGTCCACGGGGAATGCCATGGTGACGTCATCAACTGAACACAGGCCCCCTGGTCAGAGGCGGCCACTCTGTGTAGCTGGTACCGAAACCAAACCCCGGATGACTGGAGCCACACACAGATCTGGGAACAGTGCTTGGGGCCGAGTGGACAGCTAGTGCTTTCGAGACCTCAACATGGAAGAAGTCTGATTAGACTGGAGATACTGATTTGATGGTCACAGAGGCCACCGGTGAGCTTGTTCAGGAGAGAGATGCAGAAGAGGAGGAGGACATGGCCGTGGACAAGAGGGCGGGCCTGCCCGGGCCCAGGGGGCAGGAGGCGTCTCCCAGAGTAAGAGGAGCAGGTGCTGCACGGGGGGCTGGCGGAGCGCCTGTGGCGAGCGGCACTGAGAAGCGACAGGAGGCGTGCTGATGGCAGCAGAGCCCCCCGTCCGTGGCGGCTAACGAAACCGCACATGAGCCACTGTGCCCAAAGGCCGCAGAGTGCGTAAGAAAAGGTGACTTCCCCCGAAGTGCCTCAACAGGAAGTCGGTGCTGGAACGTTAAAGCAGCGCTTTGGCAAGATGTCAGCACGCAGGGCCTTTGAACGCCTTACAGCGAGAACGGACTCATGTTTAGACTCAATGACGTATCAGTGAATTCTAACAGTCCCGTTCTTTCCAAAGTGGCGATTCTCAGTAGGAGGTGTGGTGCTAACGCACGAGACCAGGAGTCCCGGGCTCACGGACGGCCGCATCCCTACCTCTGGTCAACCTTCCTCTGCTGCAGTGCGTCCTTCACAAGGGCCATGCGCACCAGCGCGCTGCCGTTGGCGTGGCTCCAGCACCAGAGCTAGGGCAGGACAGGGCAGAGTCACGGGCTGCGTGGGGCACAGCCTCGCCGCCACGGCACCCAGCACGGGCCACTCACCGGCATCCTCCTGCCGACGAAGGCGTGGGAGAAGGTCTTGAGGTCCTGGTCTGCCAGGGAGCTCGGCACCACGAAGTATTCTGGGAGGCTAGAGGGAGCAGACCACGCGTGACCCGGCGGTCATCCAGGGCAGCAGAGCTGGACTGTCCGCACAGGCCGCCCGGACTCACCACGTGGATACCATGTAGCCCTCGTTGATGGAGCAGACCCTCCACCCGGACTCACCACGTGGATACCATGTAGCCCTCGTTGATGGAGCAGACCCTCCAGCCGGAAGCGCCCGTCCTCTTGATCTCCCTGTCCCAGTCCGAGTATGTCTCAAAGAGGGGCGTTTTCTGGGGGCCGCCACCCCCAGCAGCACTGCTGCCTCCCGTGGGCGTCCCGTTAATGGTGCTGGCTAAAGAAGAAACCACACTGTTAGTTCTGTTGTGACAGTCGACGTCATCCGACATGCCCTGCCCTGCTGATGCCTCCTCCAGAGGTGGCCTCCTTCCTGCTCGTCCTCCAAGTCCCTCCGAGACTGGAACGCACCCAGCAGCCCTGGCCACAGCTGGCCTTCCCTCTGGGAGCCCGCATCTCATCTGTCCTCATCCCTTCTGCCCCCCCCCCAGTGTCCTTCCTCCAGCTCAGCACCTTCCCACACAAGCAGGGCGGGCCACCTGACCCTGAGGACCTGCCGTGGTCACGCAGGACCACTCTACACTTCCCTCCCCCCTGCCGCTGACCGCCCCCCAGGGATAAACGGTGCCCGCGGCCCGCGTCTCCTCTCGTTTATTCTCCTCGGCTTCCATGGAAACTGCGGGCCTGTGTCACCCCTGCCCCAAATTCCGGGGAGCCAAGTCACTGCTCATTTTCTCGGTGTTCCGCTGGAAAAAGAAATGCTGACGAGCATCTCTGTTTCCAAGCCATCAGATCCGGCCCGTGCTAACGGAATTCTCGTCTTTCCTGTGTTTCACAAACTCTTCTCTGCTACTTCCAATCGGGGCTCCTCTGACAAGCTCACGGGATGCCCTGTCCCCACCAGAGTGTCCGTCCACAGGGACCGTCAGCAGGAAGTGCCTGATCAGAAGTCCCCTAGCAAGGAGCCTCCTCTGTGTGGGGGCTGCTGCTTCCCCAAGGGGAAGGCGTCCCCACCGTTAGCCTCCTCTCCCTGCCACTCTGGGCCAGACGGCACAATCTCCCGGCCCCGAGACTTGCTGCGTGGCCACAGCTGTGGCAGGTCTCCCCATGACCCCCAACTTGTGACTGTGCTGCACCTGCCACACGCCCACTTCCCTGATGCTGCCTGCTGCCCTGAACTTCCCACGGAACCAGCATACCCGGAAGGCCACCTGCATGTAACTGACCTGACCCTGACTTCCCACGACTCCCAACCCCCGCCCTCCTCTGCAGCCATGAAGCCCTCCAGCGTCCCACAAACAGGCCACCTGTTCCACACTTTATTAACACCCGGTGTGAGCTGCTGTCTCCCGAGAGCCTGTGTGAAGGCTGGACAGTGACAACACAGTCAGGTCTGACGTCCGGCCGAAAGCACAGCACCAGACCAGCGTGCTGGACATGCCCCTATGACCCGGACAGCAGAAGAAGCCACTGCCCTGCACTGCTCAGGTTGTGAAGGGCATGGTGCCATGCCAGCAACCTGGGGTGTTGTCAGCATTGTCCGGTGCCTCCGATTTTAGCAGAGCTTGTTGAAAACTAAAGTGCTAACTCCAAGCACAGATTCTGAGTCCCTCTCTGTCTGACCCTTCTCAGAATAACAAAATGAGAAGGAACCGGGAGCTGTGATCTCAGAATGCAGAACCTTCCCGGAATTCCCGGCAGAGCCCACTCCACATGCCGTGGTCCCAAGCCCAAACCCACAGAAAGAGACGCAGTGTCAGGAAATCTCTGTGACCACATGACCCACACGGTCAGCCAGCAAGTGCAGAAAAACGTCTGACAGAGTTTAACACCTGCTCGTGACTTAAAACAACAAACTTTAGCAAATCAAAATAAGAGAATTTCCTTAACTTGACTAAGAATATTTATCAGAAACCCACAGCAAACATCACCCTCGTTGAAACCAGGAAGCCCAATGTCTTCACTAACGCTCACCACGGTGCCTGAGGTCCCTGCCACACAATGACAGCCACCACCAAGACAGAAGTAGGAAGAACTTCTACTCATCCTCGCAGGGCTGAGCCCCAGACGGAGCCCTCTGCAGTGCTCCGAGGGGGTGGGCTCAGGGGGCGGGGCTGCGGGCATGTGGGTTAGGACGGGAGGCCTTGCCTGCTTGCTGTTCTGGTGGCTCAGCTGCCCAGGACTGCCCGTCTCCATGGCAGGACTCGGTCTTGAGCACGCTGCCCTCCACAGGGACGTGCAGCCGACAGTCTAGCAGCCGAGTCTGGAAGCTCTAACCTTTCCAGAAGACCCCATGGCCTGACGGTGCCCGCGGCCTGCTCTACGAACGGGACTCAGGCCCCAGCAGCCGCCAGCACAGCCGCTCGTCTCAGAGGACCTGGGCCTGGCAGCCAGGTGACAGGTTCTGGGACGCGCTCCTCAGCCACCCCGAGTGAGGCCTGATTCTCAGAGCTGAGGAGTCTGAGCAGGACTGTGTGAAGTCCTCTCGGAGACGCCCACCTGTGTTCACAACGGCTCCCAGCAACAGTCACGACACGAAAGTGGCCAGCACAGGAAGAGAAGTCGACCAGCGTGACAATTCAGCAGAAGTCAGGTGTGCAGGCAGAAACAAACTGGTCGTGACGTTCGAGCACGGCGGGTCGGAGCACGGGCTCTCCCCGAGACCTGAGCCTGTGGGCCGGGCGCAGCCTCGCGGCCGTGAGTCCCAGAGGTCCCCCAGGGGCTCCGGTGCAGGCGGCTGCTGAGGGGACGCAGGGACTCAGGAGACAGGAGGACCCACCACAACCTGACAGCTACACGGGAAAGGGGACAGGACCGCCACACCACGCAGGGACCTCAAAGGCCCCCACGCTGTTTCAAGTGAGCTGTGCACACTGGGAGTGTTTTCCAAACAAGCATTCAAGGAAGACCCAATACCAAGACCTATGTTAATGAAAAGCATAAAATCAAAAAGCAAAATAAACGTCACTGAGCACGTCCACTTCCTGCCGTGCGTCTGCATCACGGCCTTGGGCGACACTGGCCGTGGACAGAGCTGCTGATCCTGAGGCTGCAGGGACCTCACGGGGTTCTCAACGCTTCAGAGGCACAACATGACTTCTCACCAACTGTGTCACAAAAGCACGTCTGTGCTGTTTGGACATAATTTGCCCAGCAACAGCCTGACTGATGAAAGCAGAGTCCTGTGGTTTCCTCCAAGTTCAAAGACAACAAATGGAAGCATTGTTCTCCTGCGACTGGACAGCCTGTCATGTGGGGCGGACCGCCTCCCAGAACGCAGGACCCGGCCAGGCACCTGGCTGACCGCTGAGCTTCAGAGACGGTTTATGCTCTGGCGACGCCAACTGTGACGGACACCTGAACGCCCAGGGCCCGCTGAAAGACCTCTCCTTAGCAAACGGACGGCAGGACCGCCCTCTGCCTCCGGTTTCCTGTCACCCACCTGCCCCATGGAGGACTTCCTCCTCCCGCCACGCATCCAGGTGCCACCCAGGAGCTCGTGGGGATGGTTGGTCTCTGCCACACACACTCGTGCACTCTGACTGTGGCGTGGGACCTCGGGCTCCTTCTGACCTTAAAGGTGCAGCGTGCGCCTCTGCAACGGCACAGAAGGGCACCGCGTCTGTGACCCCAGGAGGAACCTCCACGAAACCCTGCCACGTGTCACGTGAGTACTTGTCAAAAGAGAAAGAGTCTTCAGCATGTAATATGAAGTGTCCATAAACATTTTAAGTGTTAGTTGTCAATTGTATCAACAAGCTACACATGAGGAAATAGAGCTGACTGATGCACATGAGAAAATCCAGGAGCACAGCGACAGACTGAATCAGCCACCTAAGGCATCACTAACCCAGACGCCCACGAGGAACAGGTGACAGCCACTGTGGGGAGTCCCTGAGGTGGCGTCCGGTCACCACACACACAGGAAGTCCCTGCACGTGCTCTGCACGCAGCCACTTCTGCACAGAACAAGGGCCCAGGCACTGGTCTGAGCTCGACAAGCCACAGATCTGTGCTCTGCACGCAGCCACTCCTGCACAGAACAAGGGCCCAGGCACTGGTCTGGACCACGAAGACGTGGAGCGGGCGTCAGAGCGCCGGCAGCTCCTGCTCCTCCCGCCCTCGACCACCACCTGGTGACCAGGCCACAGCGTGCTCAGGGGCCCGCGGGACGCTCGCCTGAGGCAGCACAGGACCCGCCCTGCTCTCTTGAAAGACAGAAAGGGGGTTTGCTTTACATGAAAAAATAAATGTAAAATGTCAACTGTATCACTCAGGCCCAGGTTACAATTAGGGAAAATTAGCACTTTGTGGTCCAAGTTCTAGAAACACAGGGCCCTCAGAAGCAAGCTGCCCGCTCTGCTCCGCCAAGCAGGACTGCTGCGTGCCACCTGGAAAGACACCGGGCCCGGCTGTGAGCCCGCTGCCTCTACTTGCGCCTGCAGGGGCTGCGTGGGGGCCCGTCCTGACGCAGTCACAGCAGGGACACTGGAATGCTTGTACTCTGCAGACCACACACATCAGGGCCACAGGTCTGGAGGAAACAGACTGTGAAGACCAGCACAGTTAATGATTTATAAGATCCCCTCCAGGCCATGCTGGGTGGATGGGTCTTTCACTGTAAACATGTAACTGATTTACTTCTCCTCCTTCAAGAGTGGGAAATCATGTGACCCAGCAAGCACACTGATGTGCAGTCACCAACCCACAAGGGGCTAATCTCCCTCTGTTCTTTTATGAGATTTTAAAATATGGTTAATCTGCTTGACCAGGTGGTGGTGCAGTGGATAGAGCATCAGCCTGGGATGCTGAGGACCCAGGTTCAAAACCTCAAGATTGCTGACTTGAGTATGGGCTCACCAGCTTGAGTGTGGGGTCACTGGCTTGAGTGTGGGATCTTAAGATATGACACCATGGTCGCTGGCTTAAGCCCAAAGGTCACTGGCTTAAAGCTC
This sequence comes from Saccopteryx leptura, assembly GCF_036850995.1. Classification (NCBI taxonomy): domain Eukaryota; kingdom Metazoa; phylum Chordata; class Mammalia; order Chiroptera; family Emballonuridae; genus Saccopteryx; species Saccopteryx leptura. The sequence continues at coordinate 56,741,015 of NC_089515.1, read as the reverse complement.
AAGGTCGCTGGCTCGAGCAAGGGGTCACTCGCTCTGCTGTAGCCCTTGGTCAAGGCACATATGAGAAAGCAATCAATGAACAACTAAGGTGCTGCAACTATGAGTTGATGTTTCTTATCTCTCTCCCTTTCTGTCTGTCCGTCCCTCTTTCTCTCTCTTTCAAAAAAAATAAAATTAAAAAATAAAATAGGATTGACTTAAACTGTTTTAGTATAAAGAGGAATGCACAGAACTGCACGGCCATCTGGATTTTCCTGTGTGGCCACTGCTGACCACATGTGGACAGAACAAGTTCACACTTATAAAAACTGCCCAGGATACACGTGTCCGTGGACTAATGCTCATCTTCCTCTCTTCAGTCGTACTCAGAAACGTCAAGTCAGCGTTCTGACCGCCTTTGTGAAGTCCGCCAAAACATTTAGGCATTTCAGCGCTGGCACAAAACCATACCATGCCGGAGAAGATGTGTTTAAATGCCTTTTAATTTTCTGCCAGTTTTCTTGAAAGGTAAGACTAACGAGCTAAACGTGACAAGGGGGCAGGTCTCTTCCTCCAGCACAGAACACAGGCCCCTGACCCGAGTCCTACGCTAACCACAGCTCACAGCTCTCCCTGCTCGCCTGTCAGGAAACAATCAAACACTCTCTCTCTCTCAGGATCCAGTGCTTACTCCTAACTGCCGTGGAGCTAATGAGTCTAGTCATTAAAATTCACGTGGTAGGAGACTTCTAGACACATAAGAATAAGAAACGTACACAGTGTAAAGTCAGTTACAATATCAAATGTTTTCATATTTACCTGAATTGTGGTATTTTTTCCCAACATATTCAAATGCAAAGAGCAGCTGGAGGTCTGCTGGCTGGGAGTAATGAGCTATGGCAAGGCACACCTAGGAAAAATTCTACATTTAGAATCGGGGTGACACACTTGTTAAACGCAATGCACAACAAGGCCTCGCCTCCCGGGAGCACGGGGCGGTGACGCACAACCGCACCAACAGGGCTCCCACCGACCTGAGGGGGTGGGGGGTTGCTTGCTGCTGTGTCCCAGACACCGGCCAACCTCCGGTGAGTGGACCGTAAGTGCTCAGCAAGTGTTTGCCAAGCAGAGGTACAACAGGGAAGTGACTTATTTCAGATAAATGGCACTTGAAAAGTACACAAGCATTCCCCCAAGGGGCAGCGACACAGCCACTCCTAAATAAATAAAAAAAGGAAGTTTCCCAGCCAAGTGGCCTGACCAGGCAGTGGCACAGTGGATAGAGCATCGGACTGGGATGAAGAAGGACCCAGGTTCGAGACTCCGAGGTCACCAGCTTGAGTGCGGGCTCATCTGGTTTGAGCAAGGCTCACCAGCTTAGACCCAAGGTCACTGGCTCAAGCAAGGTGTTACTTGGTCTGCTGAAGGCCCGCGGTCAAGGCACATATGAGAAAGCAATCAATGAACTAAGGTGTCACAACAAAAAACTGATGATTGATGCTTCTCATCTCTCTCCGTTCCTGTCTGTCTGTCCCTATCTATCCCTCTCTCTGTCCCTGTAAAAAAAAAAAAAAAAAAGGAAGTTTCCTTTTGGGTGGACTGTAATTTAATACCAGCAATTTGGAAGGCTTTATTGCAAGGTATGAAAACTTGATGTTCATACTTCGTGGATTAAAAAATGTAAACTTAGGCCCTGGCCGGTTGGCTCAGCGGTAGAGTGTCGGACTGGCGTGCGGGGGACCCGGGTTCGATTCCCGGCCAGGGCACATAGGAGAAGCGCCCATTTGCTTCTCCACCTCCCCCCTTCCTCTCTGTCTCTCTCTTCCCCTCCCGCAGCCAAGGCTCCATTGGAGCAAAGATGGCCCGGGCGCTGGGGATGGCTCCTTGGCCTCTGCCCCAAGCGCTAGAGTGGCTCTGGTCACGGCAGAGCGATGCCCCAGAGGGGCAGAGCATCACCCCCTGGTGGGCAGAGCATCGCCCCTGGTGGGCGTGCTGGGTGGATCCCGGTCGGGCACATGCGGGAGTCTGTCTGTCTCTCTCTGTTTCCAGCTTCAGAAAAATACAAAAAAAAAAAAAAGTAAACTTAATAGAAAAGCTACCCCAAAATACAAGGGTGGCTCAAAGAGGTATAGTGAAAAAAACCCAAAAACCTGCGTGGCTAAGTGAAAGGGTCTGAGACGGCACCTGGGCCGTAAACCGTGGGCATGGATCCCACGGGCAGCGCCGGCACCCTGAGCAGCAGGCAAGCACGTGCCAGGGGACCAGGAGTCGGTTCCTGTCTGGGCCCTGGTCTGCCTGTCTGTGAGGTGAGGACGAGGCTGGCGGCCAAGGGGGGACCGTCACCTCCACGCTGGGCCTCTGCAGGCGCTGCACACGGGACGTCTGAGCAGCAGGTGGATGTCATGCCTGGTGCCTACAGAGCCCCGAGCAGACGGGGGGACAAGCCCAGGTAAACGAGCAAGAAGAGAAGATACTGAAGACACAGGCGGGGAGAGCAGCAGACAGTCCACTGGAAGAGAGGAGAGCCACTCGGAAGGAAAGCGTGAACCAGCGTGACAGGCTCTGCACAGCGAGCCAGTGAGCAGGAGTACAAGCAGGAGTTGTCTGTTCGTCTGAGTGGGCTGAGCAGCTCTGAGAGCTCACAGGAAGTGTCAGCCTCTTGTTTAAAATACAGTAAGCAGGCCTTCTACATCACCATGTTCCCGTCTCACTGAAGCGTGCCCCTGAGAGCACAGAGGCCAGTTAGCTGCATTCTGCTATGAACAAGCCTCTAGGGACACGCATGCCACCTCTCTCTGGGCCTGCGGCAGAGCCTCCCGTGCCAGCTCAGGGCTGAGGCACCACATTCGCGTCCCGAGGCTGCGCGGCTGTCTCATTAAAGCACCTGTTCTGGCAGAAAAGGAGTGCGACAGGCCCCCGGGCACCACGCCCAGCCTGTGGGCTCTGCGGAGTCCCTGTCCCAGGAGAAGGGTGTGCACATGCTGTCTGGCCCGGGGCCCAGCCACCTTCCCTGCTCAGCTCGCCGGGCCTCCTCCATACCTCACCTCTGTCCACCTCTCCTCTCCATGGGCTCTCCTAGACCGAGCTGACTTCTGTGCCAGCTGCGGAAACCCTGTGCGCTCTGCATAGCAGCTGCTCCAACACGAGCGTTCCTCAGTGCTGGTGGCCGTACTTCCGGGCAGTCAGCTAAGAGTCACACGTGTCAGCACAAGTGAGACACACAGTTCTCTGCGTTCCTCAGTGCTGGTGGCCGTACTTCCGGGCAGTCAGCTAAGAGTCACACGAGTCAGCACAAGTGAGACACACAGTTCTCTGCCTTCCTGCCACTGTTAAGTCCGGCCTCCCAAGGGTGGAGGCGACACCTGTCCCTCTTCCCACAGGCTCCTGAGAGCCCGCCCTGAGCCTGGGAGCTGCGTGAGCAGCACACTCGCTCTGTTCTTGGGAAGCCGGCTCTGGCGGGGACGCAGGGGACAGAGGAGGGGACGGGTCAGCTGTCTGGGGGGGAGTGCAGCAAGTGACACAGCGAGGGAGGAAGGCAGCGGCGAGTCGCGTCGTTTGGGGACAGAGACCGGGAGGACCTGCCGCATGGGCGGGGCACGCCTGGCGACCTCTGCGTGCCCACCATGTCTGCGAAGCTCTGTGCACCCATGTGCTCGCTGACACGCTGGTTCCTGCCGCAAGGTGAATGCTCCAAGCCTGTGACGATGTCCCTCCTCTGAGGCTTCTAGAGAGCAGTCACAGGCCTTGTGTTCACTAAAGAGTCACATGCCACTGATGACGGAGCCTGCCTTTATGGTCACAGAACAAAGACTATCTGTGAGGCACAACCCACCGCAGCCGTTTCTAAACAGCCCCACACGGCTGACGTCCCGGTCACAGGGCTGCGCGTCTCAGAGCCGGCACAGAGACGACTGCGCAGACACTGCGAGGGAAGCCCAGGCTGACCCTGCACAGAATGGCTGACCCCTGGGGCAGGGAGCACACCTGAACCTGGTCGGCAGCGGGTGACTACTGGGTGTGGCTTCCTTTCCTGTGACCTGAGCGAGGGGCACCTTGCGGAACCCAGAGGCACATCCTCCTGTGTCACGTGGGTCACGCACGCTGTTGGCGAGGGACCCGGAGACGGGAAGGCCAACCAGGCGTCCTCTGCCCTGAGCTTTTCCACTGAGCCTCCTTTCAAAGCCTCCGTCCACGTTCCTGGCTCCTATCACTAAGCTTTGAAGACTTGAAGAAGTAGATCTCATCTCATATAAAACTGTTCTGATTTTGCAATGCTCTCCCTAAGCATCAAAATATGTCAGAGACACTCCACATCTTTGAACACCGAACAGTTCATTTGCCCTGGCAATCAAAGGAAATAAAGACAATCTTCTATTAAAGAAGTCAAACTAGGGTGAGCACCTTACTACAGGAAACGCAATTCTCAACAACTTCTGAAGTGACCTCAGGACCAAGGCTCCAGGGCTCCCTCCTGTCTGGCAGGGGCCCTGCTCTCCGCCCTGCGGTCTCTCCTACGGCCGGCAGGAGGTCGCCCAGGAGCACTGGGCTCTCCGAGTCCCCACTGGGAACAGCACGGCCCCCTATGTGCCCACGGTCTGAAGGCCACCGAGAAAGTCCCCGATTCAAGGCAAAAGCGACAATTCAGGAAAGGCCAATTGTTTCTTTAAATCCACGAGCTGCATTTTCACTTCCAGGAAGTAGGCCTGAACAAGCAAGAATAAAATGGAGGTTCAGGGCACGTACCTCACTCACCATCTTTACACGTATGAACCGATACATGTAAGTGCTAAGTCGTTAAAAACAACCCTTCTCCACCCTGCTTCCGGCAAAGGTTCTCAAAAGGAAGTGGTGGCTCACAGCGGCTCTGAGCTGATGTCTCACCTGCACGGTCCAAGCCCTCTCAGACCTCCCCCATCTCCTCCCGCGCTGTGACAGCCCACGGCCGCAGACACGCGTGCGGGGGGCGGGGGGCAGCTGCACAGAGCTGCCCGGTTGTCCTCACGTGGCTCGTACAAGACTGCCAAGGGCTTCAGCGCAGTCTTTAAAGAGTGTGACCCCGCTTTGCATTCTGAGAGGTCACATTTCAAATAGAAATGTAAGTGCTTTCAGTATTTCAAAATTCATCATTGGTGCACCCGCCAGGGAACTCTGAGTGAGCATCCTAGTCATTCTAGAACATAAAAGATCGAAGCTTTTCCAGAAAGAGCTAAGCACTCAGTCCCCAGGAGATAAAGCCAGTCTGCAGCTGCCCCGGCTGTCAGCTAACTTCGGAGGAGAACTCCCCCTTGACATGAAATCAAGCTAGAATTTTTGTTTTTAGCTGATGAAGGAATTAAGCATTGGCAAGTCACATGTGATGCAACTCTCTGTATTTGGAAACATGTAAGTTAGGGAAAAATTGTCCCACTTATTTCTTCCTTCATGTCCCGCCTTACAAAAGACATAAAGGGTATTTCTTTCGGGTCTGCGGTAACGTGCTTTTTATAGTTGGAGACAGCGGGGAAAGGATTCCTGCGAGAAACCTGGTCTTGGGAAAGGAACAGAAAGCTGGCCTGGCTCTTCTGTGGACAGCTCAGGGAGGCCCCGCACTTGACAAGCAGCACAACAGACAAGGGGTTCCCTGAATTTCCTCAGCACATATTTCTTTGATCATTTCTGTGGGTGCACTTTTCACGTTGCTACTTTGTACTATTTTTCATTCCTTCATGCTTCATTTACTCAGTTAAACTTAGCTCATTGCCTCCAACTTCAAAAATGACCAACAAGCAATCTAGATGGCTCAAGAACCCCAATTTCCAATCACTGGATGTGTCCTCTGGAAGACCCAGCACAGCGGGAGATGCAAACCTTCTGGAGGAATACTGGGCCCGCGTCACGTTCTTACACAGCATCCTCTTCTCACTCGGCGCCCGAAGCTCTGTGCTATTCCCACGCTCGAGACACTGCCTCTTCTCAAGACAGGATCTCACACACAGACTCTGATGCTTTAACTGATAACCCACTAGCACATATTTAGGTTCAAGAGAGCAGGCAAGAATATTTCATACACAGCCTACCACCTACTGGAGTCTAAGTCTTTCCATGTAAGAGCAGGCCTCTCAGTGTGGATGTGAACAGCTAACGGGGCCTTCAGAGCTGCCAGCTGAGTTCTCACTAGTGCCGCAGGCTGACACGTGGCCTCACAGGCTCTATCTGAAGACCTCCAGCCACAGATCCCACCACCGCTCTGCCAGGTCAGCTAGTCCCAGTGGCCGTGACCGTCAGATACACAGCTCACGCTGGCCATCCTCCTGTGGAGAGACTGTGGATTCTAGTCCTAGAAATAAGCCTACCACCTCCTGACCAAGTGCACACAGTGCCCCAGATGGGCAGAGCCGGGGGATCCTGGTCGGGCGCATGCGGGGTCTATCTGACTGCCTCCCCGCTTCTAACTTCGAAAAAAACCAGAAACCTTCTTTAACGTGCTAACACTTAGAAAGCCCCTCCCCTAACTAGACACCTTCCTAACCCGTACATAACTAATTTCCAGTTTGCTGACAAAGTCCTGAGGTACTGAATTCAAAGTCTCACCAATACTCAATTACCTCCCCATCTTTTCAACCTTTAAAAAAACCTCAGCCGGTAATGGTCTTGACATAAAAGATATACTAATCGGCCCTGGCCGGTTGGCTCAGTGGTAGAGCATCGGCCTGGCGTGCAGGAGTCTTGGGTTCGATTCCCGGCCAGGGCACACAGGAGAAGCATCCATCTGCTTTTCCACCCCTCCCCCTCTCCTTCCTCTCTGTCTCTCTCTTCCCCTCCCGCAGCCAAGGCTCCACTGGAGCAAAGATGGCCCGGGCGCTGGGGATGGCTCCTTGGCCTCTGCCCCAGGCGCTAGAGTGGCTCTGGTCGCAGCAGAGCGACGCCCCAGATGGGCAGAGCATCGCCCCTTGGTGGGCAGAGTGTTGCACCCTGGTGGGCATGCCGGGTGGATCCCGGTCGAGCGCATGGGGGAGTCTGTCTGACTGTCTCTCCCCGTTTCTGGCTTCAGAAAAATACAGAAGAAAAAAAAAAAAGATATACTAATCTCCACACAATACTTTGCAATATTTTAGGAGCTGAATAAAAAAAAAAATTACAGACTATATTAAAGCCGCCATAAACCAGCCCAAAGAAATAGTGCTATTAACATCCTTGGCTCAGTCTTTATTTAAGTGGTTACCTGGTAACTTCACTTTAAAAAAAAAACAAAGACCCTAAACAGCGGAGAGATCAGAATTTGCACACAGAACTAAAACTGGAGCGTATGGTGCGAAACCCAGACCCCGACAGAGCTCAACAAGAAAGTATTACCTTTTTGGCACTTTCGGGACCTGACTCGTCAAAGCGAAACCGGACGATTCTGAAGTCTTTGCAGTAAATAATAAGCTCGGTTGGATTGAACTTCAGTTTCTGGTTGGGGCCCAGGACTTTCTGCTTCCTCTTCTGGTCATTGACTAAACGAGAAAATAAAGAAACACGTAAACGTGAACATTCTTCCTGGCGTCTCACTCTTTGGTGCGTTACCAGGTCACCACGTTTCGGGTAATGACACCACTTCTCCAACACTCACGTTTACGGGGTCCCTAGAACCTCAGGGGACTGATTTTAACACTGCTTTTGAAGACGTTTCAAATCATTCTTTGCACACTGGCCACTATCAACATCGAGATGTACTTTTACGATTAAAATTTTAATTTAAGACAGGACAAACACTAGTAAATATTAAGAGCTATACAGTCTGTTATCTCCGTTTTGAAATGATTTCTTGACCTCTCTCTTTCATTAATGATCCTGGAACTCAAAAAAAAAGAAAAGAAATAAAACCTACAGAAATAAAATTCCAAGGATCTGAATTTCTTCCAGCAATGTTTCCAGGGCACAATAGAATCAGCTGTACAGACCAAGCAGAGAACCACATACCCGTGACGATCTGCTCGATGCACGTTAAAGGGACATCGTGTTCACCGAGGAGAAGATTTCTGTAATGGAACTTCTGAAATAAAAAGTTACATCCATGTTAATTCTTCTCCCAACAGCCTCATGCTGGTAACACGATCTTCAGTCACTTTCAGAGTCAACAGCCTGACGCGATCACAGGGCACACACGCACACACACGCACATGCACGCACACGCACACGCACCTGCAAGGGCATCGGGTCGTCCGTGACAAAGGAGATTTTGAAGTTACTGCAGATCACGCACACGCATACGCACACGCACGCGCACACACCTGCAAGGGCATCGGGTCATCCGTGACAAAGGAGATTTTGAAGTTACTGCAGATCACGCACACGCATACGCACACGCACGCGCACGCACCTGCAAGGGCATCGGGTCATCCGTGACAAAGGAGATTTTGAAGTTACTGCAGATCAGCTTCCCCCACAGATCGTACTGATTCGTGTCTGTGGCAATGCATTTCCTCACAAAGTTGACTTCGTTTACAACAATCTCTCCTTAAAAAGAGAAAAATACCGCTGCGTGAGCTATGGCTGCACTAGGAAATGCCAACCGTCGCTGTGTGACCTCAGAGGAATGCTGCAGGAGGATGACAGGAAGGAATGCTGGAGGCCTGCTGTGCTCACAACAGGGTCAACAGGCGCTCCTGCACTGGCCAGACAGGGACCGAAGGCACGAGGGCCTGGACGCCTGAGCCCGGCCTGCCCTCCCCCCCCCCCCCCCGCCTGCCCGCCCTGCCCACCCGACCCCTCCTGTGGAAAGGCATTCTGGGGAAGAAACAGGCTCCGCCCTCTCCTTCTGAATACGACTTGATCGAACATTTGTATTTTATCAACATGCAGCCACATCTCCCAAACCAAGGTCTTCGGCTTCTTTTGTAAGGAATGAGAAAAGAGTTTGGCTTTAAACCTCAAAATTAACACAGAATGCCATCTATTTATTTAGGATATATTCCATAAATCCAAATGGGGTTTCCCTCTGATCTCAAATTATAACTTGGTGATAAAAGTTTAAACTACAGTTTTAGGGTTAAAAGAAAAGATTAAAGAATAAAAACAAGAAACCAAAACAAAAATTAAAACGTGCTTTGAAAAGAATAATTTTCCATAATTTACTTAGAGCTTGGTTATCATCGCTTCTTAATCTCAAGGTCCAAAGCTCAACCAGGCACAGAGACATCTTTAAGCCACCAGCCTGCAAGGCCAGTGACAGGGGCCAGGGCCCTGACCCCTCAGTCTATTCCACAGTCAGATGGAACGGGCTGCCACGACCCCCTGACCCCGACCGCTCTGATTGGGAAAGGTCCCAGTCAGAGTCCCAGCAGTCCTCTGGCCAAGTGACCGAGAGGGACAAGCCTGGCAACTCTGCACAAAGGGCCGATTCATGTCCCGGGAGGGGGCAGGCCCGCCAGAGGACTCATCATGCGACCCAGACTGGCACACAATCCAAAACTTAGGAGTTTATTTCTGGAATGTTCCGTAGTATTTTCAGGCTGTGGGTGAGCGCGGTGACAGACATGGACACCAGAACATAGACTGGGGGGACTGAGGGCCTCCTGTGCAGGGCAGCATGCAGAGGCCAGCAAGGTGGCACACGAGCACGGCACGGGTGGACACACTGGGACCTGACCCGGCTCAGGAGGACCTCACTCTGGAGGCGCAGGAACGGCGGGAGCTGCAGGTACAGGCAGACGGAGAATCAGGAGGGAGTAACGAGTGCGGCCTCAGCGATGAGCGGCGGCCGGGGGCAGGAGCACCAGACCCTGAGAGCCCCAATGTGGGGCGCAACCTAGCACCCAGACACCGCAGGGGCTGCGCTGCTCCTGGTTCCAAGCTCTCCACTTGTTCTAGAGCAATGTATCTACAAACCAAGACCCTACGAACACCAGTCTACAATCATCCCTCACCCTAACTACACTGAATCACACAATGGAACACACCCGAGAGAGAAAGCCCTCACCCAAGGCTGCGGAACCCCACCATGGGGGCAGGGGCAGGACCTGCAGGGAGGCAGGGAACCAGAACAGGGCGCACACGGGCCAGATGTGTAGTGAACACGTACAGAGCACGCCACCCCCACTTCCCAGACGGCCCTTAGCTGTGTGCTGTTCTGATCCGATCACAAAGGACTCCGACAATCAGTGCCTTCACCGAGCAGGGTGTCTCAGAAAGAAAATGCTGCTGGCGTTGGTGCTACAGAGGGCACAGGCTGGGTGGGGCCGACGCAGCCAAGCGCAGGGCTAAGGCCGGGTGGGCCCTCGCAGACGCAGAGCCGCAGTCCTTTCCGGATCTGCCTCCTGCTCCAAACCTGCTCAAGGGGCCTCCCTGAATCTCCCCTGCGGAAGCATCTCCCCAGGGACCGAGATCGCCTGGGGCAGGACCTCACCTTTCCCAGCCTTACTCCTCAGCCAGAGTGCGGGCATGTGCCCAGTGCCAGCTGACTCACTGGGATGCAGCACACGCCCTGCTCTCCTGCCCCTGCCCAGCCTCAGACCAGGTCCCAGTCCCAGCAGTGAAGAGGCTGCCGTCCCCATGCACCAGGGACCGCACACCCTCAGACAAGGTGCTGGCACACGGCCGGACAGGAAGTCCCTGCCTCCTGAGATGCCCCACTTTCTGGCAGCTGAAACGGCCGGGAAGCTGCTCCTCAAGCAGGGACGACTGTCACCACTGAGGGGACAGAGTGAGAACTCCTTCCGGGCTGACATTCAGTCCACGCCTTCCAGCCCCAAAGCCTAACCTGCACCCTCACGTCACCTGTGTCGTTAGGGAGGCCCCGCGCCAGTGGTTTGAGGCACGGCCTGGGCGTGAGCGCAGAATTCCACTACGCCCTTCCTCATGGCGACACTGGGCAGGTCACCCTCTGCAACTCAAATGGAGACAGCGGGCACCTACCTCACGAGGCCGTTATGAGGAGTAGCCTGTAAGCTGCAGGTCAGCGAAAGAGCACAGTGGACATCACACATGCAGGAACCCGCTTAGTAAGCAGCAGTAGCCTGTGTTCGTGGGGCTCCAAGGTAACGACCCTGGAAGCTCGCTCTGCCCCCCCCACCCCGCGTGACCGTGCTCTCTGGACCGACCCACCGGAACTGCGGCTGCCGGCAATGCTGCTGGGGAGGTGGCACTCAGCACCGATCTGAAAGCGGCCCGGGCACGCCTGTGCTCGTGCTGGCACACCGGTGCACTGTCAGCAGACGGGCTCAGAGTTCTGTCAGGCACTCAGCACCACAGTGCAGAACGCGGTGGACGTCCCAGCCGCGAGGGTTATCTGGCACAACCTCCATTTTATGGACTTCCACGAACCAGGCACCCTGGAAATCACCAGCCCACATAAAACACAACTTGCATTCAATTATTAGTTGGCTATTAGTTCCTTCTGTGATGAAGGTCATTTTAAATCGGGTTTGTTAAGTTCCAACAGAGCACTCTAACAACTACACACAAATAAACAATTGATTTTGTGTCCCAATTTTCATCTGCTTATTGAATTACAAGTTCAAGCTCCGGGCAGCTGAAGCAGGACTTCCTTGAACCCGAGGCACCATGCCAAAGCCTAGCATGAGACCCTGCATCTCGGAGCAGTCACGTCTTGTTCCCTGTGCCTGTGGACAGCCCAGGTGACGGGCCAGGCTTGCTCCTGGTTTCTGACCGCTGAAGGCCAGGTTCTCACCGCCTCGCTCACTCTTGCCGCCGTCTTGCAGACTTCACAGGCAGAGCAGGAGGCTGCATAGCTGAGGAGGGGCAACGGGGGTCCTAGTGGTAGTCAGGTGACAGGGCAGGGGAAGCAGGCTGGCCAGACAGGAAGGAGGAGGGAAGAGTGGGGGGGGGCTAAATGTGTAAGGAACAGGGTAAGTGCACATGGGGCGCCGGGTGCCAGAGCTCCTTAGTAGGCAAATATACAACTTTCCTGGATGCAAATATAGAGCTCTCGTGGATGCAAATACAGAGCCATGGGACAATTACCCTGGGTCAGAAGACGCAGATTTGGCTGTGATTCCCTAGGAGGAGACCGTGTAGGGTCAGGAAAGGAATAGACACCTTCCCCAGAAAACTCTGCTTCTTCAGTAGAAAGGTTAAGCTTTTAGTGAATTCTACAGAATGGCAGACCCTTCAATGTGAAGTTCTTCAAGCTTATGGGCAGTAACACTTTTCATAAGCACATCTTAAATACAAAAGCTGAGTTTTAAAAACCAAACACTGCCTTTGTAGCTAAGACCAGTGCTGTTTATTGGTTGTTGGGTCACAACCGGGGAAGAGGCAAATCCCAGCCTGAGAATGGCCGGGCCTGTTCAGAGCCGAGGGAGCAAAGGTCAGAGGCTCACGGCGTGCACAGCTTCCCGCAGCCGACTTCCACGCCTGCAGCAATGGAGGCTAAAGGCCAGCAGCCCGACAGCCAAGGTGACTTAGCAGTTCTGCTCACTTGCAGGACAAGCACAGGGGGATTAGTCAGCACACACATTAAAATAAGATCATGGGAACAAAACTCACTCCCATAATCAAGTTTAACACAACTTTTGAGTCGTGGACCTATAAAACGCGGTTGATGCTTTTAACGTGTTTGTTCCTACTTAATATTTGTATTTTTAAAGCACACCATGGGAAGGCTCCCTATTTGTCCAATGACCACCTGTAAAAGTTGAGTCACTTCACTGGGTTTAGCATGAAGTAATGACTGAAATCCTTAAATGTTGACAGTGGCCATACAAACTGGCACTGGGTTGTTACGGGTTTAGAACAGGCTTTTCTAAATAGCTGGTGACTTCCCCCAATGATCACAGCAAATGGCGAACTTTTCCTAACTATTAAACAAGGACCATACAACTCAAAACACCAGTCAAATATTTTATATGGTTTAAAACTAAACTACTGGCCCTGGCCGGTGGCTCAGTGAATAGAGTGTTGGCCCGGTGTATGGATGTCCAAGGTTCAATTCCTGGTCAGAAGCAATCATCTGCTTCTTCCCCTCTTTCTCGCCCCTCCCCCTTCTCTGTCTCTTCCCCTCCCACAATAAGTGCTTAATTGGTTTGAGCCTGGCCCTGGGCACTCCACTGGACCATGTCAGCTTCACGTACTAAAAGCACTTTGGTGCTGGAGCAATCCCACATGGGAGTGACGGGTAGATGCCCCCCCCCCCACCTCCAGGCACATGCAGAAGTCTGCCTCACTGTCTCCTTTCCTCACCTAAGAAAAACAAAACAACATAATAGTTTCCAGGTCCCTCCATATTGTTGCAAAAGGTAATATTTCCTTCTTTTTCATAGCCCCATAGTATTCCACTGTATATATGTACCACAGCTTTTTAATCCACTCGTCCACTGACGGACACTTGGGCTGTTTCCAGATCTTGGCTAATGTGAACAGTGCTGCCATAAACATGGGGGTACATTTATTTTTTTTCAGTCGGTGATATGGTGTCTTTGAAACTATTATGTTGAGTGAAATAAGCCAGGCAGAGAAAGAAAAATATCATATGACCTCACTCATTTGAGAAATCCAAGCAATAATGAGAACTGAGGAACAGAACCGAGACAGAGGAGGGATCACAGGGACCAGAGGGAGAGAGGACAGAGGGAAAGGGGATGAGATGGGGTCACCCTGAAGGGAAGGGGGAAGGGTGCTGTAGGGAGGGGGCAAGGGAGATGTTGAGAGGAATAGGGGGAGGTGGATGCATTCGAGGTGACCCTAGAATCTAACACAATTAATTAATTAAATAAATAAAACTTTAAAAAGCAAAACAAAACCTAAACTACTACCTGCCACCAACGCCCACTTCGACCTCCAGGGTTCTCTGAGCACATTTTCTGCTAACCCATTGCTTCCCCAAACCCCCAGAGGAAATTCTGCTCCCAGAGGGCGAAACATAGTTTCACCACAGACATGCTGGCCGTCACAACCAGGAGCTGGAAGGCGGGGGGCGGAGGCCAGGGTGCTGACAGACACCCCAGGGTGCACAGAGCGGGCCAACCGTGCCGCCGTGGGGACACCCAGCCTGTCTGAACCGAGACACCAGCACACCTGCAAACGCAGCTGACACCTTCAGAACGCAATTACCAAGTAAGGAACTCAAAGTTCACCCGCTCCGCCCGGGGTGCAGAGTCCCAGGCACGACACCGGCGGCTCCTCAAGGTCCGTAAACGCCCGAGGAACGGCGGATGGGCCGGAACGGGGAAGGAGGAGGGTGCTCCCGACCTAAGCAGTCACAGGCCGCTGTCAAAAATACACTGGAGCCCGAAACCTATGTCATTCTAATACACCATGTCACCCCCATAAATTCAACCTAAAAAAAAATGCAGAAAAAGAAAAACATCCCAGAAGACAAGAAGAGGAGGTGGTGTCGTTCTCCTCGCGTCCTGGGATGCTGGAGTGTTCCAGAACCCACACCGGTGACTCTCTGACCCTGCTGCTCGGTCCTCAGGACACCCGCCCGCTCTGCCCCTTCAGGAGTCGGACCCTCACCCGGATCAGCGTGAAATAAACCCAGGGACAGCCAGCCCGGGGGACAGCCAGCCCGGGGGACAGCCAGCCCGGGGGACAGTCAGCCCGGGGGACAGCCAGCCCGGGGCTCCCGTGAGCCCAGGGGACAGCCAGCCCGGGGCTCCCGTCAGCCCAGGGGACAGCCAGCCCGGGGCGCCCGTCAGCCCAGGGGACAGCCAGCCTGGGGCTCCCGTCAGCCCAGGGGACAGCCAGCCCGGGGCGCCCGTCAGCCCAGGGGACAGCCAGCCCGGGGCACCCGTCAGCCCAGGGGACAGCCAGCCCAGGGGACAGTCAGCCCGGGCGCCCGTCAGCCCAGGGGACAGCCAGCCCAGGGGACAGTCAGCCCAGGGGACAGTCAGCCCGGGGCACCCGTCAGCCCAGGGGACAGTCAGCCCAGGGGACAGTCAGCCCAGGGGACAGCCAGCCCGGGGGACAGCCAGCCCGGGGGACAGCCAGCCCGGGGGACAGTCAGCCCAGGGGACAGCCAGCCCGGGGGACAGTCAGCCCAGGGGACAGTCAGCCCGGGGCACCCGTCAGCCCAGGGGACAGCCAGCCCGGGGGACAGTCAGCCCAGGGGACAGCCAGCCCGGGGGACAGCCAGCCCGGGGGACAGCCAGCCCAGGGGACAGCCAGCCCGGGGCGTCCGTGAGCCCAGGGGGGACAGCCAGCCCGGGGCGCCCGTCAGCCCAGGGGACAGCCAGCCCGGGCGCCCGTCAGCCCAGGGGACAGCCAGCCCGGGGGACAGTCAGCCCGGGGGACAGTCAGCCCAGGGGACAGCCAGCCCGGGGGACAGCCAGCCCGGGGGACAGCCAGCCCGGGGGACAGCCAGCCCGGGGCGTCCGTGAGCCCAGGGGGGACAGCCAGCCCGGGCGCCCGTCAGCCCAGGGGACAGCCAGCCCGGGGGACAGTCAGCCCGGGGGACAGTCAGCCCGGGGGACAGTCAGCCCGGGGGACAGCCAGCCCGGGGCGCCCGTCAGCCCAGGGAACGACGCTGGACCGAACCCGAACCCGAACTCAGCCGCAGCCGCGACTCGGGCACCTGTCCGGGCTGCCGCGTTTACCGGGCAAGAGCGCGGGCTCCAGTCTTTTAATCTTCGGCTCCGAGTTCGTCTTGTCGTCCGTCTGAAACACAACGAGCGGGATAAGTCTTCCTCCCCGGGGCCGCGAAGGCGAACGACCGTCCGAGCGACGGGGACGCCGGCGGCCCACGCGGCTCCCGCCCCCTGAGGTCCCGCGCGTTTCCCCCGAGTTCTGTCCGACGCGGGGCCGGGCACGGACACGGGGACCTGCACGCGGCGACAGGTGGGCAGCCGGCCGCCCGGTGCCTGCGCTCGCCGGTCCGTCCGCTCCGGGCGCTCCCCCGGGCGGCGTCCCGCGGCCCCGAGCCCGAGCGCAGGGTTCCCGGAGCCGGCGGAGGCGCCGCGCGGCTGGGACGCGGACATGGGGCGGGGGACACGGGCTCTTCGCCGCTCCGGCCCCCCGGCCCCGCACCAGCCCCGGCCCCGGCCCCGCACCGGCCCGACCCCGCGCCCCGGAAGCGCCGGCCCCGGCGTGGCTCTACCTGCGGCGGCGGCAGGAGGTAGGACCTGAACGTGGGTCGAGGCGGTTTGAGGGAGAACATGGTGCCGCCGCCTCCGCGCCCCGGGACCCGCCGCGGACCGGTCGCCGCGCTGCCGCCTCCCGTTCCTGACGCCCGCGGGCTCCGAGCTCCCCGCGAGGCCAGCCGGGCCCGGCGCACTGACGGGCGGAGACGCGGCCGAGCGCCCGCCCGCGCGGGGCGGAGCCGGGGCAGCCGGGGCAGAGTCGGGCCGGCTCGGGCGCCACCGCCCATCCCCGGAAGGGGCCCCGCGTCCCGCCTCCCGCCCCGAGAGACAGCGCGCGCGAGGCCGGAACGCTAGGTTTGCGCCGCGCACCCGCTGCCCCGACCTCCTCAGCGAGGGTGCCGGGAGGAGCCGGGCCCAGTAGCCATCTTGGGAGCGCAGCCTGGGGCGGACGCTCCTACGGCGGCTCGCGAGGTTCAAGGCATCTCGTGGGCATCATGGCGGCTCCCAGGAGGATCTACGGCGGCCCGCGGGAGTCATGGCAACCCGCGTGGGTCCTAACGGTCCTTAAGAGGATCTACGGCGGCCCGCGGAGGTCATGGCGGCCCGCGAAGTTTCTAGCGCCCCACCCCCACCCCCAGGAAGGGTCTACGGTGGCCCGCGGGGGTCATGGCAGCTGCGAGAGTTGGCTACTGTCTGTGGCTCAGGGTATCCTCTGTCGCGACTGTCCCTCCTTTCCGGAGACAGCTCCTCTAACTACTGCTCGGCAGTCGCCCCGCTGGCGGGCTCACTGCTGTCCGAAGGGGTGGGGAGGAGCCGGGCGGAGGGAAGGGGCTCCGGAGCCTGCGGGGTGCAGGCGCGGCGAGCGGCCACGCGTGCAGCCGACGGCGGTCCGGCCCCGTCGTCCGGCCCTCGATGTCCTTTGTAAATTGTACCCTCATTAAACTTGAACGTGAAAAAAAAAAAAAAAACACATGAAGCAAGTTGTCCCCCTTCTTTTCTTGCCTATTCTGAACACGGGAAGGTGACCTCGAGCAGCTAAGGGGACCCCAAGCCCCAGGCGCGCGGACGTGCGCGTGCAGGGCGGGCAGCGGACGGACCCCAGCTCGCGTGGGCATCCGAGCCCGGGCAGCCGGTGGTGGACGGGGCCGATCTGACCCTGCTTCGCCTTTGTAGGAGAAGAAAACCCTCATCCATCATTATTCCATAATTCATGTCGCAGGGAAGCTCCAGTGTGGCCCTGCCAGTCGCAGTGACAAGTGTCGCTCATGGACGCATGAAAAAAAAAAAAACTTTTAAAAGATTGCAACGATTGCCTTTTTTTCTTTTTAAACATTTTTTTCCTGAAAAGAATTTATTCTGAATTCGGAACCCTACTGATCCTTCTAGTGAACTTGTTTGAGTGACACATGATTCGGTTCAGAAACCAGTGGTGTTTCAAGATGTTCAGTTTGCTGGGCTCTAGGTGTTAAAAACACTATGGTGCATATGCATTAAAAAAAATTTTTTTTAATGAATAGTTTGTGATTCCTTGACATTAAATGGATTAAACAAAACAAAACAAAAAACAGACATGAGAAAAAACCAGATTTGTGGTTACTGGGTTGGGGGAGAAATAAGGAGATTGGAGAAATGTGATTAAAAGGTGCAAACTTCCAGTTGATTGCTGGAATAAGTAAGTCCTGGAGATGAAATGAATAGCATCGTGACTATAGTTAGTTACCATGGCTGAATGGTATATATGAAAGTCGTTAAGAGAGTCAATCCTAAGAGTTCTCATTGCAAGGAAAAAGACCTTTGTGTTTGCTTTTTATTATAATATATTCATATGAGATAATGAATGCAAACTAGACTTATTGTGGTCATTTTACAATCTATGTAAGTCAAATTTTAAGGCTGTGTGCCTTAAACGGACGCAGTGATGTGTGTCAACTGTATCTCAATAAAACTGGGAAAAGTGGATTTTTATCCACGTATACCCTTCAAACATTGTGTGGATGGTTCTTTAGTTTAAATGACACTGTGATTTGAGTTTTCCTGCATAGGTTTCCTTAGAATCTGTAACTGTAGCACGTGACCACATGATTGAAAAGGAGAAAGACTACTGACCTAACTCTAAATGTTATGACAGTTTCAGATCTCTAAGTGTATTAGAGCTTTCTTTTTGATCAATTCAGCCCAGTTCAGGGATTCTAATCTATTAAAAATCTCAGTTTCAAGGCCCTGGCCGGTTGGCTCAGTGGTAGAGCGTCGGCCTGGCGTGCAGAAGGCCCTGGCTGGCTGGCTCAGCGGTAGAGCATCGGCCTGGTGTGTGGAAGTCCCTGGTTTGATTCCTGGCCAGGGCACGCAGGAGAAGCGCCCATCTGCTTCTCCACCCCTCCCCCTCTCCTTCCTCTCTGACTCTCTCTTCCCCTCCCGCAGCCAAGGCTCCATTGGAGCAAAGTTGGTCCGGGCGCTGGGGATGGCTCTGTGGCCTCTGCCTCAGGCTCTAAGGTGGCTCTGGTCGCAGAATAGCAACGCCCAGGATGGGCAGAGCATTGCCCCTGGTGGACGTGCAGGGTGGATCCCGGTAGGGCGCATGCGGGAGTCTGTCTGACTGTCTCTCCCCGTTTCCAGCTTCAGAAAAAATCTCAGTTTCATTTAGGTGCTAATTTATCCCTGATCACTCCTTTTGGCCTAACCGCAGTGAATGTCTTATCTGCCTATCTGCCTGTCTGTTTTTCTTACCTCCCTTTTCAGTTTACAAGGTGTGACAGTCTGAATCTCAGATGACAAGGGGCGTGATCATCTTCCATATCTGTGAGAAGTGTGCCTCCCTCCACCCCCACCCTGGGCCCCACCAGTTCCTGGGTACCCCTGCCCAGTGCATGAAGCACATCCCAGAGGAAATAGGTGTCAGTGCCTACAGGCCTGAGGCTGGTCCTGTGTTTGTGCTCGAGACCCACGCCCTGAGAACTCACGAGAAGTGCTCTCGGGGGACAGTGAAGGCCCAGGGTCTGATTCTAAGCTCCGTGAATGTTGGTGGCCTGTCCTCTAGCCAGAAGAGACCCCTTTCTGCCCCTTATTTGTATAGTCAAGAGTGGTGGTGGTCAGGTGACCTAACGGGGTCCTGATGAGTGGTCTCTGACCGCAGCATGGGGGCCTAGCACCATGGTGGACCCGTGAACTTCCAAGCTGAAAGACAGAACATCAGGTTCTCAGCCACAAACAGGCTCTGTGATTCCTGATGGCTCCCACCTTGACCGCTACAACTTTGCAGCCACCGGGGGGCACAGACAGAGATACAACTCATTCGTCTTGACTGCTGTCCAGGACTGTATGACAACCGGAAAATGCATAGTGGCTCCTTTATTTTTACACACTACAAAACCCTCGGTCAACCTCAACAATGACAGCGTGATCCTGGGTACGATACCGTACTTTCTGTCATGGTGTGTGACTTGAAAACTCTGACCTGTAAAGCAGAAACCCATGCCAAAGATATGATGCTTACGACTCCTTCTACCTCTCACTTCTCGTAGGTCACCATTTCACTTCTCTTCTCTCCCACCCCTCCTTTCTTTTACATTTACTTTCTCTTTATTTCCTCTTTCTTACATAGTTCTGTACTCCGTAAAGTAACCTAGTGGTGGCACCCAGAGGCATTTCTTAGGCTACTTGGTGGCCCTCAGAAATAGAGCTTATAGACTCTTGTGTACTGATTAAGTAATTCATCTCGACTGGAGTATTGTCACTTTCATTTGCTCCTACTCCAACTAAAAAAAAAGAAAGAAAAGAAAAGAAAAAGAACATGACGTTGATTCACAGCTGCCAGCAAAATCTTACTTTAAGTTTTAATGCATTGCATTTTAATCGCAAGTCCAAATGGGCCAAATGTGCTGAATGCAAACGTTTTCAGAAACGGACGATGATTTTAAATGGCCGGGGTGGTTCTCCTCCCTGGCTGCGATTTAAAAACCCAGAGGAACCAACCACACCCACTAGCATTCAGTTTCGGTGGAAGCTGCCTCTTGCTTAACCTTCCGTTCCTCCATCTTCATCCCAGACACGGCCGCGAGGCTGCTGGTGCTGCTGGCGTGCCCAGATCTGTCCAGCTTCCCCGGCCTGGCGTTGGCATGCTGAGGGCGGCCGTGTAAACTCTTTGACCTTGACGACGGGAATCCCAGCGTCTGGTTCGGCTTCACAGTCAGAGAGTTCTCCTTGCTGGCTCTCTCAGCCACGGCCAGTGACCCGGGAGGGATTCGAGGGGCTGTCACAGAGAAGCAGTTGTCACCCCCGGTCTCTGCCATCACGGGGCCCTGAGGCTCGCCGGCGCCCGCTGCCTCGCAGGGGATGTCGGTGCTGAGAGAACGGGTGACCTTCTGGACCTGGTACTTCCACTCCGTGGTCCACAGCTCCCCTGACGAGGAACAGGCCTGGTCCATGATGGACCTGTACTCAGCGGTCCAGTTGTTCACCCCGCCGACCAGCTTTCTCCCGTGGGAGTAGACGAAACTCCTGGACGTCGTGGTCTCACAAGCACTGAACATTTCGTCTGGGTGACAGCCTGTCATTTGGGTGGCTTCCAAGGGACAGGAAGGGGTACCTTCCAGCTCTGCTGTCTCCACTGTGAGCTGAGCATCCTGGAAATCGGACGCGCCTCGTCCCGGAGTGACATCTGTTTGACTGAAGCGCGGGGAGGCCGTTTCTTCCCACCTGGAGTCGCTTTCCACCGCGGTCCCCACTCCCGGGCCCACCTTGGTCTCCGAGGAAGCGCGCTTCCTGTGCTGCGCGGCGCGTGGCCGGCCCTGCGGCGTGGCTGGGGCGCTGGAGGTGGGGAGCAGGTGCAGGCTGCCTTGCCTCTCCGGCCGCAGGTGCATCCTCCGGTCCCTTTCTTCCTTCGCGCGGAAGGAGCAGGCCTTCTTCCCCAACCCCACCCTCGCCGGGGCCGGCACGGAGGGCGCGGCGTCCTCAGCCGCCGGCTCCTCCTCTCCGTGGACGCGGTGCCTGTGCGCGCCACCGCCCTCGGCGCTGTGGACGCTGCCCTGGCGCAGCAGGTGAGCGGCCTCGCACTCGGAGGAGGCCCGGGACCGCGTCTGCACCAGTGCGCCCGGGTCCATGCCCGCCAGGCCCTCCAGCGCGCTCGCCATCCTGCCCGAGAGCTCCTCCAGCTGAGCCAGCCGGAGGTCCACCGTCTGCAGGGACGCCTTCATGAAGTTCTCTCTCTCGTTGATCTCTTCCAGCCTCATGGACATGTTTTCAACTCTGGGGGGGGAAACACAGGGATGGGCTTAGTCAATGGAGGTCCATCGAACAGTAAACAGATGAGCAAGCAAACAAACAAATATAACGTTGTGTGTGTGTGTGTGTGTGTGTGTGTGTGACAGAGACAGAGAGAGACAGAGAGAGGGACAGACAGACAGGAAGGGAGAGAGATGAGAAGCATCCATTTTTCATTGCGACACCTTAGTTGTTCATTGATTGCTTTCTCATATGTGCCTTGACCTGGGGGCAGGGGAAGCTACAGCAGAGCGAGTGACCCCTTGCTCGAGCCAGTGACCTTGGGCTCAAGCTGGTGAGCTGTGCTCAAACCAGATGAGCCCGCGCTCAAGCTGGCAACCTCAGGGTCTCAAACCTGGGTCCTGTGTGCCCCAGTACAATGCTCTATCCACTGCGCCATCACCTGGTCAGGCCATAATGTGAATTTTTTTTTTTTTTTTTTTGTATTTTTCTGAAGCTGGAAACGGGGAGAGACAGTCAGACAGACTCCCGCATGCGCCCGACCGGGATCCACCCGGCACGCCTACCAGGGGCGACGCTCTGCCCATCAGAGGGCGATGCTCTGCCCCTCTGGGGCGTCGCTCTGTTGCGACCAGAGCCACTCTAGCGCCTGGGGCAGAGGCCAAGGAGCCATCTCCAGTGCCCGGGCCATCTTTGCTCCAATGGAGTCTTGGCTGCGGCAGGGTAAGAGAGAGACAGAGAGGAAGGAGGGGGGGGGGTGGAGAAGCAAATGGGCACTTCTCCTATGTGCCCTGGCCGGGAATTGAACCCGGGTCCCCCGCACGCCAGGCTGACGCTCTACCGCTGAGCCAACCAGCCAGGGCCCATAATGTGATTTTTATGGTTATGTGATTTTTATAGTTTTTTGGGCACGGTTTCCACACTTGGTACACTCCTGACAAAACTGCTAAAAAAAATACCGTTAGGAGCATAAAGAATCATAAAGAAATACAATTAACACCTATAGCGCTGTTCACCATTGATTGCTCCGAGTGCCTCATGGATTGATTGACAAGTACTCGCTGAGGGACAATTCCGGGCATCCTGAATCCTCACAACAGCTCTGGGAGATAGGTACCGTTATCCTCACAGCAGCCGAGGGGATTAAGGCACAGAGAGTGCGAGTGACTTGTCCAAGGTCACACAGCAGCCCAACAGCGGCGCTGGGATGGGAAGTCACGCAGTGTGGCCCCAGCCTTCGCTCTGGCTTCTGTGCCTCAGCTGCCACATTGCAGCAGCACTTCTGGCAGGGGCCGTGGTGAGCCCTCAGGTCCTCGGCCCCCAGCGATGGCCCGTGGCCACGAATTGTTATGAAGACAAAATAACATGCTTTGAAATCCGTACCCAAAGTTCAGGGGAACTCAGGAAATAAATTGTGAGTCACTAAGTTCAGATTGTCGGAGGGTCTACCCCAGGGACGGGAGGTCATTTCATTGTCTGAAGAAGACCAGCAGCTTCCAATGCCTTGTGAAGACGCATGATTAGTATGCCCCTACTGGGGTTGTAAGAAACTGAGACCACAGCTGACGGCAACTCTCCGCTGCTCGATTTCCCTTTAAACCAGGGGAAGAGGCAACAGCCTAGGAAACTGTGAGGTGGCCTGAGCTGCAGCCTTCCAGTGTGCAGAGGGCTGTGTATCTCAGGAATATGCCCAGGATGAATTCTTTCCATGGACTCATGAAATCTAATTCTAAAAGGTCCAAGGCCCAGGGCCGCCTTCTAGAGGTTGAATTTGCCCCGCAGGGGGGTGGAGCAGGGCAGATCCTGGCTCCCAGTGGGGAGCCTCTGAACGGGGGGGCAGTGTGGCCACCTGTTCGGGGAGGTCGTCCCTGCGTGAAGGTGCACACCTGGTCTAACTCTGTTAGGCACCTGTTTCTTTCTTCCTCCCAGGTGCTCTTAGAGATGCACAGGCAATCTCCGGGGGCCCCGATTTTTGCCGCATCTGTTTCTGGTAGGACTTCACTAAACCTCTCTACGCAGCCTTACAAACCCCCTCACCTGTTCTCGCCTACCCCCCTCCGTCACCTCCGGCCCTCCTTTGCCCGTGAAGTGTCTGCTTCCTGCTCGACCACGTGTCCCCACCCTCACGGCCGGTGCCAGCCGCCCGCCCCTCTGCATTCTCCCAGCACTGAGCCTGTGACAGTGGCTGTAGTCTGCAGTCACACTGACAGCTACCCTCCGGCACATGGGAGGGTCCCGGGTTTCTATTCTTAACTCTTTTCATGGGGCCGGGACTATTTTTATGTCCCCCCATCCCCCCCAGAGGAAACCACATTATTTGAGTGGGAAGGAAGTTTACAACCAGGAGGACCGAATAGACCACATTCACCTTCTAAAGCACAACAGCGTCTAAGGCAGGGGTCCCCAAACTTTTTACACAGGGGGCCAGTTCACTGTCCCTCAGACCATTGGAGGGCCAGACTATAAAAAAACTATGAACAAATCCTTATGCACACTGCACATATCTTATTTTAAAGTAAGAAAACAAAATGGGAACAAATACAATATTTAAAATAAAGAACAAGTAAATTTAAATCAACAAGCTGACCAGTATTTCAATGGGAACTATGCTCCTGTCACTGACCACCAATGAAAGAGATGCCCCTTCCGGAAGTGCAGCGGGGGCCGGATAAATGGCCTCAGGGGGCCGCATGTGGCCTATGGGCCGTAGTTTGGGGACCCCTGGTCTAAGGGCTCCCTCTCCTCTTGAATCTCAGGGGTCGACAAAACAGCTGGTCCCTGTTCCTCTTTCCATGACTTTGGTTGGAAAAGAGGACTTGCTTTTCTCTGTTAGATGTCACGCCTCCTCGCTCACTTAGAATTGTCACCCCTCACGATCCCTTCTGAGTGATGCTGCCTCTATACGCAGTCACGCTTGAGAGCCTTTCACAAACACTAACACGACACCTTTTCACTCAAGCTTTTTTTTTTTTTGTATTTTCCTGAAGCAGGGAGGCAGAGAGACAGACCCCCACATGCGCCCAACCAGGATCCACCCGGCATGCCCCCCAGGGGATGATGCTCTGCCCATCTGGGGCATTGCTCTGCTGCAACTGGAGCCACTCTAGCACCTGAGGCAGAGGCCACAGAGCCATCCTCAGGGCCAACTTTGCTCCAATGGAGCCTTGGCTGCGGGAGGGGAAGAGAGAGACAGAGAGGAAGGAGAGGGGGAGGGGTGGAGAAGCAGATGGGCACCTATCCTGTGTGCTCTGGCCGGGAATCGAACCTGGGACTTCCACCGGCCAGGCTGACACTCTACCACTGAGCCAACCGGCCAGGGCCTCACCCAAGCTTTGTAGTTAATCTGCTGGATGTCCCAACGCTGGTATCTGTCACCTCAGTGAGAAGGGACTAATACATTTGCCTTTAATTATTATTATTATTTTTTTTACAAAGACCCCCAATCTCCAGGCCACTGTCACACAGAGAGCAGCTTCCCCACTGGGGCCAGTTCCAAGTCCAGGGAAATCCAAACAAGCCTTTTGAGCCGGTCTTTCAGGGAGCCCCCAGACAGGATTAAATGCATAATCGCTGTTCTTTGTGGGTGAGGTCCCTTCTGCTTCCTCTGGTACCAGGAATCCAGCCCTGTGATTATAAGGGCTCCCACTGGGCCAGGGTGTTGGGGGTTGGGAGCAGGACTGGGTCAATCAAAATGCCCTAAAGCTCACTTTAAAACAACAACAATAGCAAAAAAAAAAAAAAAATCAAGTTCCACCCATGTTTCTCGAATAAGCATTCTGTAGGCTGCTACAAGTCATTGGTTCATTTCCAGAGTTCAAAAAAAAAGGTGATTTGGTGATTTTGAAAGTTTGTTTTTACTTTTTTCTTTTTTCTTTTTTTTCTTTTTTTGGCCAGTTTTGGTGTTCCTTTTAGAAAGGGGTAAAACTCCAGAATCCCTTACTGGACCATTTTTTTGTTCACATCACCTCCCTCCATGCTTTTGGTACATGAATGAGGAGCAGACACCCCCCATAACCCACTCTCACACATTACATACATGCACACACATCAGATTGGGGGTGAGCCCCGTAGGTCCTACGTGACTTTATTGGGGTCCCTTTCCTAAGCTTCTCCTTCTCGAAAATCTCCCCGGCATTTCTCGTTCCCTGGAGCTCTCTCCCTTTCCAGTCAGAAATCCGGGACGTTAATGATAAATCTGCTGTGACCCACACTTCCACAGCAAGGGTGGCGTGGCCGTGTTGCGAGAAATCAGTGAAACAGTGCAGAAAGCAAACGTGCTCCAGAGACTGGTTTAAAAGCCACGCAGGTGCAAACTGGCACCGCCGTATGGGGAAGGTATCATTGCAAACCCAACACACGCTTTTCTCTGTGCCTCAGTGTCTCTATTAGTTGGGCTATGTGATTCTGAAACATGACACCATGGAACCTTTAAAGCAGTATCACTAAAGAAAAGGCATTTCTGTTGTGGCGTTGTAAACAGCGTCCCCCACGTCATGCAAGTGATAGTACAGCAGCAACATATACAGGCGGGGAACCTTTGCGGCTGCTTCCGAGGGAGTCCCTAGGAATGGTACGACAGCATTGGACTTCCGTAGACGCTTATCTCTTTTTTGTTTGTTTGTTTGTTTTTGTTTTTTTTGTGACAGAGGCAGAGAGAGTCAGAGAGAGTCAGAGAGGGACAGACAGACAGGAAGGGAGAGAGATGAGAAGCATCAATTCTTTGTTGCGGCACCTTAGTTGTTCATTGATTGATTTCTCATATGTGCCTTGACCGGGGGGGGCTTCAGCAGACCGAGTGACCCCTTGCTCAAGCCAGTGAGCTTGGGCTCAAGCTGGTGAGCCTTGCTCAAACCAGATGAGCCCGTGCTCAAACTGGCGACCTTGGGGTCTCGAACCTGGGTCCTCCACATCCCAGTCCGACACTCTATCCACTGCGCCACCGCCTGGTCAGGCCATAGATGCTTATCTCTTAAATACAGGGTCCAAGTTCATACTCTCATGGTAGGAGCGCCTATGCGTCTCTCCTGAGGACAGAGCTTAGACCTGTGGAGTTCTGCAGTCAGCCGGTTATTAAGACTTGGTTTTACGTGCTGTCGGCTCCTCCCAGGCAGCTGTCACCCTCCCCCTGAGAGGCATCTCATAAATTATACGGGAGTATTTCCTTAATGACAGAGTTAGACGTTCACTAGGGAATCTAATGTGAGTGGAACAACCAGGTCCGGTTTGCGCTTGGATAAAATAAAATAAACCCCACATTTCAAGATCTCAGGGTATCCTATAGTTGAGTTCTCAGACCCGTTCCCACCCTGTAATTTTACTGCAGCCTAATAGATCATAAAGTTGTCTAATCCAGTCTGAATTCTACATCTGGCTGTCTTCATCGCCATTGACTTCTCCACATGGGGCTGCCTTTTAAGTTTGAGTAATTGTAGGGGGAACACCCAGGCTAGAGCCCTGACTGTGCTTACCTACTGAGTTTTTGTGTGTGAAAGGGCTACACAAAGAACACAACCTAAGTCTTAAATTGGCCCTGGCCGGGTGGCTCAGTGGTCGAGTGTTGGACCAGTGTGTGAATGTCCCGGGTTCAATTCCCAGTCAGGGCACACAGGAGAAGTGATCACCTGCTTCTCCACCCTTCTCCCTCTCCCCACCCCCCTCTTCCTACGCATCTATTGTTTCTTCCTCCACATCTGTTTTCTCTTCCTATCCATCAGGGTTTTCCATGCATGCAAAACTCTTGGCCTCTCTTCAGTCTTTTACTTATCCTTGAGGGGGACTGATTTTCTGGTTGGGTTTAGGGACTAGGACACCAGCCTGCTTTTGTGTGTGTGTGTGTGTGTGTGTGTGTGTGTGTGTGTGTCTCTCTCTCTCTCTCTCTCTCTGGGAGCCAGCTGCCAGCACAGAGCAGGGGACTGTCACTCTGTCTTGTTCACATGATGTTGGGCAGATAAAATATATTATGCTCACTTTGTTAAAGATGATGCTGCCCATGAGGAGGCCATTGCCCAGGTGATATTAATGTGTGTTGAGAATCCTTGTAGCCTGGGGCTTGGTTTTGGGATTAAGCCTTTCCCACCCTTTTTGATGTGGGGTGGTACAATCCAATCATGCCTCAGAGAAGTGACTTTGTATTAGAGACTTCCCTATTTTGTATATTGGATTAAGGGTTTGGATTTCTACACTATAAAATGGGGACGGAGCAGGAGCTTGCTCTCTCTTGGTTCCTGGGATGATTAGCATGAGAGAGCAGAGGGAGCAGAGCAGAGAGCAGAAAGAGGCCATGTGGCCAGGAGAAGCAGCCAAGATGGTGGAGTGCTGAGTGAGATGCCAGTTTGTACAGAGTTTGTATCTGGGATAAGGAAGGAGATGGGGAACTGAGGAGAATAAGGCTGGTGAGCTAGAAACCTTTGATTCTAGGAAACTCGGATAAGTCAGTGGCTTTGTGAGCGCTGAATGTGAGTGGGTTTTGGAGCCCAGTGTGTGTTTTTACTTGCCCGCCGGGTGCAAGCTAGAATTAAAGATGATGGCCCACCAGTTTGTGGCTCCGTTGTTTCTTTACCGACTGTCCGAATCCAATGCGAACCTGCATGGGCTGGGCTGCTTTGATAGTGGTGGCCCTGGCCTTGGATACTGGCTTTACACATGACAAGCTTGGTGGGGAAGGTTGACTCTACCTGTGAGAGGGGAGGTGGCTCAGACTGCCCGGGACTGAGTGGGTACGCCTAGTCCTGGGGTGTGTCTTTAGTAAGAACTGAACCACACCCTCTAGCTCCATAGTGATTACTAATATAGCCGGTATTTACTTTTTTATCTTCATCTACCTGATATCAGCCTCTATCTCTGAATCAGCTCTTACTGTCAGATATGGAACCAGAGTGTCACTCACTAGGCTCAGGAGAACTCCAACATTTAGTCCCACTCATCCATCCTCCATCATCCAAACAACTGCGACTCCTATTCATGTATCCTATTCATGTATATGACTGAGACATTTCAGGTGGGACCTTCCCAAACTTCTCCCCCAGCCTTCTCTCCATCCAGGAACTAGCGTACCCCCCCTTGTGGTTATTCCCTCATTTCTCTTCCCCCTTGTCTTTCTTTTCTTTTTTTTTTTTTTAATTCATTTTAGAAAGAAGAGAGAGAGAGAAAAGGGGGGAGGAGCAGGAAGCATCAACTCCCATATATGCCTTGACCAGGCAAGCCCAGGGTTTCAAACCGGCGACCTCAGCATTTCCAGGTCGACGCTTTATCCACTGCGCCACCACAGGTCAGGCCCCCCCTTGTCTTTCTTGTAAGGGTCTCTGTTCCCGGCATCTCTTTTTCCTGGTCTCTCGGAGAGAGAGACTGTCAAATACGACCTCGAGGCCACGGATTGCTGAGAACCTATGGAAGCCCCAGGAACACCCAAGACTTTGACCCAGATCCACAAAACAGACAAGGAACCACTGAACCAAGAAAAGTTCTTTGGGGGTCAGAGGAGAGAATCATAACCTGTTAGTATAGGTTTGGCTCCTCAGAGACCCGTACGAAGATCCGTAAGGATAGGACCCACTGCACTTAACATGTCTAACTAAGGAGTTTCAAGCCTGCAGACTTTGAAATATTGCACATATAAAGTAAAAAATAAATAAATAAATAAATTTTTTTTTTTGCAAACGGAACAGAAACTACGAGAGCGTCGAGTAGAGGAAGTGAGGAGGGGGTGTCCGCCACAGAGTCCCCACATCTACCTTAATACCTTTGTTATTATTAAGTGCCAAGTGTGGTGCTAGCTTTCCTCCACTCCCTGAAAAGAGGAAGAGCCACCGATTGCTCGTTGTTCCGGGGGCGGAATTGGAATCTCTGACAGAGTCTCGTCAGGACCTTCCCCGACTCGACCGCACTTTAACCTGTGACCCTGTGACAAGGGGCGCCAAGCCTCACAAAACAGAACAGAACAAAACCCTGTATCGAACGGCGGATGTGCGGGGGACTCCCAGAGAGGGCCTTTGAGCCCCAGCGGTTAAGGATACACATGACCGGTTATCCGCTGCTCAGAGGAGCATGGGATATCTCTGCCGACAGGTGCGACCTCTGCCGGGCTGGCAGGAGGGATTTATAGAGTGTCCTCCTCCGACCTAGTCCTCTTGGCTCTCCGGAGTCATCCTTTCCAGCAAAGAGACAACCCCACCGACACCCACTCGTGTTCAGGGGTTGCTCATAGGAGGGGTTCTTCCTGACGATAACGAGTGGGTAGCAGGATAATTTGCATAGATTAACTGTTCCTAACTCCCAACTGTGGATACCCTATCGGGTATTCCAGGACAGAATCGGATAGAAATGGGCATTCCAATCAGGAGACAAACTTCTGGGTCACCAATTGTTTCAAAAGATGGAGCTCTGGGCCCTGGCCGGTTTGCTCAGTGGATAGAGCGTTGGCCCAGTGTGCAGACGTCTCAGGTTCGATCCCTGGTCAGGGCACACAGGAGAAGCACCCATCTGCTTCTCCACCCCTCCCCCTCTCCTTCCTCTCTGTCTCTCTCTTCCCCTCCCGCAGCCAAGGCTCCATTGGAGCAAAGTTGGCCCTGGATGCTGAGGATGGCTCTGTGGTCTCTGCCTCAGGCGCTAGAATGGCTCTGGTTGCAACAGAGCAACGCCCCAGAGGGGCAGAGCATCGCCCCCTGGTGGGCATGCTGGGTGGATCTCGGTTGGGCGCATGCGGGAGTCTGTCTGACTGCCTCCCCATTTCCAACTTCAGAAAAATACAAAAAAAAAAAAGATGGAGTTCTGATTTTGTGGGGGTACACAGGCTCCCCCACCTCATCTGCAGTGTGAGGTGGTCAGAGAAGTCTTTCTTCGTAGGAAATGGGCATGGAGCAGCAGTCTAAAGGATGGTAGAAGGCAGAGAGGATGGCATGTGCAAAGGCCCCGGGGCAGGATGGGAGTGGTGACTTTGAGGACATGAGAGAATGCCAGCAGAATTGGAGGGTGGTCTAGGGCAGGCATCCCTAAACTACGGCCTGCGGGCTGCATGCGGCCCCCCTGAGGTCATTTATCCAGCCCCCCACTGCACTTCTGGAAGGGGCACCTCTTTCATTGGTGGTCAGTGAAAGGAGAACTGTATGTGGCGGCCCTCCAACGGTCTGAGGGACAGGGAACTGGCCCCCTGTGTAAAAAGTTTGGGGACCCCTGGTCTAGGGAGAGGCTGGACAGAGGGCTGGGCCTCAGAGGCCTGGGGGCGGTGGAGCCGTGGCCGGGCTATTAAGGAGAGTGAGGGGGCAGAGGTGATAGACGCTCCCTCACTGACCAGACCCTGTGAACCGAGAGGGGCCGGCAAGCACAGGAGCAAGAGAAGGACAGGGAAACTGGCAAACGGTGACTCAGAGGATAAACCAGTGGAAACAGATCAAGTCCGAGGAGGGGCAGAAACATCCGAGCCCTCCAAAGTCTGGCTTTCCAAGTCACCCCTAGTGCCAAAAGTGAGGTGAAGAATAACTAATGTTATTCCTACTGCTCCTGGGCTGTCCTGGGTCAGAGTCTCCCCAAACCTCACCCCCCCTCCCCCGTCTCCAGTATCCACCTGTGACTCAGCCGAGCCAGGGAACAGGATGGGCAGGAATGCGGCCGTCTCAGCCAAGGGAAACGGGAAGGAGCCTGTTTTTACTGCACACACAGCACACTTTCGTCCCTATTCTGTGCGAACAGAGCCCCAGGAGGAAAATGCAATTGAGTAGTGACCTGATAACCACATTCCTGGAGCCCCCGCCAAGAATGGCAAAAATTGAAACAATGCTTGGGGGGGGGGGGGGAGGAGGCTACATGAGGCAAAACACAATCTCCATTGGAAATGACCTTCTGCGATGACCTCCAAGCTAACGTCTCACTCAAGGGTGGAAGTTTTCCGTGAAGAAGTGATTTGGATATCTTGGAAGCTTGTGGGATCGCTATGAAAATAGCAAGGAAGGGCTTTCCAAGCAGCATTTTGGAAAAAAAAAATGTACCCGATGGAGACCAAAAGTCGGTGCAGATAACCCTTGAGTTTGGCTGGCTAGATGACAAGGTGACTAAGTCTAGGAGGTGAGAGAGGCCAGAGAGCTATGGTTGCCAGAGGCTGAGGAAGAGTCACCAGCCTGAACATGCACCAGGGAGATATCAAGGTGCATCGTGAATTGTTGCCGTATTGAGGGGGTGGGGGGCTTGACTGGGAACTGCGCTGAAATATCCTTTTGAAGTCCTCCCATGTCTTTATGCTTCTCGGTAAACATGCGTATCTGTTTCAGGAAGCTTTAACTCTGAGTGTCCGAGGATGAAATGATGGGTTACAGCCCTATCAGGGATGTCCCCTTCTCCATGCTTGCCCTTCTTTCCACACTGGTGGTTAAACTCTTTGGAACAAGATTATTTTTTTTAAATCAATTAGCATGATCTTTTTATTTTAAGTGAGAGGAGACAGAGGGATAGAATTTCACATGCACCCCAACCGTGACTGGGGCTGTTGCTCTGCAACTGAGCTATTTTTAATGTCGGAGGCAGAGGCTCCACTGGAGCCATCCTCAGGAGCGGGAAAGGGGAGGAACACATAAAAACCCCAAAGTTTGAATAAACCAGAGACCAGGGAATGCCTGTGCAAATGACCTGTGGCATCGCCCTTGGAATGGAGGGGGCGTGGAAGGAGTGGCACACCTCTCACAGGTGACACGGATGCGCTCGTCGCTGGATGACTGCTGCTCGTCCTCCTTCTCCTGGAAGTGCTCCTGCACGCACTGCTCCTCGAACTCATGCAGCCTCTTCAGCTCCTCCTCACTGAGAAACAGCTCTGTGTGAATAAGCAGGCACCAGGTGAGGGAGAGCCCAGGTAACCACAAGGGATCCATCCTGAACTCCCCAGCCCAGCCTCCATGCAGACAGTCTGCCAACTCCTCCGACCGCTTACGATACAAGAAGAGCGTGTGTCATAAGCAACACTCTTCCTTCCAACAGCTCACTCTTTTTAGCCCAATAAAACAAAACGACAGCTTGACCAGGCGGTGGCGCAGTGGATAGAGCATCGGACTGGGATGCCTGGGACCCAGGTTCGAGACCTCGAGGTCGCCAGCTTGAGCGCGGGCTCATCTGGTTTGAACAAAAGCTCACCAGCTTGGACCCAAGGTCGCTGGCTTGAGCAAGGGGTTACTCAGTCTGCTGTAGCCCCACGGTCAAGGCACATGTGAGAAAGCAGTCAATGAACAACTAAGGTGTCGCAATGAAAAACTGATGATTGATGCTTCTCATCTCTCTCCGTTCCTGTCTGTCTGTCTCTATCTATCCCTCTCTCTGACTCTCTCTCTGTCTCTGTAAAAAAACAAACAAAAAACAACAACAAAAAAACAACTACAGCGATTCGGAGAGTGAACTCAAGTACGATTTTCTGCAAAACCTTTTGCATGTATTTTTATGGATAGAGTCAGTGGTGGGATTCAGCTGGTTCACACTGGTTGGGCAGAGCTGATACTTAATTCTTTGTTGAGTTCGGTGAACCAGTTGTTAAAATGGCACTTGTCTCCCATTTCCAGCTTTGGAAAAATACAAAAACAAACAAACAAACAAACAAAAACAAACAAACAACAAAAAAATGGCACTTGTCATCAGGGTTAAGGTGTAGAAATCACAAATTAACATTACTCTTTTTTTTTTTTTTTGTATTTTTCTGAAGCTGGAAACGGGGAGGCAGTCAGACAGACTCCCGCATGCGCCTGACTGGGATCCACCCGGCACGCCCACCAGGGGGCGATGCTCTGCCCATCCGGGGCGTCGTTCTGCCGCAATCAGAGCCATTCTAGCACCTGAGGCAGAGGCCATGGAGCCATCCCCAGTGCCTGGGCCAACTTTGCTCCAATGGAGCCTCGGCTGCGGGAGGGGAAGAGAGAGACAGAGAGGAAGGAGAGGGAGCAGATGGGTGCTTCTCCTGTGTGCCCTGGCCGGGAATAGAACCTGGGACTTCCGCACACCAGGCCGACGCTCTACCACTGAGCCAACCAGCCAGGGCCTAACAT
This sequence comes from Saccopteryx leptura, assembly GCF_036850995.1. Lineage (NCBI taxonomy): Eukaryota > Metazoa > Chordata > Mammalia > Chiroptera > Emballonuridae > Saccopteryx > Saccopteryx leptura. The sequence goes on along the minus strand of NC_089515.1, from coordinate 56,707,810 downwards.
TACTCTTTTTAATGTCCATCTGCACAACAGCGTATTCTAAGCGCCTGTAGTCATGTTTATTCTGTCCACAGGCAAAAAAAAATTTCAGGTGAGAACGCCAATTAAGAAGCAATATAGAAATATCTTCTTTTTTTTTTTTGTATTTTTCTGAAGCTGGAAACAGGGAGAGACAGTCAGACAGACTCCCGCATGCGCCCGACCGGGATCCACCCGGCACGCCCACCAGGGGGCGTCGCTCTGTTGCGACCAGAGCCATTCTAGCGCCTGGGGCAGTGGCCAAGGAGCCATCCCCAGCTCCCGGGCCATCTTTGCTCCAATGGAGCCTTGGCTGCGGGAGGGGAAGAGAGAGACAGAGAGGAAGGAGAGGGGGAGGGGTGGAGAAGCAAATGGGCGCTTCTCCTGTGTGCCCTGGCCAGGAATCGAACCCGGGACTTCTGCATGCCAGGCCGACGCTCTACCGCTGAGCCAACCGGCCAGGGCTAGAAATATCATTTTTAAAAGATTTTATTTATTCATTTTTAGAGAGAGAAGACAGACAGAAGGGGGAGGAGCAGGAAGCATCAGCTCCCATATGTGTCTTGACCAGGCAAGCCCAGGGTTTCGAACCGGCGACCTCAGTGTTTCAGGTCGACATTTTATCCACTGCGCCAGGTCAGGCAATACAGAAATATCTTAAATAATAGTTTTATTATTTTTTTTGTCAAATGTTATTTAATATTTTTCATTAATATTTTAAAACTCTTTCTTACCACATAAGCTAGTTTTGTGTACCTCTTTTGTGTACTTCTTATTGAAGCATTAAATGCATAAAATAATAAACTACCTTTCGGTATATTGTTGTTTTTTATATATATACTTAAAACAGTCATTAGGGCAGAGAACTGGTCATTCAATTATTTGAATCCCACCACCGGATAGCATCTAGTGTACTGCATTTCTTTTCCACTCTCCTTAGACGCAACACGTGCAAGCGTTTTGAAAGGAACCCTAATTTGATGCAGAAGGGTCACTTTCAGGACCTCTCTGGACTGCTCCTCTGTTTAAGAGCAGGCTTCCCCATAATTACCGATCAAATGAATGAGGCTGGAATACAACCGGCGCAAGATGAGAAGCATTAAAGAAAGATGAGCCATTGCGTGGGCAGGTTGTGTCTTCACCCATTTCAGTAGTTTAATGAGATGTCTCCTTGGAACACTCTTTTTGAAATTAGCCCAAGATGGCCCCGGCTGGGTAGCTCAGTTGGTTAGAGCGTCGTCCCGATATATATACCAAGGTTGTGGGTTCGATCCCCGGTCAGGGCATATACAAGAATCAACCAATGAATGCATACATAAGTAAAACAGCACATCGATTGCCCCACGCCACCAAATCAATCAATAAAAAAAATTTTAAAAATCAACGAACATTGGCCTGAGATAGAAAGGCAAAAAGCCATGCACATACTCAGTCCGCGGTCCTGCTCGTCCTGGTCGCCTTCCCTTTTCTTCCGACAGCGGCCGCTGAGGCGCATGATGATGATGTAGGCGTGACTCAGCACGATCATGGGCGGAGGCAGGACCGGCCGGTCGTGAAAGGTCATGATCAGCTGGTACCGCTGGAACTTCCACACTTGGTTCGAGATGGACTTCACTTCGAAGAAGGTATTGCTTTACAAAGGCGATAGGTTTTTAGTTAGTCATATTATAGACATCTGATGTGGATTGTTTTTTTTTTTTTTTCCAGTGCAATCAGAGTTACCATGAAATGACAAGAGACAATGGAATGGTCTTTGAGAGACACCTGGTTCTGACTCTCAGATCACCCTGTCTTTTTGTGTATATCTGTCAACATGGGGCTCGGGTACATGCAAAGGTACTTTACTCCTGTACCTAGTCATTAAGAGTGTTGAAAATTGCTACCCAGGGGGCACAATGTGGAGGGTAGAGGATGTTATATTGAGTGGGACACTTGCAATCATGTCAACACAATTAATGAAAAATAAAAATTAAAAGCCCTGGCCAGTTGGCTCAGCAGTAGAGCATTAGCCTGGTGTGTGGCAGTCCTGGGTTCAATTCCCCGCCAGGGCATACAGGAGAAGCGCCCATCTGCTTCTCCAACCTCCCCCTTCTCCTTCCTCTCTGTCTCTCTCTTCCCCTCCCGCAGCCGAGGCTCCATTGGAACAAATTTGGCCCGGGCGCTGAGGATGGCTCTGTGGCCTCTGCCTCAGGCGCTAGAACAGCTCCGGTTGCAACAGAGCGACGCCCCAGATGGGCAGAGCATCGCCCCCTGGTGGGCGTGCCTGGTGGATCCCGGTCAGGCGCATGCGGGAGTCTATCTCTCTGCCTCCCCGCTTCTCACTTTGGAAAAATACAAAAGAAAAAAGAAACCACTTTCTTGAAAACCCGCACTGAAGCCCACGCGCTCATATCTCAGGAAACTCTGTTCCACGTATTTAAAGGTATGAGCTCTTCAACGAAGCATGTTTAAGGATTCAAACTTTCATTTCAGTCTACTTTTATTTTGGGTAACGGAATGGATTCCTTATTGAATGTTATTGCTCAAAGACCTGTTGTTTTTGGATGGTGGGTCGGGACTGTCCTTGTCTTTTAGCTTCCAGGGAGGGTGGTAAGGGAGTGATTGTTAAATTGGAGTCCCAACCAACGGTGTGTTCCATCATTATGGGGACCTGCGAGAAGCCAGTTTATCTCTCACGACTTTTACTTCGTCTCTCAAACCTGGAGTTCGAACTCAAGTCTCTCTGGTGCCCTGGTTGGCTCTAAGATTCTATATTTTGGTGCTGAATTTTGTTTTTCTTCATAGGTTTCATTTCAGAAGCTACAGTAATTTTGTTCAATGTTTATTAAGCTGTGCACTCCTTGATTGCTTACTCAACATATCGTGCCAAAATGGTCAAGTTTCATAAGGAACTCGATTTTCAATTGGAGCCATTTTTTTCCCCTAGTGTATCAACAACAAGGAGAATACTTTCTATACTATTACGGCAACTGTCACAGCTTACAAAATCGACATTGCTTTCTGTGCCGCCGATAATTCATTAAAAGCACAGCTAGACCCAGTCGTCTCTACCTCTGGAGACCCTCATCTAAGAAAATATTTTTATCAGATTAAAACGCCCCCCCCCCCCAGAGTGTTAAAGATACGAACCAAGGTTTAATTGAAGTGGACTTAAAAATCAACTCTTGACTGATGAACACAGGAAGGCTAGTTAAGGTGGGACAGAAAAGACCGCAGACATTCTACCCATCTCAAAGCCCTGGTGACATCCTGTGTGGAGGAGGAGAGGAGTACAGAGACAGACCTCGAGACCCGTCAAGGGATCACTAACACGGCCGTCAGCCGCGACACGTACGTACTTGAACACTGCGATGAGCAGGTTGACCAGCAGGATGTTGGCCACCAGCAGGTAGCAGGCCATGATGGCCGGGGTCAGCCAGGCGCCCGGGATGCAGGGAGGGAGACGCTTGCCTTCCTCGTCATACTGGTTGTCACCGCAGGGAGCTGCAATGAAAAGTCTGTCTTTTTTTCTGTGCTGGCTTTTACACACACAGTGAAAAGAGGGAATCGCTTGAATAGGTTATTAAAGAGCTATTTCTTTTTTTTTTTTTAATATGATTTTTACCCCCGGGGGAAAATATCAACGCATATAAAGAAGATAAGAAACTCCTTTGTGCACTCAGAGGGAGTCATTCTTCACTTGTTAAATTTGTAAACATTCCCCCATATCCCCCCGCCCATTAATTTGAGAGAGAGAGGGGATGTGAGAGGGGAAAGGAGAGAAGAGAGAATGAGAGAGAGAGAGAAGCATCAACTCGTTGCTTCACTTAGTTGTTCCATTTAGCTGTGCACTTGATAATTGCTTCTTGTACGTACGAGCCCTGACTGGGAATCAAACCCGTTACTTCAGAGCGCCTGGACAGTGCTCTACCCACCAATCCTCCTGATTAGGGCTCCCATTACTTTATGGTGTTTCTCCCAGATACAAGTTCTTACTTTTCAAGCAGCTACATCTATCTCTATGCTTTTTCTTCTTTCCTATTACCCATTAGAAAGTTACTGTCTCTCCTAATTATTTAACATGAGCCTACATTGGCGTCTGGGTTTCGCTCATCATTAACTCTGGAAATAATTTCGCTGTGGGGTGGGAGGATCTCTCTACCCCCCACTCCCATTATCCATTATTCCCCTGTTCTGGTGCCACATTTGAAAAGTAACCTTTTCTCTCTCTCTCTCTCTCTCTCTCTCTCTCTCTCTGTACATTTGAAATACTGCTTTGATCACAGGGGACCTATGTCCTGGAAGAAAAGATAGAATGGTCCCCAACAGAGATGTGAGGTGACCTCCATCAGTTTGTAGCCTACGTACTTCTTTACTGATGTACAGTTTTAAAAAAGATATCAAGACACCAGAAAAACCAGAGAGGTTCCCTGTGCCTGGGGGTAAGACTGTCACTAATCAGCTAAGGAAGAGACTAATTAACACACACACACACATCGTGGTCTAGTCAAACCATCGTTTCCGCATAAACTTACGATTGATTTCCATGGCGTAGACTACAGAACGACCGGAACGCCGGGATTTAGGTTTTTTTTTTAGTGGTGGGGGGGGGGGCAGGAAGGAGAGAAAATAAGACGACAATTGAGAGGAAAGTAAAATTATTAATGACACAAGAAATGCAAAGCTCTCCACCGGGGAACTACACATTCACACCTGGAAACGGTGGTCTGTTTAGGAAGCTTGCATGCTCTGTGAGTTCTAGGCAATGTAGATATGTTTCATGAGTATTGATTTTTACTGTGTGTCATGAGCAATAGCAAATGATGACCATTTTAACGTTAAAAGGGAACCAATCAGGCATCCTTTATCTCCCAACATGCACATCGCGTAGGCACCAATAAATACAAACTACGTATGCAACAGTCAGCTCAGAAATCCAAAACCAACATGAATGGTGTTGCTGGTAAGAGTGTAGCTTCCAATGATCTCTACCTTCTCTCTTTACCCTATTTAATAATAATAATAATAATAATAATAAAACAAGAAAAATGTTACAGCCTATGTCTGGACCCGGGGACATTTTCTTTCCTGTCTACCTAGCTGACATTCTTGGGAAGCAAATTAGATTTGTGTGTTCTGGGGCTTACTAAGAATTGACTTTGAGATGCCAGTGATAATAATGGGTCCCGAATTGTGTGATAAAAGCTAGCCGGGGGCTCTGGGTGAAGTAGTGGTCAGACTGACCTAACTGGCAGCCAACACACAGCCCTGTGGTTCCTACAAGGGGAGGATGTTCAAAATCTCCTCTTCCCGACGGAGACAGAAGGAGACTTGACTTGGGGTGCTGGATGCACAATACAACATGCAGATGATGCATTAGACCCGGAGTCCCCAAACCACAGCCCACAGGCCGCATTTATCCAGCCCCGCCCCCGCCGCACTTCCGGAAGGGGCACCACTTTCATGGGTGGTCAGTGAGAGGAGCACTGTAGGTGGCGGCCCTCCCACGGTCTGAGGGACAGTGAACTGGCCCCCCTGTGTAAAAAGTTTGGGGACCCCTGCATCAGACAATCATAGACTTGGCACCTACATCATTTTATTGACCAGGGTCAACCCCAATCAACACACTTGACCTTAGCCAGAAGGCTGAGAAGTGATGGCCCCCAGTACATTCAGTTAAAAAAAAAATTCCATCTCCCAGAGGCCTGGAAACAATAGATCTCCTATCGCACCAGCCACTTTGTGATAACGCCAACGTGCCAATAAAAATATTGGTCCTGCCGTGAATGCTGGACTGCAGAGTCCTGGTGACGGGTGGTGTATTGGCCGTCTGGGTCACAAGGACATGGGAGCTGCCTTTCCCCGTGACAACCTGCTCAGCCTGGGAAGGGGCTGGGGGTGGGGGGAGGGCTACCTTCCCCAGACATCCACGCAGGATTGCAGCTGTCTTCCTCTGCTAATGTCCAGATTATTGCTGGTAATTTAAAATGTATGTACAACACTCCACTAGGAGAGCAGAAATGGACAGCGGTGTGGAAAGAGAGCTTGGGGTGTCTCGCCGATGAGGACGGCATGAGCCACCGGCACCCTGCCATGCCTGCCCGCTGTCCCCTTCTCCCGGCAAAACTCTCAGCTCTGTCTCGAGTGAGGGGAAGGAGACCCAGTGGGAAACACGTGAGGATATCGGCACCGGAACCACCGTTTCATGTTAGGGTGTCCACCAGGCCCAGCAGAAGAAACAGAAGACTCAGAATTCCAGGGAGTCGTTTCTAGACCTGAAAGAGTGACCGACTACTGGCCGATGTCTCAAACGCCTACTTCAGGGAATGGAGCAGTGGTTCGGTTTTAGGATTCTCAAAAAGCTACACTTCCTTTTTTTTTTTTTTTTTTGTATATTTCTGAAGTTGGAAACGGAGAGGCAGTCAGACAGACTCCCGCATGCGCCCACCGGGATCCACCCGGCACGCCCACCAGGAGCGATGCTCTGCCCATCCAGGGTGTCGCTCTGCCATGACCAGAGCCATTCTAGCGCCTGAGGCAGAGGCCACAGAGCCATCCTCAGTGCCCGGGCCACCTTTGCTCCAGTGGAGCCTTGGCTGTGGGAGGGGAAGAGACAGACAGAGAGGAAGGAGAGGGGGAGGGGTGGAGAAGCAGATGGGCGCTTCTCCTGTGTGCCCTGGCTGGGAATTGAACCCAGGACTCCTGCACACCAGGCCGACGCTCTACCACTGAGCCAACCGGCCAAGGCCAAAAATCTACACTTCCTAATCTGCAATTGTTTCTCCAAAAAAATCATTCGATGTCTATGGCAGAATAATAATAATACTAATAAACACTTCATTCCCAGAGTAAGACACACCCTTCCATTACTGTGGGCCTGGTCACCTGCCTCGGAAGCAGGGAAGAGAATCTTACTATGAATTCTAGTCTTACGGTCTATCTGGTCTGCAAACACCTCCCCATAGATCATCCAGTAGGGCATGTAGAAGATGTTCCGGGCCAGCTTCCAGGACGGCTCCTCGTCCGGGTGCAGGATGGCCTGGCGGGCGACTCCAAAGCTCATCAGCACAACCAGCATGATGACCACAAAGTACAGCATGTCGATCATCTGCGGGAAAGGAAACACGTCTCTCAGCATCTTAGCGCATGGGCCAAGGTCACACGGTCGGGACATAGCTCTCCCTGAGGGCTTAGCAGTGCTTTCTCTTTCTTTTTCTCTTTCTCTTTCTCTCTCTCTCTCCTTCCCTTCCTCCTTCCCTTCCTCCCTTCCTCTCTCTCTCTCTTTCTTTTATTTTTATTAAGTGAAAGGTGGGGAGGCGGTCAGACAGACTCCCGCATGTGTCCCACCCGGATCCACCCGGCATGCCCACCAGGGGGTGATGCTCTGCCCATCTGGGGAGTTGCTCTGTTGCAACCAGAGCCATTCTAGCACCTGAGGCAGAGGCCACAGAGCCGTCCTCAGTGCCCAGGCCAACTTTGCTCCAATGGAGCCTCGGCTGCGGGAGGGGAAGAGAGAGACAGAGAGGAAGGAGAGAAGGAAGAGTGGAGAAGCAGATGGGCACTTCTCCTGTGTGCCCTGGGCTGGGAATCGAACCTGGGACTTCCACACACTGGACTTCCACACGCTGAGCGGACCAGCCAGGACCTTCAGTGCTTGATCAAGATGAAGAAAGCATCTCTCCTTTCCCTCCATCCCGCCCTTTCTATACTCTGTGCCACGCACATAGTTTAGTCTATTTTCTTTATTGTTTACATTTCTCCATTGATTTGAGACAGAGAGAAGCATCCACTTGTCCCCTCAGCTGTTCCGTTTAGTCATGTGCTCCTTCATTGCTTCTCAGATGTGCCCCAACCCGGGGATCAAACCCACGATGTATAGCATGCCCGGTCGAAGCCTTATCCACTGAGCCACCTGGCCAGGCATACATCTTACTCTAGAACAGTGGTCCCCAACCTTTTTTGGGCCACGGACTGGTTTAATGTCAAAAATATTTTTACGGAACGGCCTTTAGGGTGGGACGGATAAATGTATCACGTGACCAAGACAAGCGTCAAGAGTAAGTCTTAGGCCCTGGCCAGTTGGCTCAGTGGTAGAGCGTCGGCCTGGTGTGCAGGAGTCCCGGGTTCGATTCCCGGCCAGGGCACACAGGAGAAGCGCCCATCTGCTTCTCCACCCCTCCCCCTCTCCTTCCTCTCTGTCTCTCTCTCTTCCCCTCCTGCAGCCAAGGCTCCATTGGAGCAAAGTTGGCCCGGGCGCTGAGGATGGCTCCATGGCCTTCGCCTCAGGCACTAGAATGGCTCTGATTGTGGCAGAGCGACGCCCCAGATGGGCAGAGCATCGCCCCCTGGTGGGCATGCCGGGTGGATCCCGGTCGGGCACATGCGGGAGTCTGTCTGACTGCCTCCCCATTTCCAACTTCAGAAAAATACAAAAAAAAACCCAACCAACCAAACAAACAAACAAAAAAACCATTGTTCCGTCTTCAATATAAATAAAACAGAAATAATATAAGTTATTTATTCTTTCTCTGCGGACCGGCACCAAGTGGCCCACGGACCGGTACCGGTCCACGGCCCGGGGGTTGGGGACCACTGCTCTAGAACAATGCTATTCTCATCTCTTTCTTTGCTTCTCCTCCACTGTCGCCCGTAAACAAAGACCCTTCTAGCAACCAGGACTGTAGGTGAGAATCACAGCACAACACGTGAACACGTGAACACGTGAGGAAAGCCGGGGAGGAGAGGGCGGGGCTATCGAAGGAGGCGACACGCTGTTGTGTATGCGCCCGTCACTCAAATGCTGAGCGGTCACAGCGGGCAGTGCTCAGGGCACCAACACAATAGCTATTATAATTTCTCATTTTGAACGTTCGTTCCTGAATGCGAAGGCCCTTGCCGGGATAAACTAGCCCCTGCATCCTTTCGCTCAAAAGCCTCACGCTTCGTGAGAATTATCCCTAAACTTTAGGAGGCTCCCTCCCTTCTGGGACCAATCGGAATGGGGACGTTATTTCAGGTGACGCGGTAAGGACCCGCGCGTCCTGTCTACACCTCACGTTCTGCAGCCTGTCCTGGAGGAAATGTGGCCACGGGTGTGTCTGGACCTAACGACACACACGGCTTGTGTCCGATCCAGCCCAGAACACGCACATGGAAGGCTGTCTGGAACACCACTGTGGAACAGCCTGGGGCCCCCTTTGTCCCTGTCTTTTGTTACATGTGAGGAGGTTATCAATCAGGTTATTGATGTGTGTATATGTGTGCATGTGTGTGTGTGTGTGTCCGTGCGTTTGCAGAGATGGCCCTTGCCTCATGTTGGCTAACTGGATTTTAAGTCATTGACGTGTAGGAGAACCAGGTATCTCAAAGCAAAAAAAAACCAAACAAACAAACGAAAAAAAAAACCCGAAGAAAACATGTCTCTCAAAAGGAAAGACCAAATGAAATCTACCGGAGTCGTGTCCAAGGCCTGGCCTCATCCTAACCACAGCCCTGGCCTCTCCACTGACCCACGGGGTGTCCAGACTAACCATCTTTCCGATCATCATCACGTAGGGCCCTAGGTACTTGTTGACACCGAAGATGTCCAGGACGCGAATGTACCAGAAGATGATGTCCACACAGTAGATGACGCGGCCGTAGCCCATGTACGGCTGCTTCTGCAGGCGGAGGACAGCGCCAATCATGAACACGGAGATGGCCACCAGGTCGGTGATGTTCCAATACTCCTGGAGCCAGACTTTTATCTTCTGGCTGAGTTTGCCCGGCTCAGACATGAGGATCTGCAAACCAAATGCGGAGGACCGGTGAGCTGGGCGGGCTGTGTAGGAGCCCTCCTGGCCTTCGCCACGTGGACAGACGGACCCGGTGGAACCAGAGTGTCTGGTTCCCTTTCCTTCCCTGCTGGGGACCTCCTGACACTGGGCCCCTCAGGGTAGGGGAGACAAAGGTATCCGGAAAGGGAAATTCCACGGAATCCTCTGTGTTCCCAGATTTGGGATCTCACAGGCTCTCAGGAAATGCCTTCTCCATGTCTGTCCTCCGGCTCTAATGAAAGCCACTGCCTGTTGATCTCTTTCCTAACTCCCCCGACATCCAGGAGGGAAGCCCCGGAGTGGAGATGCACCCGTGTGGTCCCACGCAGGGGCCCTCCACCGCCGGGGAAGAGAGCAGAATCCGGCGAAGAGATGTTTATCTGCCAGAATCCCTTTGCAACTTGGGAGAAGTCGGGGGAAAGTTAACCTTGACTTTCTCCTACGTGAGCTTCTCCCCTTGGAAAATCACGGATTTAAAAGTAACTACTTCTGCCCTGGCTGGGCGGCTCAGTGGATAAAAGCATCGTCCCGGTGCTCCAGAGGTCAAAGGTTTGACCCCCGGTCAGGGCACGTAGGAGAAGCAATCAATGAATGTACAACTAAATGGAACAGCTAAGTGAGACAATAAGTGGGTGCTTCTCTCCCTCTCTCTCTCTCTTTCTCAAATCAATGGAAAAAATTCTTAAAAATCACTACCCAGGCATCCACAGAGCAAGCCCCATGGTCACAGCAAAGGCGTGCAGAAGCGTGAGGGCCTGCTGAGAACAGTGGCACCCTTGTAGTCGTGACAGCTCTGGGTAGTGGGTCCCAGGGACCCCAGGAGTGAGAGGAGGGGGTGGCTATCGGCCAACAGAGAAGGGCTTTAACAGTGTAACAACCAGAGATGCCGGCTGATGGCCCCCTTTTTCCTGTCCCTGGAGGGTGTGCTCCTGGCATCAAGCACAAGGTCTGAGTGTGGCTGATGCCCAGTGAGACCACGGTGGCACGGTGCCATGGCCGGCCCCTTGTGGAACCCTGGCTGGCCCCTCTGCAGAGTCTGAATGAAGCCCAACTAGAAGAGGAGGAGGAGGAGGAGGAGGAGGAGGAGGAGGAGGAGGAGGAGGAAGACAAGGGCTGTAAATTTTTGGATCAGACACTCTTGGGGTTTCTCAGGTTCTCCTTAGACTGACGGCACTAAAGCCACTCTACCCGGGAGAAGTTGCCAGTTATATACATATATATGGGCCCTGGCCGGTTGGCTCAGTGGTAGAGCATCGGCCTGGCGTGCGGAAGTCCTGGGTTCGATTCCTGGCCAGGGCACACGGGAGAAGCGCCCATCTGCTTCTCCACCCCTCCCCCTCTCCTTCCTCTCTGTCTCTCTCTTCCCCTCCCGCAGCCGAGGCTCCATTGGAGCAAAGATGGCCCAGGTGCTGAGGATGGCTCCATGGCCTCTGCCTCAGGCGCTAGAATGGCTCTGGTCGCAACAGAGCGACGCCCCAGATGGGCAGAGCATCGCCCCCTGGTGGGCGTGCCGGGTGGATCCTGGTCAGGCACATGCAGGAGTCTGTCTGACTGCCTCCCCGTTTCCAGCTTCAGAAAAATACAAAAAATAAATAAATATATACATATACATATATATGTAAATGTATATATACATTTTTCAGTTTGGTAAATGGGTCAATAATAATCGCAAAAAGATACTCTCGGTTCTATAACCGAGAAGGAATATGCAGCCCTGCTGTGGGCTTTTTCGGTTCAAGTTCATTGTTTGTTTTTTCTCCGATACAAGCTTTTCTCTTTAGAAATGAATGCAGTGAGTTAAAACCTGCAGATGAGGCCCTGGCTGGTTGGCCCAGCGGTAGAGCCTTGGCCCGGTGTGTGGAAGTCCTGGGTTCGATTCCCGGCCAGGGCACACAGGAGAAGTGCCCATCTGCTTCTCCACCACTTCCCCCTCTAATTTCTTTCTGTCTCTCTCTTCCCCTCCCGCAGCCAAGGCTCCATTGCAGCAAAGATGGCCCGGCACTGAGCATGGCTCCATGGCCTCTGCCTCAGGTGCTAGAATGGCTCTGGTCGCAACAGAGCGACGCCCCAGATGGGCAGAGCATCGCCCCCTGGTGGGCATGTTGGGTGGATCCCAGTAGGGCACATGCGGGAGTCTGTCTCTCTGCCTCCCCGCTTCTCACTTCGGAAAAATACCCCCCCAAAAACAAGAACAAAAACAGGGAAAGTGTCAACTCCTGAGTCCCCCTGTTCCCAGTGTCACCTCCCAAAAAATGGAGGCAGAATCCAGAGCCTGCTGTGGTCACTGGCTTCTGCCTCAGGTACCCAGCAGCACTGACGGGGCCCGTCCTGGGCGCCCAGACCCGTTTCTATCGCTAAGGGCCACCTCGGTTGCCTTGTGTTTGGAGTAGCAAGGTCGCGGTCCTGGGGTGCAGAAGCAGCTGCACGTTCAGCAGGGTCACAGCATGAACTTGGGGGGATGGTGACCCCCGAAAAGGAAAGTCCCAACGCACTCCGGATGCTCCTGGCATGGGTTTTGCCCTAAGACGGTCCCTCGGGGGCGCCGTCGGTGGATTGGAGGGGGGCCGCCCGGGACGGCAGGACGCAGGGGGCACTCGCCTCTCGGACTTTCTCCAAGGCCAGGGTCACGATGTAGGAGATGACCACCCACTCCTGCAGGCAGGGCCAGCGCTCCATGCGTACCAGGATGATGTAGTTGAACAGCAGCAGGTAGCCCAGGTACGAGATCTGGAAGACAAGGAGGACAGGAAGAGGGAGGGAGGGAGGGACGTGTGTTGGTGAAGGCAGATGGCCGGCTCGGGAAGGAAGTCTGCAACCATCGTTCTGGGACGACGCCCGCCCCCCAAAACCCACTCTTCCTCGCTGGCCGGGCTGACTCAGGCCGGGGAACACTTCCTCCACATCCCCAGTGCGGACAGAGCACGTGAGGCAGGTGGAAGGCACCGTCTGTGTCAGCACGAGGGGACAGCTGCCCTGGTCGCAGTCGCCCTCCTGGGGGAGGTTAGGAAATGGCACAGAAGTCACAGCACCCCGGGGGGGAAGCTTTTGAATCATTTCCTGGTGCGTCTTCTGCATTCCTGTAGACTGGACCCTGTTACTCACTCTTCCTTGCCTGCCAAATTCTTTCGTAAATATTTCCAGGGCTGGTGGGTGGGTGTGGGAGGTTTGGGAAGGAAGAAGAGGAGCCGTTGATTGGCTTGGGCACACAGAGCTGTCCCCTTCATGAGCACTGACAGCAGGGTCCCTCGCTGTCTTGGTCTTGATGAGAGCGAGGTTTGCAATGACAGGAAGTGGTATGGAGCTACTGTCTGAGCTGTGAACTGGACGACCCTTTAGTTTCAGGGATTCTCGCTGCTACAAGGCCCCTCTGAAGTCTGGGGGGCTGGGCATGTGCTAATAACTGTCTGTTTGGGTTGGGCATTCTTTTTTTTTTTTGTATTTTTCTGAAGTTGGAAACGGGGAGGCAGTCAGACAGACTCCCGCATGCGCCCGACCAGATCCACCCGGCATGCCCACCAGGGGGTGATGCTCTGCCCATCTGGGGCATTGCTCTGTCGCAACCAGAGCCATTCTAGCGCCTGAGGCAGAGGCCAAGGAGCCATCCTCAGTGCCCGGGCCAACTTTGCTCCAATGGAGCCTTGGCTGTGGGAGGGGAAGAGAGAGACAGAGAGGAAGGAGAGAGGGAAGGGTGGAGAAGCAGATGGGCGCTTCTCCTGTGTGCCCTGGCCGGGAATTGAACCCGGGACTCCTGCACGCCAGGCCGACGCTCTACCACTGAGCCAACCAGCCAGGGCCCCTCCTTTGTTTACTTTTAAATAAGATGTTATTTCCCCAAGTTTGTATGACTAAAGACATTTTAAACAGGCCTTTGTCATAAAGCAAATAGAACACGAATGCTGGTTTATGAAACGGTGTACTGAGGGCCGGGGTGGCCCCATCCCCACCTACACATCCCTATGTGACAAGACAGCTCCATCAAGTCTTAGGTGAGGACCTGGATCAGCTCTGGCTTCATTTCCACAACTTATTTTAATTCCATGACTTGTCAACTCTTTCTAAAGCCCTTCATGTTGTTTTCCTCTTTTTTTAAAAAAAATAAAATTTTTTTCAAGGCAACACGGGTTAATGACATTCTGTACATTTCAAGCATCTGTTCTGTCGTGTGCTCCCTCCCCCCTCCTCCGAACTCTAGTCTCCTTCTGGCCTTGACACATTTCTGGGTTCTAACCTATCTGACTGTTCAAAATACACTGCATGCCAGGCGCTAAGGGCAGGGGGTTGGGGGGGGGCGGGGCTTCACCGTGTAGAACCAGAACTTGACAATGGGCGCATTGTAGAATTCACAGATCTTCGTCCCGATGGGGATGCGTCTTTGCTTTTTGTGCGCGTTCTCTTCATCCCCCTTCCTGGAGCCGGCATCAGCGTTCGCGTCCTGGAAGACACAGCAAGCGGGTTGCCAAGTGGGAAATGCAATGTTTCCCCGGCACAGGATCGAAGAGACAGGCGCCCTTAAAACTAAAGATCGGGCCTGACCGGGCGGTGGTGCAGTGGAGAGAGCGTCAGACTGCGATGCCGAGGACCCAGGTTCGAGACCCCAAGGTCGCCAGCTTGAGCGCAGGCTCATCTGGTTTGAGCAAAGAGCTCACCAGCTTGGACCCAAGGTCGCTGGCTCCAGTAAGAGGTTACTCAGTCTGCTGAAGGCCCGCGGTCAAGGCACATATGAGAAAGCAATCAATGAATAACTAAGGTGTCGCAATGCGCAACGAAAAACTGATGATTGATGCTTCTCATCTCTCCATTCCTATCTGTCTCTATCTATCCCTCTCTCTGGGAAGGAAGGAAGGAAGGAAGGAAGGAAGGAAGGAAGGAAGGAAGGGAGGGAGGGAGGGAGGGAGGGAGGGAGGGAGGGAGGGAGGGAGGGAGGGAGGGAGGAGGAAGGAAGGAAGGAAGGAAGGAAGGAAGGAAGGAAGGAAGGAAGGAAGGGCCCCGGGTGGGTAGATCAGTTGGTTAGAGAGCATCACCAACCCCCCTACACCAAAGTTGCGGATTCGATCCCCCATCAGGGTGCCTACATGAGTCAACAGACGAATGCATAAATAAGGTGGAACAACAAATGATCTCTCTCTCTCTCCCCTCACCTTTCTTTGTCTCTCCAATAATAATCACTACATTTTAAAAAATAAAGAGTTATAAAAATGTCCTCCATTACTGAGGTTTCTCCATTCCAGGGCTTAGAGAAGCCTCAATGACCTGGATGGCAAGGACAGACAGGGCATGCGTCCGACCTCGGGGCACACTGACCGCCATCTCCTCTTCCTTCTCCTTGCCATCTTCGTTCTCCTTGGACGTTTGATACGAGAAGTCGTCGTAGCTGCGGAACTCCAGAAACAAGATGGTGGGAGGGAGGAGAATCCCCATGATCACCTGGGAAGGGCGAGAAGAAAGAAAACGGGGTTTTAGGCTACGTCGGTTCTCAAAACTTTCCCCGGTGCGGGCAGAAAGGTGGAGGGATAACTTCCAGCGGTACTCAGTATTCTCACAGTCTCGGAAGGGGCTTATCCCTGCTCCCGTGTTCGGTGGCTAGTTTGGTTGGGTTCATTGGAAGAACTACAGGCAGGGAAGTGTGTAAGGTCCACCCAGTTTTGGTTTGTTTTTGTTTTTGTGCTTTTTTTTTGGACAGACAGCAAGGAGTCCTGTGTGGAATTCTGACTTACAAAGCAGAGATCATACATGAAGCTTCAAAGCATGCAAATCTGTCATTGAACATCTAGTAATATAGGCCCTGGGCAGGTAGCTCCATTGGTTAGGGCATCATCTCAATACGCCAAGATTGCAGGTTCAATCCCTGGTCAGGGCACATAGAAGAATCAACCACCAAATGCATAAATAGGTGGAACAACAAATTGATGTTTCTCTCTCTCTCTCTCTTTCTCCCTCTCCCTCCATTCCTCTAAATAAATAAAAATAAAATATAATTATATAGAAAATAAAAATTAAATCACATAAAAAAATACTTGTAGTGAAATAAGCCAAATGTATTTTATATAGAAATCACTTAGATAGACCAAGAGTTGGGGGGGGGGGGGATGTGACTTACAAAAGAAGGACTTGATTGGACTCAGACTAGAAAGCAAAAGGGTGCCGGGGCTCATGTCAAGGGTGCCGGGGCTCCCAAGTGGGAAATGTAGCATTTCCCCGGCACAGGATCGAAGAGACAGGCGCCCTTAAAAATAAAGAACGGGCTTGACCAGGCGGTGGCGCAGTGGGTAGAGCGTCGGACTGCGATGCTGAAGACCCAGGTTTGAGACCCCGAGGTCGCCAGCTTGAGCGCGAGCTCATCTGGTTTGTGTCTCCCACAAGGTGGGAGACCCTGTCCTTTGAATCAAGGTGGCCGCTGAGCTCCGTCTGTCAGGACCCTTGATCAGGTCAGTCTCAGGCGCTACGTCACCTGGGTTCCGACCCAGGACTCACACCTTAACTAAGTCAGATCTTTTTTTTTTTCTTTTTTGATTTATTCATTTTAGAGAGGGGAGAGAGAGAGAGAGAGAGAGAGAGAAGGGGGGAGAAGCAGGAAGAAGCATCAACTCCCATATGTGCCTTGACCAGGCAGGCAAGCGCAGGGTTTTGAACCGGCAACCTCAGCGTTCCAGGTCCACGCTTTATCCACTGCGCCACCACACCTAAGTCAGATCTTAGGTCACTTCGTCTCGAATTTTCAGGGTCTTCCTCCGCAAGACAAGGGTTGTCACGGTGCCTCCCTCGCTGGGTGGCTCAGAGCAGTCAATGGACATAACCCGCGGTCAGCGCTTGGCTCAGCCTGGCAGAGAGCCAGGTGCTGGGGATGGCTCCTTGGCCTCTGCCCCAGGCGCTAGAGTGGCTCTGGTCGCGACAGAGCGACGCCCCGGAGGGGCAGAGCGTCGCCCCCTGGTGGGCAGAGCATCGCCCCCTGGTGGGCGTGCCGGGTGGATCCCGGTCGGGCGCATGCGGGAGTCTGTCTGTCTCTCCCCGTTTCCAGCATAGGAAAAATACAAAAAAAAAAAAAAAGAAGAAGAAGGACTTGATTGGACTCAGACTAGAAAGCAAAAGGGTGCCTGGGCTCATAGGTGGGAGACCCTGTCCTTTGTACCAGGGTGGCCACTGAGCTCCATCTGTCAGGACCCTTGTTCGGGTCAGTCTCAGGCGCTAGGTCACCTGGGTTCCGACCCAGGACTCACACCTTAACTAAGTCAGATCTTAAGCCAGTCACTTCGTCTCGAATTTTCAGGGTCTTCCTCCGCAAGACAAGGGTTGTCGCGGTGCCTCCCTCGCTGGGTGGTTCAGAGCAGTTAATGGAAGTAACCACGGTCAGCGCTTGGCTCAGCCTGGCAGAGAGCCGGGGGTGGGGGTGAGGGAGGCTCCCAGGGCACCACCCGTCGCCGTGCCGCCCTCCGCACCGCCCTCCGCAACCCGCCGCGCACCTTCAGGCCGGGGTTCTTCCTCATGCGCAGCCTCCCCATCCACATGTCCGTTAGCAGCATCTGGCTGCAGGTGTGCGCGATGAAGTCCCGGTGTTTGGCAGCCACGGCCAGCTTGAGGCAGGTGGAGTTGCTCCAGTTGGTCAGCTCGTAGGTCAGCAGCTTCATGGCGATCTGCTCGTCGTGCTTGTAGGACTGGTCAAGCAGCTCCACGGCCAGCTGGCCGAAGTCCCTGCAAGGAGAGACGTGGACTTGGGGCTGCAGCCACGGAAATCCTTCGAGCCCGTGGGGCGTGTGTCTGCAGGGGGGGGAACCCAGGAGCTGGGGCTCCGTGCACGGTCACGTTGGGGGGCGACTGTGGTTGCTGCACATGGAGCTCTGGGTAGACCCCCCAACTCGCCTCTCAGGCCCCAGAAACACAGAGACAAGAAGACAGAGTCCCTTCCCTGGCATGGTGCCCAAACAGGGACGCAGCTCAGAAAGGACTGCAAAGCCCCCCTGTGGCATAGGACGTCAGAAGCATGGTGGTTGCCCCTTCGTGGTGGGGACAGTGGACACTGAAGGGGACAACAAGAGGGCTCGCAGGGGCAGGTAAGGTCCTGTTTCTTGATCTAGGTGCCGGTCTGATCCCATCGGAATCGCAGCCTACCGGAGTGGAAACCCACCAGCCCAAACCGTGGAGACCAGCCCCCGGGGAGGCAGACCAGACCTCTCACTGACTAATTGCAGCAGGCTCAGTGAGGACCAGCCCCAAAAACTCCGGGGGCCTCCAGGCCTCTGGGACGGTGCCCACTTCTGTGAGTTTTACCTCCTGGGGGACCCACCAATTTCTCAGAAGGTGAAGTGATAGGCACCATTTTGAAAAAAAAGTCCAGAATGTTCTGGTCTTCTTAGCAATGTCTGCCTTCAAGGGCAACTCCTTTACCAGGGCCTGACCTGCTGTGGTTGTATCAGAGCCTGGCTGGGCTGGGGGAAGTGAAATACCCCAACTCCAGTCTGGGCAGCTTGATCCACAGACGGGGGCAGAGAAACGGAGAGGCACTTGGGAAGGTCAAGTCCCGGGAGCAGTTTCACTGAAGCTGTATCCTTCTGAGTGTGTTTTCTGTTTCATTGTTCTTTTTTTTTTTAATTAGAAAAAAGTTATTTAATTTATTTCCTAATTATAGACTATTCTTCCCCCCCCCCAATTTTTATTGAATGTATTGGGGTGACACTGGTTAATAAAAATTACACCGGTTTCAGGCACCCAGTTCTACAACACATCACCTGTATGTTGCATTGTGCATTCACCGTCCCAAGGGGCTTCACTGTCTTTGCATTAAAATTGTGTGTCAATGCCTGACCTGTGGTGGTGCAGTGGATAGAGCATCGACCTGGAAATGCTAAGGTGGCCGGTTAGAAACCCTGGGCTTGCTTGGTCAAGGCACAGACAGGAAGCAACTACGATGAGTTGATGCTTCCCACTCCTCCCTTCTCTCTCTCTCTAAAAAAAAATTGTGTGTCGCTTGGACAGGCAGTGGCGCAGTGGATAGAGCATTGGACTGGGACATGGAGGACCCAGGTTCAAAACCCTGAGGTTGCTGGCTTGAGTGCAGACTCACCAGCTTGAGCATGGGATCACGGTCATTGGCTTGAGTGCAAAGGTCGCTGGCTTGAGCCCAAAGTCGCTGGCTTGAGCAAGGGGTCAATTGGTCTGCTGTAGCCCTCCCCCCCATCAAGGCACATATGAGAAAGCAATCAATGAACAACTAAGGAGACTAAAAAGCCACAATGAAGAACTAATGCTTCTCATCTCTCTCCTTCCTGTTTGTCCCTCTCTGTCCCTCTCTCTGTCTCTCTCTCTGTTTCAGTCACACACACAGACACACACACACACACACACACACACTTATGTGTCAGGTGTTTGCATAAGAAACCAGCCAACAGGCCCTGGCTGGTAGGCTCAGTGGTAGAGCATCGGCCTGGCGTGCGGGGGACTCAGGTTCGATTCCCGGCCAGGGCACATAGGAGAAGCGCCCATTTGCTTCTCCATCACCCCCCTTCCTCTCTGTCTCTCTCTTCCCCTCCCGCAGCCAAGGCTCCATTGGAGCAAAAGATGGCCCGGGTGCTGGGGATGGCTCCTTGGCCTCTGCCCCAGGCGCTAGAGTGGCTCTGGTCGCGGCAGAGCGACGCTCCAGAGGGGCAGAGCATCGCCCCCTGGTGGGCAGAGCGTCGCCCCCTGGTGGGTGTGCCGGGTGGATCCCGGTCGGGCGCATACGGGAGTCTGTCTGACTGTCTCTCCCCATTTCCAGCTAATAAAAAAAGAAAAAAAAAAAAAAAAAGAAACCAGCCAACAAAAGCAATGACAGTCCAGGGACATCTCAGAGAGGCAGAAGGAAAAGTAGTAACATGGAAGGCAAAGTGATTCATGAGCAAGCTTTCTTTTTCTTGTATTTTTCTGAAGTGAGAAGCAGGGAGGCAGAGAGACAGACTCCCACATGCGCCCGACTGGAATCCACCCGGCACGCCCACCAGGGGCTGATGTTCTGCCCATCTGGGGCGTTGCTCCGTTGCAAACAGAGCCATTTTTTAGTGTCTGAGGCAGATGCCATGGAGCCATCCCCAGCGCCCGGGCCAACTTTGCTCCAATGGAGCCTTGGCTGCGGGAGGGGAAGGGGGGGAGGAGGAGAAGCAGATGGTCACTTCTCCTGTGTGCCCTGACTGGGAATCGAACCTGGGACATCCACATGCCAGGCTGATGCTCTACCACTGAACGAACCGGCCAGGGCCCATGAGCCAGCTTTCAAGGTCATTGTGCTGAAGTGAGAAATCGCATGTCACCCCCCCCCTCCCCCAACGAGACAAGTGCTGAGGACAACCGGGCTCTCCTGGCTCTTCCGTTCTCCCCCAGACTCTCACTTGGAGTTGTTGTCCAGGTCCTGGGAGATGTCGTCCACCAGCTCGCTCTCAGAGGACTCGTGGGCCATGGACTTGTAGAGCTTGCAGGCCACCAGGGCCTTGGCCATGCTCTCCTCGCCGCGCTGCCACAGGAAGACCGCCATCTTCTGCCGCTTCATCAGCACGGCCCACACCATCAGCTCGTGGAAGGGGTACTGGAACCGGCTCACCGCCGGGTTGTCCACGTCGATGTCCACCTCTTCCTCCTTCTTCTTCTTCTTCTTCTTCTTCTTCCCTTTGGCCGGGGGCTCGTCGTCCTGAGGGGGGAGGGAGCACACGTGTGTCACGGTCCGGCCTCGAACGAGCGCTCAGCGCTCAGCGACGACGAAGGGTTTCAGGACGACTGGGAGAAGGAAGACCTCTGGTGTCCACTCAGTGGGTTAACTCTTCTGAAAATGTGCTGCCTGCCCTGGGGTGGCGCAGTGGATAAAGCGTCAGCCCGGAACGCTGAGGTTGCCGGTTCGAAACCCCGGGCTTGCCCGGTCAAGGCACATATGGGAGTTGATGCTTCCTGCTCCTCCCCCCCTTCTCTCTCTCTCTCTCTCTCTCTCTCTCTCTCTCTCCTCTAAATTAATAAAGCCTTAAAAATAAAAAAGAAAATATGTCATGGCTATTATGCTAAGTAAACCATCAGAATGGACAGAGAGGCATCCTACTGTTGGACGACCTCATACCCCTCTGGGTTGGCAGTGTTTTTTTTCCTCCCAGAAGTCTTTAATAACTGAGGAGATGCCACCAAATCAAAACAATCACAATGAAAACACACTTAAATACAAAAAGCACCATGAGAGACTTCTTTTTTCAAGAGAGAGAGAGTGGAAGGGAGAGAGAGAGAGAGAGAGAGAGAAACATCAATTTGTTGTTCCACTTATTCATACATTTATTGGTTGATCCTTGTATGTGCCTGACTGGGGATCGAATCCACAACCTTCCTCAGGAAAATCTTCCCATCACTAGCAAATCTACTCATACTTGACTCAGCTGGTGTGGCTGGGGTGTGGGAGGGACCCTGGCTGTCTACTTCCAACAACATGTTTTTCATGACCGTCCCAATTTCTTAGAGCCTGCTCGTGAATTATAACATCTTTATAGTAACGATCATATCTTGCTTCTGAGTTAAATGTTTTTGTTCTAATTATCTCATCTGTCACAGTAAGAGCATATTTACAGTCCCCTTGGGAGTGTTGAGCGATGTAGGTGAAAGACTGACATCGTGTAGAAATTTAAAAACAAACTTAGCTACCTGTTCAAGAATATCCCAGATTAAATTAAAAGCCGTGGATGTTAACGAAATTTAAAACAGACACCTTCTTAAGCCTGTCTTGCAATAATAGAGGATTTTATAAAAAATATATTAATTGGATATAAATGTGCTTAAAATAATTTTTTAAAGAGTTTTTAAAAATTTTTGTTTCTATTTTATTTATTAATTTTAGAAAGGAGAGAGAGACAGAGACAGAGAGAGAGAAGCGGGGGAGGAGCAGGAAGCATCAACTCCATATGTGCCTTGACCAGGCAAGCCCAGGGTTTCGAAGCAGCAACCTCAGCATTTCCAGGTCGACGCTTTATCCACTGCGCCACCACAGGTCAGGCTAAAATAATTTTTTAAAGTGCTAGAGAGAGACTATAACAACATGGACTTGAACTGGATTAGTAAGTACCGTACAGACACAAACGGAATAGCATCATTTACCGAGTTTGATCAGAGAGATACGTCTAAGAGTTGTACGCAACAGACCGAGAACGCACACGAATCCCTCACAGATGATTCATTCAAGCCTGGTTCCCTTTGAGATTTTTGCATCTCAAAGATTCCTTCCTATTAGTCTACAGTCAAGGAATAACATTAGGAAGTGACGTCAGTGACAATGAAAAGTCCGTGCTTGGAAAAGTGAAAAAGTTAAAATATGCACATCAATAACTCTGGGATGAAAGAAGAAGTGATAACTATTTGGAAACAATGGCCATCAAGGGTAACAATGGCAAATGAGGGGATATTTTATCGCTTCATATTCAATTTGAAATATCCCCTAGTTTATACTTACCCAAACCCACAAGGCACCATACAACACTCAGAGAAAAATGACAGCTTTGATACGTTTATTGGAATACAGGGAGGACGGAAAATGAACAGACCTCGCTTTCAAACCGAGTCAATGAGAAAAGTACAGTAACTCTACAGACAGCATATGGAAGAGAAGGATAAAAATAAAAGCAGACATTATTAAGGCCCTGGCTGGTTGGCTCAATGGTAGAGCATCGGCCTGGTGTGCAGGAGTCCCAGGTTCGATTTCCGGCCAGGGCACACAGGAGAAGCGCCCATCTGCTTCTCCACCCTCCCCTTCTCCTTCTTCTCTGTCTCTCTCTTCCCCTCCCGCAGCCGAGGCTCCACTGGAGCAAAGATGGCCCGGGTGCTGAGGATGGCTCTGTGGCCTCTGCCCCAGGCGCTAGAATGGCTCTGGTTGCAACAGAGCAACGCCCCAGATGGGCAGAGCATCGCCCCCTAGTGGGCTTGCCAGGTGGATCCCGGTCGGGCGCATGCAGGAGTCTGTCTGACTGCCTCCACGTTTCCAGCTTCGGAAAAATGCAAAAAAAAAAAAAAAAAAGAAAAGAAAAGAAATAAGAGGCCCCGGCTAGTTGGCTCAGTGGTAGAGCATCAGCCTGGCAGTGGATGTCCTAGGTTCGATTCCCTGTCAGGGCACACAGGAGAAGCGCCCTCTGCCTCTCTACTCTTCCCCCTTCTCTCTCTCTCTCTCTCTCTCTCTCCCCCCAACCCCCCACCCACAGCCATGGCTCGATTGATTCACGCACATCGGCCCAGGCATTGAGGAAGGCTCTGTGGAGCCTCTGCCTCAGGCACTAAAAATAGCTCAGTTGTGAGCATGGCCCCAGATGGGCAGAGCATTGACCCTGGATGGGGATTGCTGGGTGCATCCCAGTTGGGGTGCATGTAGGAGTCTGTCTCTCTATCTCACCTCCTCTCACTTGGAAAAAAAGATAAGAAAAAAAACTGGAACAAGAAAGAACACAACTAAAGATATTGAGGAGATTGAAAAAGAATTAGAATACTGTATAAAAATGCACACCAATGAACTAGAAGGCTTAGAGGAAATAAGTTGTATTCTGAGAAAATGTGCAGTTGAGTCTGGGAAACACAAAGCCTGAATTGAGTCCTATTGTAAACAGTCATGAATGACCAAGGTGTCGTAAACTATTGAAAATGAATTTGACTTACTTCCATTCCCAGAAGTTTAAGAGCTTTCGGCTGCAGAATGGAAGGGAAGGAAAAAAATATATATATTATCAATGCAGTTCGATCACTCAGTACATTAGTAGCGGTGTTACTAAAGAGACATAATAACAAATAGGTTAACAGTGAAGGACAGCAGCTAAGAAGAGGAAATGCTTTAAGCGGGGACACCTCGACGTTCGTCAGCCGACAGTCGGTTGAAGAGAAAGACACGCAGGTGCATGACCGAACTCCAGCTAGAACCAGAGATGTCCCCTCACGGGGACATGCAGGTGCATGACCGAACTCCAGCTAGAACCAGAGATGTCCCCTCACGGGAACATGCAGGTGCATGACCGAACTCCAGCTAGAACCAGAGATGTCCCCTCACGGGGACATGCAGGTGCATGACCGAACTCCAGCTAGAAGCAGAGATGTCCCCTCACGGGGACATGCAGGTGCATGACCGAACTCCAGCTAGAACCAGAGATGTCCCCTCACGGGGACATGCAGGTGCATGACCGAACTCCAGCTAGAACCAGAGATGTCCCCTCACGGGAACATGCAGGCACACAGCTCCGGGCTCCCAAGGCGGGGCCAGGGGAGGGGCTCGTCATGGCCATCGGACATTTGAGTTGGGCTTGTGCTAAAGGAAGGATTTTGATCGGGGTTAGGGCGTGGTAGGCACGGCCGGTCCAGTCATACAACGGGATTCTGGCAGAGACCTGTGGTCCCTAATGACAGGGTGGGGATGGCGTCAGGCTGTCAGAGAACCTTGCATGTCGTGACAATGATTTTGGCATTGGGTCCTCAGGCGGGGAGGGGGTTGGGAGGAGCTCTGGGAGCCGCTGAGCAGAGAGCACACTGGCCTGTCCCTCGCTTTGGAAGAGTAGGGGTCACCACAGTGGTAGGAGAGAGGACAGAGCCCAGGGAGCCCAGAAGGAAGGCTATTGTGGACAGAAGACACAGTCGGAGGAGCCGGGGCCGGATACAACCAATGGGCTGACCATCCCGACTTGCTAAGGATGAAGGTGAAACTCTGGGTGGACATCTGCCGGGACAGCGAGACCTCCCACCCGAGTCCCCGCAGGGACAGCGAGACCTCCCCCCTGAGTCCCTGCAGGGACAGCGAGACCTCCCACCCGAGTCCCCGCAGGGACGGCGAGACCTCCCACCCGAGTCCCCGCAGGGACAGCGAGACCTCCCACCCGAGTCCCTGCAGGGACAGCGAGACCTCCCACCCGAGTCCCCGCAGGGACAGCGAGACCTCCTCCCTGAGTCCCCGCAGGGACGGCGAGACCTCCCACCCGAGTCCCCGCAGGAACAGCGAGACCTCCCACCCGAGTCCCCGCAGGGACAGCGAGACCTCCCACCCGAGTCCCTGCAGGGACAGCGAGACCTCCCACCCGAGTCCCCGCAGGGACAGCGAGACCTCCCACCCGAGTCCCTGCAGAGACAGCGAGACCTCCCACCCGAGTCCCTGCAGGGACAGCGAGACCTCCCACGAGACCTCCCACCCGAGTCCCCGCAGGGACAGCGAGACCTCCCACCCGAGTCCCTGCAGAGACAGCGAGACCTCCCACCCGAGTCCCTGCAGGGACAGCGAGACCTCCCACCCGAGTCCCTGCAGGGACAGCGAGACCTCCCACCCGAGTCCCCGCAGGGACGGCGAGACCTCCCACCCGAGTCCCCGCAGGGACGGCGAGACCTCCCACCCGAGTCCCCGCAGGGACAGCGAGACCTCCCACCCGAGTCCCCGCAGGGACGGCGAGACCTCCCACCCGAGTCCCCGCAGGGACAGCGAGACCTCCCACCCGAGTCCCCGCAGGGACAGCGAGACCTCCCACCCGAGTCCCCGCAGGGACAGCGAGACCTCCCACCCGAGTCCCCGCAGGGACAGCGAGACCTCCCCCCTGAGTCCCTGCAGGGACAGCGAGACCTCCCACCCGAGTCCCTGCAGAGACAGCGAGACCTCCCCCCTGAGTCCCCGCAGGGACAGCGAGACCTCCCACCCGAGTCCCTGCAGAGACAGCGAGACCTCCCACCCGAGTCCCCGCAGGGACGGCGAGACCTCCCACCCGAGTCCCTGCAGAGACAGCGAGACCTCCCCCCTGAGTCCCCGCAGGGACAGCGAGACCTCCCCCCCGAGTCCCCGCAGGGACAGCGAGACCTCCCACCCGAGTCCCCGCAGGGACAGCGAGACCTCCCACCCGAGTCCCTGCAGAGACAGCGAGACCTCCCCCCTGAGTCCCCGCAGGGACAGCGAGACCTCCCACCCGAGTCCCTGCAGAGACAGCGAGACCTCCCACCCGAGTCCCTGCAGAGACAGCGAGACCTCCCACCCGAGTCCCTGCAGGGACAGCGAGACCTCCCACCCGAGTCCCTGCAGAGACAGCGAGACCTCCCCCCTGAGTCCCTGCAGGGACGGCGAGACCTCCCACCCGAGTCCCCGCAGGGACGGCGAGACCTCCCACCCGAGTCCCCGCAGGGACAGCGAGACCTCCCCCCCGAGTCCCCGCAGGGACAGCGAGACCTCCCCCCTGAGTCCCCGCAGGGACAGCGAGACCTCCCACCCGAGTCCCCGCAGGGACAGCGAGACCTCCCACCCGAGTCCCTGCAGAGACAGCGAGACCTCCCCCCTGAGTCCCCGCAGGGACAGCGAGACCTCCCACCCGAGTCCCCGCAGAGACAGCGAGACCTCCCACCCGAGTCCCTGCAGAGACAGCGAGACCTCCCACCCGAGTCCCTGCAGGGACAGCGAGACCTCCCCCCTGAGTCCCTGCAGGGACAGCGAGACCTCCCACCTGAGTCCCCGCAGGGACGGCGAGACCTCCCACCCGAGTCCCCGCAGGAGGAAGGGCGGGTGTGCTGGGGGTGGGGGGAGGGCAGTGAGCTTGACTTCGGACAGGCGGGGTCACTGGGCCAGACAGACGAGGACAGGGAACCACGGGGCGGACGAGCACACACGGCCACTGAGCTCTACCCTCTTGGGTCCGAACAAGTTGTTGTAAAGGGTCCGGAAGCTCTTGCGGGTGTAGTTGCAACGGTAGGCGCCCCCCATGAGGTATTCCAGCACCAGCCCGATGTCGATGAGGCTGATGTGGTAGTCGGGCGGCAGGTTGCCCTGGAAGAGAGGAAGTCGGGGCTCAGGACCCGTAAGAAGGCTCCGGCCGCGGACGTGGTCTTCCTCACACCCCTCAGACACACGGGGGGTCACTGTGGGCCACCCCTGGGCGCTGGTGGAACAGAGGGGCAGTAAACAGTTCTCAGTCTGTTACCACGTGACTGAGGCAGACAGTAGGTAGACCCTTCCTCACTGAGAAGAGTCAGAAACCCACGGGGCTGTCCGGTTAGGGCTGGGCCGGGCCGGGCTGGACGGAGCAGAGCGATGCGTGCACATGCGTGTGTGCATGAACCATGCAGCAGGCGTGGACCTGCCTCTGTCAGAGCAGGTGGGTCTTGTTGAGAAGGTGCTTTGCTGGCTGCTTGCAGAAGCTCGCTTCGAGGGGGGCTGGAGTCCCCAATGTCACAGAGAAGGGACGAGTGGCCAGTGCGACAGGAAGGGGGCTCCACGGGAGGCAGTGGGAAGAGGGACCCTCCCTGGGTCGGGGGCTTCCCTCGCAACAGCTTCACACGGTGCCTGGTGGCCCGTCGGGACCAGCCCGGCTTATTAAACCTTTTCCGGGCATCACGCATCCGGCCGGCCCCTCATGGAATTGGGGATTCCGTACACAGAGAGAAGGAGACACAGCCCTGTGACTAGAGAGCCGGCTGTTTAGGGGATGAGAAGGCAAAGTGACAAATGGTCCCTGTGGCGGGGACATGATGAGAGAGTGAGGGATGCAGACATGGCCCCGGGGGGGGACATGATGAGAGAGTGAGGGACGCAGACATGGCCCCGGCCCCGGGGGGGGGGACATGATGAGAGAGAGTGAGGGATGTAGACATGGCCCCGGGGGGGGGGACATGATGAGAGAGTGAGGGACGCAGACATGGCCCCGGGGGGGGGACATGATGAGAGAGAGTGAGGGACGCAGACATGGCCCCGGGGGGGGACATGATGAGAGAGTGAGGGATGTAGACATGGCCCCGGGGGGGACATGATGAGAGAGTGAGGGACGCAGACATGGCCCCGGGGGGGGACATGATGAGAGAGTGAGGGACGCAGACATGGCCAGGCCGGCCCCGGGGGGGGGACATGATGAGAGAGTGAGGGATGCAGACATGGCCCCGGGGGGGGGACATGATGAGAGAGTGAGGGATGTAGACATGGCCCCGGGGGGGGGACATGATGAGAGAGAGTGAGGGACGCAGACATGGCCAGGCCGGCCCCGGGGGGGGGGACATGATGAGAGAGAGTGAGGGATGTAGACATGGCCCCGGGGGGGGGACATGATGAGAGAGAGTGAGGGACGCAGACATGGCCCCGGGGGGGGACATGATGAGAGAGTGAGGGACGCAGACATGGCCCCGGGGGGGGGACATGATGAGAGAGTGAGGGACGCAGACATGGCCCCGGGGGGGGACATGATGAGAGAGAGTGAGGGACGCAGACATGGCCCCGGGGGGGGGACATGATGAGAGAGTGAGGGACGCAGACATGGCCAGGCCGGCCCCGGGGGGGGGACATGATGAGTGAGTGAGGGACGCAGACATGGCCCCGGGGGGGGACATGATGAGAGAGTGAGGGATGTAGACATGGCCCCGGGGGGGGACATGATGAGAGTGAGGGACGCAGACATGGCCCCGGGGGGGGACATGATGAGAGAGAGTGAGGGACACAGACATGGCCCCGGGGGGGGACATAATGAGAGAGAGTGAGGGACACAGACATGGCCCCGGGGGGGGGACATGATGAGAGAGAGTGAGGGACGCAGACATGGCCCCAGGGGGGGGACATGATGAGAGAGTGAGGGACGCAGACATGGCCCCGGGGGGGGGACATGATGAGAGTGAGGGACGCAGACATGGCCAGGCCGGCCCCCGGGGGGGGGGGTTAAGGTTCTTGGAAGGAGCTTGAACTTCCTGAGACGCTGGAGGATGTTAAGTGGGGCCTCGGGCGTAGGGACGGTGGGAGGGGTTTGGACTCGATGATGTCAGCTGAGGATAGGGAAAGCCACTCAGGCAAGAAACGGTTGGGTCAGAACTCGGGCAGCTGTGGCTTTTTTGAGCGTTGGCCCTTCCCAACCAGAGGCATCCGGATTCCTCGCGCGGGGAAACCAAGGCACAGGGCCCTGCCGATCCCCGGCTTCGTGGATTCTGTTCCAACCCAGCGACCATCTCCTCCGCTTAGAAGGCAGCGTCTGTCTGACACACGACCTGACTCTCTAGGTCTCTACGCTCTGACCTCTCACCAGAGTTGGTTTTTCATGCTGGGCACGTTTCACACAGAGCACGCCAGGGTGTTGTAGCGAAACGAGTCACTCTGAGGTTAACCCGCCCGAACCCTTCCGCCTGCGGCCACGTGACAGCAGAGTGAGCCGACCCCATCCGCCCCGCCCCATTCGTGCACTTTTCAGCACTGTCACTGCCTAATGAGGGAACAGAGAGGCCAGGACAACGGCTTCATTCCGCAGAACACACAGGGGGACACAGGCACGTCCTACGGGTCCTTCCAGAAAGAGGCAACACGACAGGTTTTAATGTCAACCCACAACACGAGGCGGCCTGGGCAGACGGTGGCCGGGTCAGGGGGAAGGTGAGGCCTCCTCTGGCTGCCCCCTGGGCCTTGGTGCCAACACCTTGTCACTCATTCAGCCCAAGCCTATATCCGGTAAGGGGCGAACACTACGCTGAAAACACATTATTATCATCTCTCAGGTCGCCACTAAGACGAGCACACTTTTTTAGAAATTTAAAAATTGCTTTATGAAATGTCTTCTTGAGAAATCCAAATGGCCCGT
Organism: Saccopteryx leptura; assembly: GCF_036850995.1. Lineage (NCBI taxonomy): Eukaryota > Metazoa > Chordata > Mammalia > Chiroptera > Emballonuridae > Saccopteryx > Saccopteryx leptura. Next base: position 56,678,478 of record NC_089515.1, on the reverse strand, counting down.
TAGGCAAAAAAAAAAAAAAAACACAAAAAAGTCAGGGGGATGTCAAGTCCAGCACGGGGGATATGGTGATAACTCCGTGCCGTGTCAGACGGGGACTAGACCTACTGGGGTGATTACTCTGTGCGCGACATAAATGTGTAATCACTGTATGGTGCAGAGAACACCGCTGTGACATTGCGTGTCAACTCAAAGTGAAAAATAAAATAAAATAGTATGTTCTTGAAAGACGCCCACAGGTAAGGATGATAAAGCAACAGACTGACCTTCTTTACATCCCTGACCAGCAAGTGAAGGGTGTTCGGTGGACCCAGTCTCTGAAAGGCAAGCATTCGGCCACATTAACCACGGTTTCCTCCTCAACTGGCAGCAAAACCCCACCTTCCTCCCCAGAATCAGTGAACGGGGAGGGCTGGCTAAGGGCCTGCTGTGAGCCTGTATCCTTTAAGACACAGGATGGGCCGTGCTGAGGATGTATCCGACACGTCTGTCTGTGTTCAATACGTTATATTGTGTCAGCTGTCGTTGAGAAACAAACAGAAAAAATGATCTGCCCCAAAATGTCAATAGGGTTGAGTGTGACACCTTCACAATCGCTAGTTACTAAAGTCACAAAAGAACCACGACTGTATGCCTCCTTATATAAAAAGCACTTAGGCCCTGGCCGGTTGGCTCAGTGGTAGAGTGTCGGCCTGGCGTGCGGGAGACCCGGGTTCGATTCCCGGCCAGGGCACATAGGAGAAGCGCCCATCTGCTTCTCCATCCCCCCCCCCTCCTTCCTCTCTGTCTCTCTCTTCCCCTCCCGCAGCCAAGGATCCATTGGAGCAAAGATGGCCCGGGCGCTGGGGATGGCTCCTTGGCCTCTGCCCCAGGCACTAGAGTGGCTCTGGTAGCAACAGAGCGACGCCCCGGAGGGGCAGAGCATCGCCCCCTGGTGGGCGTGCCGGGTGGATCCCGGTCGGGCACATGCGGGAGTCTGTCTGTCTCTCCCCGTTTCCAGCTTCAGAAAAATACAAAAACAAAAAAACAACCCTTAAACCCACATCTGAACTGGTTTTGCCAAAAATCACCAGACCTCCACTCGATGAAGTGTCTCACTGCCCGTTTCCCCGGAACCACATACAAGGAGATGGATAGGACCAGACTAAAATCAACACCAGAAACAGCTCGGCTGAAGTTAGACTTTGAGAGATGCTGCAGGACCAGTGTCCTGCTTTCTGAATTAAATAATCAACTAACTAACTAGTGATGGATGAAGAGACAGAGGACGGGCTTAAGGATTTGAAGAGATCTAAGAGACACATCAGCGGCGTGAAGGACAGCCCCTATGCAGACTGCGATTCAAATAAACAGTTTTTAAAAACAAAATAAAGAAGGAGGAGGAGGAGGAAGGAAGGAAGGAAAGAAAGGAGGGAGGGAGGGAGGGAGGAAGGGAGGGAGGGAGGGAGGGAGGGAGGGAGGGAGGGAGGAAGGAAGGGAGGAAGGAAGAAAAGGGAAAAGGAAGGAGGAGGAGGAGGAGGGGAAGGAGGGAAGAAATGGAAGGAAGGAAGGAAGGAAGGAAGGAAGGAAGGAAGGAAGGAAGGAAGGAAGGAAGGAAGGAAGGAAGGAAAAAAAGAAGGAAAAAAGGAAGGAGGAGGAAGAGGAAGAGAAAGAGGATGAAGAAGAAGAAGAAGAAGAAGAAGGGGAGGAGGAAGAAGAGGAGGAAGAAGAAGGAGAAGAAGGAGAATAATAATAATAATGGGAAGAAGAAGAAGAAGAGGAGGAGGAGGAGGAGGAGCAGGAGGAGGAAGAAGAGGAGGAAGAGAAAGAAGGGAAAGGAAACAACTACCTGCCTCCCATCCATTGGCAGCCCTCCCAGCTGAACCGACATTTCAGAATTTCCGTGCTCCCCTGGGCTCACTTACGCTGAGAACCGCATCCGGCTGGCCCCTGCTGTCCCCCACCCCTGCCGGGACACTCACTGTGTTATAAAGCTCCTCCAGCCGTGGGATGGTGAGGAAATGTTGCATGTTGACTCCGTTTTCTATCAGGAGCTTCACAAAGTCCACGCGGTCTAAGACCAGCGCGTCCAGCATGGCCTGTTCCAGGGCGTTCACCTGCGCGGGGAGGGAGGGGAGCCCCGGAGTGGCCTCTCAAGGGGACTCTAGGCAGGAGGCAGGTTGGGAACACCTTGAAAAGCCTATCCTGCCCCCGGCCCTGCCACCAGATCCTACAAGTCTCTGCACAGGGTCCTCTCTGCTGTTTGTCTTCCAGTAAACATACCCATCTCCCCTCCCTTTTCTCATCAGTTAGGCCTCTACACATCTGACCAAGAATCCCACTTTGGCAAAAAGCAGGAAAATATGTGATTTCCTCCTTTGTCAAACAAATTGAAGACAATTCCGAGTTACAGGCCAACTGCCCCTGCTCTGTCCAGTTTTCAGCGAGAAGAGTTTATTAGAGTTTCTTTTAATAGAAGCCTGGGGAGGAAGGCCCACAGAGGGGGCAGTGCCCTTTGCAAAAGGAAACTAGGACCGGTCCTTGAACCTCCAGGCTCCCATGTCCACCCACGACATTTCTGGAGGTGGTAGATCTCCCTATTTTACTGTTCACTAGTCATTATTAATGCCTCTGTCCTTCCAAAATGGTGGAACCTGCAGCCCTCAGTATAAAGCAAACGCTTGCTGCAGACAGTTTATCTCCTCGACTTAGAATGACTCGTGCGGCCAGCCGGGGTGGACCAAGTGGGCACATGGCATGCCACCAGGGCGAGTGACAGCCATGCCAGGTATGTGTCACCGCAGGGGCCTAGTGACCCTGTCTGGCCTGGGTCCCTTCAGGGGCAAGGTGGGATATGCTCGCTGTTACCTTCACCCCCATGACAAGTGACCTTCACCCCCAAGCCAATCACAGGCTTCGTGTTTTGTTCAGCGATAATTGGTGATATTTCCCACATTGTCACCCATCCAGCATCTGCTTGTCTGCCAGGCAGAGGGGCCTGCTGGTGAGTCTAATGACCCAGCCCCCCTTGTCTGTGGCTTTTGTCCCCCCCCAAAGCAGGAACCTGTGGCCACCTGGCAGCTGCCTCCCAGCCCAGGTGACGTAGCCACGGGAAATGCTGACATGACCCTGCCAAGCCCTCCCATGGCCTCCTGGGGCTCAGGGCCCAGGCTGGGGCTGGGGCGGAGGCACCCAGAAGGGGCCCCTTCCCTTTGAACAAGGGGGTGACAAGCTCCATGACCTCGATGATCCCAAGAGACAAGAGCAAAGACTCCCCACACCTACCCAGTTCAGCAGCTCGATCTTCCGGGGGTCGGTTTCTTCCTCCACCTCCTCCTTCATTTTCCCTTTTTTCTTGCCTTTTCCTTTTCCTCTAGGGCCCCCCTTGGTGGTTGCTGTGGGCGGCTTCTTGTCCTTCTCCATGACCTTGCTCTCTGCTGGGGGGGCCAGGCTTCCCAGGGGCTGCAATCCACAGCAAGCAGGGTTGGGAGAAGGTATTAGAGCTGGTGGTCCCAACGGGGCCCTCACCTCCATGTGCATACACACGTGTGCATACATGAACATGCTAGCACACACGTGCACTTGTGAGAACATGAGTGCACAGACACACACACACTCACACAGAGTTCTCTGGGCCTCTAGGGTCTCATGGAACAGAGTTTGAAAGGTCAGTGCACTCTGAATAATCACCGTATTTAATTTTCATGAGCTATTTTCTTTAAAAGGTTAAAAAAAAAATGCCCTGGTTGAGTAGCTCAAGCAGTGATTTTCAACCTTTTCTTTCCATGGCACAAACACACACTAATTACTGAGGTCAATGCCCCTGACTAAATACAACCATTTTCATCTCATGGCACAAATACATTAGTTACTGAGGGAGAAGAGGTCAGGGCCCCTTTTTCTTTAGAAATTAGTTTATGAGTGCGTGAGAAACAAAGGTTGAAAATCACTGGATGAGAGCGTCATCCCAGTACGCCAAGTTTCCAGATCTGATCCCCGGTCAGGGCTCATACGAGAATCAACCAGTGAATGCATGAAGAGTGGAACAACAAATCAACCCCCCCCTCCTTTCCTTTGTCTCTAAAAAATTTAAAACCATTAAAAAAATAAAAGGGCCCGGCCAGGGCACACAGGAGAAGCGCCCATTTGCTTCTCCACCCCTCCGCCGCACTTTCCTCTCTGTCTCTCTCTTCCCCTCCCGCAGCCAAGGCTCCATTGGAGCAAAGATGGCCCGGGCACTGAGGATGGCTCCTTGGCCTCTGCCCCAGGTGCTAGAGTGGCTCTGGTCGCAATATGGCGACGCCCAGGATGGGCAGAGCATCGCCCCCTGGTGGGCAGAGCGTCGCCCCATGGTGGGCGTGCCGGGTGGATCCCGGTCGGGCGCATGCGGGAGTCTGTCTGACTGTCTCTCCCCGTTTCCAGCTTCAGAAAAATTAAAGAAAAAAAAAAAAAAAGAATAAAAAAAAAATAATAATAAAATAAAAGGGTAAAAAAAAACCCACTTTCACTAGCCATGATAAAATATTTAGCAGTAATTTCTTCAAGAGCACTGGTTTGAGTCTGTGCTTCGTGCTGGTAGCTCCTACTTTCCTCCTGGTTTTTTGTGTGTTGGTTTTTTGCTTTTTTTTTTTAATTTTTTTTTTAATTCATCTTAGAGAGGAGAGGGAGAGACAGAGGAGAGACAGAAGGGGGAGGAGCTGGAAGCATCAACTCCCATATGTGCCTTGACCAGGCAAGCCCAGGGTTTCAAACCGTGCTTTTTTTTTAGAGAGAGAGAGAGAGAGGGAGGGAAAAAGAGAGAGAGAGAAACGTCGACTTGTTGTTCCACTTATTCATGCATTCCCTGGTTGACTCTTGTATGTGCCCTGACCGGGGATCGAACCTGGAACTTTGGAGGATGGAGACAGTGCTCTGGCCAGCCAGGGCCTTCCTCCCGGTTTCTTGATGTGAAATAGCAACGTCTCCTAAGAATCCCTGGTGGGTTGCACGCTGAACATCAGAGACCCCTCGGGTCATTTCCCGAGACCGGTGTCACCAGGGCAGCACACGGTGACGCGTGACAAGGACAGGGTCAGGATAAAGGGTACGAGTCTGGAAGCACTTGGTCTCACCGGCCAGTGCGGCCCGAAGACGAAGATCTGGCTTCGCGCTATGTCCACGCGGTTCCAGGCCAGAGCCAGACTCAGCTGGTCCGGAGCGGACGCGTTCGTTCCTGCGAAGACCACAGAGCGGGCGGTTCTCACTCCGTGCACTTGGACCACCCGGGCTCGGCGGGGGGCTGGGCAGTGAGCAGGGGCTCCCCGGACTCCGCAGGGCTGGGATGGAGCATCACCACCTTTCCTCTGGTCCCCAGAGTGACCACTCAGGCCCCAGAACTAAGAACTCCATCTTCTCAAAGGGCTGCCCGGGAGGAAGGTGGTGGCCACCTCTCCGTGCCGGCCTCACAGGGTCTCCTTGGGAGGGACAGGGGTACCCAGGGACCCTAAGACCCTCATCTAGAGACTTGGGGTGGCCAGACTTCTGTCAGGGCAGGCCAGTGGGTGCTGCCTCTCCAGGCTGGAGGTGTCCACAGCCTGAGAGCACCAGCCCCCAGCCACAAGGAGACCAGCCCAGCACGGCCAGGCAGCCGGCCGCTGGTGACACCTTCTCCTCTCTCCTATGGCTCATCACTGTCCCAGGGTCGCCAAGAGGCAGGCGGGAAGTGTGTGTCCCCAAACCATCCCATGAGCGGCCAGGTTGCTGTTTGTCATGAGGACAGAGATGTGGAAAGTGAACAAGGCACTACAGAAAAAAAATATATATATATATATTGTGTTTCCCGCTAGGAGCCAAAACGTTTAATGAACTGGTGAGAAATGGAAACTGGTTCTGAGTCCGGCCTGTCATGGTCCGCGTGCACCCGCGGAAACCCACCTCTGGACCTGTCATTCTACCCTGGCATCACACGGAGACACGTCTGGGCAGCTGGGGGGCTCGGGGCGGGGGTGGAGGGCTCTGCCACTGACCGACCCAGTTCCTGGCAGGAGAAGGAGAGGGATCACCGGGGCGGCAGCAAAGCCCCAGCCGGGCCAGCACGGAGAGGAGGGATCACCGGGGCAACGGCAAAGCCCCAGCCGGGGCAGCACGGAGAGGAGGGGTCACCGGGGCGGCAGCAAAGCCCCAGCCGGGCCAGCACGGAGAGGAGGGATCACCGGGGCAACGGCAAAGCCCCAGCCGGGGCAGCACGGAGAGGAGGGGTCACCGGGGCAGCAGCAAAGCCCCAGCCAGGCCAGCACGGAGAGGACCAACAGCACCGTGTCCTCGGAACTCACCTTTCAGCAAGGCGGTTAAAATGGCCATTTCCATGTCTTGCTGTCCCTCTGCTCCCATTCTAAACACGGTGACCTGGAAGTGGGTTGGTCATGAAAGGACTGAGTAAGGCTAGGTTGGAAACAGTGGGGAGAGCTGGGGTGTTTTTTTAAAAGGACCACAGAAGGCCCTGGCTGGTTAGCTCAGTGGTAGAGCGTTGGCCTGGCATGTGGAAGTCCTGGGTTTGATTCCCGACCAGGGCACACATCTGTTTCTCCACCCTTCCCCCTCTCCTTCCTCTCTCTCTCTCTCTCTCTCTCTCTTCCCCTCCCACAGCCAAGGCTCCATTGGAGCAAAGATGGCCTGGGCGCTGAGGATGGCTCCTTGGCCTCTGCCTCAGGCGCTAGAGTGGCTCTGGTTGCAACAGAGCAACGCCCCAGATGGGCAGAGCATCGCCCCCTGGTGGGCGTGCCTAGTGGATCCCAGTCGGGCGCATGTGGGAGTCTGTCTCTCTGACTCCTTGCCTGTCACTAAACAAAAACAACAAAAAAAAGAATTTTACAAGCTCATCCAAACAGGTGGTATAGGTCACTCCTCAAATCTCTCGATCTGATTACTACCACGGACCTCAGGATTGGTGCCATGTGGCACGATGCCACCCAACACAGGCTAAGGTCTGAGAGCGCCTAGGTCCCTCATCTGCGTGAGCTTCTGTCGATGGGGTGTGGCTCTGCAGACCGCCTCTCGGACCAAGGCTGCCCTGAAACACAGACCGCCCCACCACGCACACATGGGCAGCGTTAGAAAAGAGACCCAGTTCTCTCTCTGGAAGCTGGCTTTGGACACGAACCCTGGCCACTCACCAGCTCTTTCTTCTTCATGCACTCCATGATAATCGCAAACAGCTGGTGTGACTGCATCTTGTTGTAGTTGAATGTTTTCTGAATGGTGACGAGCAGCTGGTCCCGGAGGGATTCGCTGATGAGCCTGTTCGGAGAGGAAACACGCCACCACAGGACAGCGCGTGTGAAGTCTGCATGCGCGACGGGGCCGATGTCGCTGCGTGCCTCCGCTATCTTTGCCCACGGGAGGGGATCCCAGAACAGAAGTCAGAAGTGGGCCAGACCCAAAACACTGCATTCACGCTTGGTCCTGATTCCCAGGCTCATAAGGGCAAATGAGGTCAGGAGAGAGTGTGTGCCCCCAGAGAAGGACTCCTGTCAGCTCCCTCTCATGCCGACCTCGGGAAACAGAGGAGTCTAAGCCCTGGCTGGTTGGCTCAGTGGATATGGTGTCAGCCCAGTGCACGGACATTCTGGGTTCAATTCCTGGTCAGGGTGCACAGGAGAAGCGACCATCTGCTTTTCCATCCCTCCCTCTTCCCCTTCTCTCTTTCTCTCTCTCTTCCCCTCCTGCAGCCAGTGGCTTGATCAGTCTGAGCGTGTCAGCCTTAGGCACTAAAAAGAGCTCAGTACTTGAGCATCGGCCCAAAACGGGGTTGCCAGGTGGATCCCGATCAGGGTGCATGTGGGAGTCTGCCTCACTATATCTCTTCCTCTCACCTACAGAAAGAAGAAGGAGGAGGAGGAGAAGGAGGAGGAGGAGGAGGGGGAGGAGGAGGAGGAGGAGGAGAAAAAAGAAGAGGAAGAAGAATCTAGTCAATCTTCCTTATTGAACACTTTGGGAGTGGGTAAGGTTTCCTTCTCAGCCTCTCGGGAAGGCAGCGGAAACCCCTCCGCCCTCTGAAATATGTCAGAAATCCTACCCTCCTTCCTCACAGTACTTGTGCGCAAAGGACAGGATGTCTGAGGCGCGCCCGCTTCCATCACACACCACCACGGGGACCGGCGGCTCTTCTCGGAGGTACTCCAGGACGATGGAGAAGACATTGGGGCCCCCTTCCACCACGAGGCCCACGACCGGCACTCCCTGGCCCAGTCCTGAAACACACACACACACCACCGCCGTCCTCAGACTGATACCCCCGCTTTCATTTCCCACGTTGCAACCTTGGCTGTGCCCGGCGGGTGGGTGTGCCTGGCGGGTGGGTGTGCCTGGCGGGGCAGACATTCACCAGGAGACGTGAAGGCTGTGGTTCCTGTTCTTTTACTCAAACCCCGTTCGGTGGCCTTTATTGAAAAAAAAAAAGGGGGCGTCTAAAAGTCATGACCTTTCTGAATCATGGGGTTCAGCTCCACAGAGAACTCACCTGGCCTACGGGCTACTTCAAGGTGAGATGTGAGAGACATTGGGAGAGTCTCTTTGCTAAACAAACAAACAAACAAACCTCCTTTGTGGCCCTGACTCAGGGTCTGACATCTCAGCCCTGGACGGCTGTCCCCCAGAGACTGACTCAGAGAAAGGGGACCTGGACCAGCACGAGGAGAGCTCAGTCCAGTGCCTGGCCTCTCACGTATCAGCCGTGTGACACCGTGAGCCTCAGGGGACCGTCTGCCAAGGGTGAACCATCATCACCATGCTTCCTTTATCTCCTCACGGGGCAATGAATAAAAAATAGAGAAGAAGCTGTTTGGCTAGCCGAGGACTCTGTAAACTTCCAGGGGCCTGGGAACGGGGTGTGTTGGGGCACTGGTGCTGCCTCCAGTGTCTGGGGCAGGCAGTGAGTTACAGGGACCACCACGGAGCCTGTCCGTCAATCCTGTGTTCCCAGAGTCCTCCCTCCGTCTCTACCAGAAAACAGGGCTCCCCAGGGGCCAGATAACACTGGCAGCGGAACCAGCAGAGTGGGCTTTGGGGAGCAGGAGGCAGCAGGAGAACCCACAGAACCTGAGGTTCCGGAGAAGAGAGACAGTAACAGTGAAAGAGTGGCACAAACAGATTCGCCTCATTCGCAGTCTTCCCCCAAACTGGCCACGATGTGATGTTCTGAGCATCTTTCTCTAGATGCCCCGGGAGTTGGTTGCTGAAACATCAGCCGACGCCCTGTTGGAGACGTGTGCTTGGTCTCACGGTTCTGAGGGCCCTCGGAAGAAGTCTGCTGGCACGGGTTGGGACAGCTGAAGAACTGTTCGAGTGGGGGGAGTTTGGACTTCCCGGTTTGCCTCCATGATGCATTTCTACGGACAGGAATGTCTCGATATTTTTAAAGAATTCTGATCAGAACCAGCTCAGTGAAGCCCAAGCCAGCCAATGTGCCTTGAAGGATCGGCTTTGTGTGAATAAGAGAAATGGGGGGGGGGGGTGGACCAAGACGAGGCGGACCCCTGCCTTTGAGGTCGCCAACCCGAGCAAGGCTTAGCAGTTTTCCATCTCCAGGGCGACGGTGGCCCGAATCACCTTCTTGTCTAGCAACAAGAGCGCGCTTAATTCTTCGTGGCTTTAGGCTGGACTCCCCCGAAGCTCCACGCTGTGAGGGGTCACCACTGGGCATCCCTTTGCTGTCCCCTGCCCCACTCAGAGCCCCAGGCAAAGGATGACAAAGGGAAGCCCACCAGTCACACGGGGCCGGCCAGGTGACGCTGGGCGGTGTGAAGCCAACAAGTCCAGGACAACCGAAACACGAGAACAAAAAGAAATTCAGCCGCCAGCCGGTTTACCCGCAGCCTCCCGATTCTTGGGAGTCCACAGACTTCTCATAGAAAGCTACCTCCGCCCTCACCACAGTGGGTCCCCACAGTCCCTTCAAGTACGCTTCGTCACGAGAGTTTCTCGGGCTGCCTCTCGCCCACCGAAATCTTACCGGTTGTGGTAAACACAACACACTCTCTGAGATTGCTCTGTAGACGATTGTTGCATAGTAGGAGGCGCTGGGGTCAGAGCACATCCCAAGAAGCGACAGCAGTTCCTACCATCTTACCAGGTCACTATTGTCATTTTATCCCCGGGGCAGTGACCCTCTCCGGGGGTCTCCCCACTTTGGCCCGTCTTGGTCTAGGTAGGTGACAGACCAGAGCCAAAGATATTCAATTACAAATTATTATTATTATTTTTTGGATCGAGTTTAGTGAGACAGAGAGAAGAAGGGGGAGAGGGAAGCATTCGTGTGTTGTTCCACTTATTTACGCGTCCACTGGTGGCTTCCCGTGTGTGCCCCGACCAGGGATCAAACCCGCCACCTTGCTGATCGTCGGGATGACGCGCTCCAACCAACGGAGCTAACCGGCCAGGGCTCAAGAGATTCAATTTAATGATCACCCAACTCTCAGTTGATGGTGGAAACCATACTATACCTTTGAGAAATGTCTTTTGTTTAAACATTAAAATAATAATAATGATGATAATAATAATAATAATAATAATAATAATAACTGGGGTAATCCCAGGGAACAAGAACCATCCAGCAACAGGCGGTAGGCAGCACCATCACCATGGCAACCGCAGCAGAGCTGTCTCTGACGTCCACCCTCCTTGTGACCGTGGGGCAAAAACTCGTGAGGGAGTTCAACCAGCGCACTTTGTAGATGGCCAAGGGAAAGGGTCAAGGCAGGTTGCCTCCCACGGAGTCAAGGTCCAGGTTCTGACCAGCCTGGGGCAGCTCCCCGCCCACTTACCCCCACCCCACGGCCACCGCCGGGACTCACGCGTGTTGATCTTCTGCAGAGAGATGTGCTTTTCCAGCTGCCTCCGCAGCTTGACCTCAGCCCCATATTTGCCCAGGGTGCCGTTGTCGGCCAGGATAAAGTGTGTGTGGCAATTGTTGAGCACGGAGAGCTTGCTGAGGGGGTTGGACATGGTCTGGTACACCCGCATCACCTGCCAACACGCACAGCACAAACCAGAGCTGCAGCAGCAGGTGGATGGATGTCCACGGGGCAGGGACAGGCACAGACGCAGCCGCGGCCTCGTCTAACTGTGCGCGCCAAACTAGGGTCCCTGTCTTGTCCTCTCTGATGAAGGCTTTCTTTCAAATGTGCAAATGTCTATGCTGAATTAGAAAAGAGTAAATTAGCCTGACCAGGTGGTGGCGAGGTTGATAGAGCATCAACATGGTACGCTGAGGACCCAGGTTAGAAACCCTGAGGTCATTGGCTTGAGCCCAAAGGTCGCTGGCTTGAAGCTCAAGGTCTCTCGCATGAATCCAAGGTCACTGGCTTGAGCAAGGGGTCACTGGCTCAGCTGGAACCCCCTGGTCAAGGCACATATGAGAAAGCAATCAATGAACAAACAAGGTACACCTGGCCAGGCGGTGGCAGACTGGGATGCGGAATGACCCAGGTTCGAGACCCCGAGGTCGCCAGCTTGAGCGCGGGCTCATCTGGTTTGAGCAAAGCTCACCAGCTTGGACCCAAGGTCGCTGGCTTGAGCAAGGGGTTACTCGGTCTGCTGTAGCCCCACAGTCAAGGCACATATGAGAAAGCAATCAATGAACAACTAAGAAGTCGCAATGCGCAACGAAAAACTAATGATTGATGCTTCTCATCTCTCTCCGTTCCTGTCTGTCTGTCCCTATCTATCGCTCTCTCTGACTCTCTCTCTTTGTCTCTGTAAAAAATAAAAATAAAATAAAAAATAAATAAAAAAAACACAAGGTGCTGCAACTATGAGTTGATGCTTCTCATCTCTCTCCCTTTCTATCTGTCCCTGTCTATCTGCTTCTCTCTCTCTCTCTCTCTCAAATAAATAAATAAATAAATAAGAAAATAGTAAATTATTTTCGATAACGGCAACCTAGCTGCGGTACTCCTGGGCATTGATGGCAGAGAAAGAAAAACTCACATTAACCCCAAATCCTGCATATAAATGCTTGCAGGCAGACATATTTGTAATGGCCAACCAGAAAGCACCCAGATGCACCACAGCCAACAAACGGTGAAGCGGACCGAGTCCCCTCCGTGCTCAGCGGTAAAAAGGACCCAATGGGTGATAACCCCCGAACAACTGGGGTCTCCGGAGCGTTATTGTGGAGCGCAAAAGCAAGCCCGCCAAGGTTACAGACGGCACGATCCCATTTACCGAACATTCTTGAAACGCTAAAGAATGGTCGGTGAGGGCAGATGGGTGGTACCAGGAGTCGGGGAAGGAGTGTGGGTGGGAGGGCATTAGGGGTAAATGTTCAAGGGCAACTTGGGTGGTGGAAGTCCCAGGGATGGTGGAGCTGCCCCTCTGTGTCTCGACCACATCCACGTCAATATCCTAGTGGCACCTGCTCCTGGGCCGTTGTTTGGCCAGACGTCACCATTGTAGGAAGGAGACAGGGGACGTGGGACTCCTCTCTTTCTTATTTCTTATACCTAGAGGTGAATCAACAATGACCTCGAAACAAAGAATTTGATTTTTTTAAAAAATTTGCCAACGTCTGGGGAGGAAACACTTACGTCCTTGCCAATCAGGTCTTCCTTGTTCTCCACGATGCCCCAGGGGGCGATGCCGATGGCGCACACCCGGCCTCTGGACTTGGAGGAGTGATCTTTCAGGGCGTCCCCTACGTGGCTGATGACACCTGCGAGTGGCCGGAAGTCACATGGTTAGGCTCCTCCCCTTCCATCGTGTCACTCATGATGAAGCGAGGAGTCCCTTCTCTGAGCCACTCCATTCCCTATGGGACAGGGTTGAGACGGAATAATCTTCGCCATGAAAGAAATGTTCTCTAGAAGTCTGAGTTTGTAGTAACCGGTCACCCTGCGTTGGCTCTTAGCAAAGGGAAGACGGATACAAAAACCAAACCTATGGTGCAGGGACTTGCGTTATGGAAACCACTGGGGTCTGTTTGGCCGTCTCTCCCTGCCTTTAGCTAATGCTGACAGCCATACCACCTGGCGTGTCCCTCTGCCTCTCCCTGGCTCAGTTTTCTCTCCTACTTGCTGGAGAAAAGATTGTCAAGAGCATCAATGAGAACGAGGCTTGTGCTGGGCTCATTCCAGGGAGTGGTGCATAGAGTAGGGGCTGGAAATGTCGATCATCATCATCACTACCACATCTAAATTAAAAAAAAAAAAAAAACAAAAGCAAGCTACTGAGCCTGACCAGGCGGTGGTGCAGTGGACAGAGCATCTTCCTGGGATGCTGAGGACACAGGTTGGAAACCCCAAAGTTGCCGGCTTGAGCACAGGGTCTCTGGCTTGAGTGTGGGGTCATAGACATGACCCCATACCATGGTCATTGGCTTGAAACTCAAGGTCGCTGGTTTAAGCTCAAGGTTGCTGGCTTGAGCAAGGGGTCATTGGATCGGCTGGAGCCTCCTACTCAAGGCACATATGAGAAAGCAATCAATGAGCAACTAAGCTGCTGCAATGAAGAACTGATGCTTCTCATCTCTTCTCTCCCTTCCTGCCTGTCTGTCTCTATCTGTCCCTCTCTCTGTGTCTCTCTCTGTCTCTCTTGCTAAAAAAACAAAAACAAAACAAACTACGGAATGAAGGACTTTGCTGCGGTCACGAATACAATCAGGACACCCTACATTCCGTGTTTGGACCTTAATTCTTCGAAAGCTCCTTGGGAGCCGTGTGTAACAGCAAGAGGAAGGCTCTGCTCTTACCAGTGCTCATGCCCCCCGTGAAGATCCAGGCCCCGGTGGTCATGGCCGCCTTGATCAGCCCTTTCCCAAAGACCTGCTTCAGCTTGGGCTGCAGCTCGAAGTTCTGGAGGCCTCCGTGGACGGATATCAAGAGCTTGGGGAGCTCCAGCTGCCAGTCCTTCACCATGAGGTGGAGCAGCAAGTCCGGCTTGGTGTCGTAGGCGACACGGATATACTGCGAGAGGGCACGGGAAGGGTGGTCAGCGCCCACTCGGGACCTGCCTCCTCTGTTACAAGGCACATGGAGGGCAGTAGCAAGAGCTGACTCTCTCTCTCTCTCTCTCTCTCTCTCTCTCTCCCTCTCCCTCTCCCTCTCCCTCTCCCTCTCCCTCTCCCTCTCTCTCCCTCCAGTTCTGGGACCTCTAGTTGAGCCTGCAGCCGAGTGATGGAAGGAAACTCTAGAACAGGGGTCCCCAAACTACGGCCCACGGGCCACATGCGGCCCCCTGAGGCCATTTTTCCGGCCCCCGCCGCACTTCCGGAAGGGGCACCTCTTTCATTGGTGGTCAGTGAGAGGATCATAGTTCCCATTGAAATACTGGTTAGTTTGTTGATTTAAATTTACTTGTTCTTTATTTTAAATATTGTATTTGTTCCTGTTTTTTTTTCTTTTTACTTTAAAATAAGATATGTGCAGTATGCATAGGGATTTGTTCATAGTTTTTTTTATAGTCCGGCCCTCCAACGGTCTGAGGGACAGTGAACTGGCCCCCTGTGTAAAAAGTTTGGGGACCCTGCTCTAGAATGATTTCCAGAGTTAGCAAGTCAAAAAAGGCTGCCCAGTTCCATTTGAATTTTAGATGCAACACACACACACACACACACACACACACACACACACACACACACGCTTCACTCTAAGCAGGCTGCGCACTCTATTTAGAACCTATTTCTACTAAAACATCATCCGCCGTTTATCTGACATTCAGATACAAACTGGGTGTCTGTCTGTCCGTGACCTGGCAACTCCAATCCGGAAGAATGCAACTCCAGAGCTGTCTCAGACAGAACAGGGGCCCGAGAGGGCGGACAGGATGTTGTCGAGGGAGTGGCCCACTGTCCCACATGGAGTGGGTGGTGGGGCGTGGGGCTCCCCGGCCAGCCTTCAGACTTGACCTTCCCCTCAAGGTGAAGAGGAAGTTCTTCTTCACGGCCTTGGCCCCTACAAGCTGCTTCTTTGTGCCCGTGACCCTGGACGTCGAGGGGCCATTCCAGAGGCCCCCTGAGCAGTGGTATTTGGAATGCAGCCGAATATTATTTGAACAAGGATGTTCGGCCAGTGAAATAAAGCAAGATTGAAAAAACTAAAAGGTCTGACTTGGGCATGTGGGAGTCCTATTCAGAGTTGGCTGAAAAGGATCACAGGGCGGACTCCTCTCCTCCCTGGCTGGCCCTCCCGTTCACGGCAAATGAGAAAGTTCGTGGCCTCCTTGGCTAGCTAAATGCAGGCCAGGGAGGCTGTGGGGGGACTTGAGAGGGAAGTTGGTCCAGACACTCCTAACTCATTGAAGCAGGGCTGATGATCCAGTTATGAAAAAACAAAAATAAAATAAAATAAAACCAGCACAGACCCCCTCCCCCCCCCAAAAAAAACCAAAATAAACACCGCAATTTCCCTCTCGTTACTGAAGATGGAATGATGCGTGAGGTTGCAGAGTTGGGCTAAAGCATGACCCAAGGGTCTATAACGTTGGAATGGCTTTAAAGGATGCTACGTTCTTTGTAACAGGGCTCTATTTCTAAATCCCGTGGCTCCCGGCACGAGGAAGTCCAGGGTTCAATTCTTGGTCAGGACACACAGGAGAAGTGACCATCTGCTTATCCACCCCTCCCCCTTCTCTCTCTCTCTCTCTCTTTCTCCCTCTCTCCTCCTCCCGCAGACATGCTCAAATGGTTTGAGCAAGTTGCTCCCTGGGGTGGTTAGGATGGCTCCATGGCCCCACCTCAGGCCACTGAAATAGCTCGGTTGCCGAGCAACAGAGCAGCGACCCCAGATGGGGAGAGCATTGCCCCCTAGTGGGCTTGCCAGGTGGATCCCGGTCGGGGCACATGTGGGAGTCTATCTCTCAGCCTCCTCACTTCTCACTTAATTAAAAAAAAAAAACCGCCTGACCAGGCGGTGGCGCAGTGGATAGAGCGTCGGACTGGGATGCAGAGGACCCAGGTTCGAGACCCCGAGGTCGCCAGCTTGAGCGCAGGCTCATCTGGTTTGAGCAAAAGCCCACCAGCTTGAACCCAATGTCACTGGCTCCAGCAAGGGGTTACTCGGTCTGCTGAAGGCCTACGGTCAAGGCACATATGAGAAAGCAATCAATGAACAACTAAGGTGTTGCAATGCGCAATGGAAAACTGATGATTGATGCTTCTCATCTCTCTCCGTTCCTGTCTGTCTGTCCCTGTCTATCCCTCTCTCTGACTCACTCCCTGTCTCTGTAAAAAAATAAAATTAAAATTAAAAAAAAAAAACCAATATTTTTTTTAATTGAAAAAAAATCCTGTGGTTAAAATGCTGAGCATGCAGATACAGCTCTTGTCTTTGCTGTGAAGTATCCAGGAGGGGCGAGCCACAACCCTGGGAGCAGACCCAGGCGCCCACCATCTGGGGGTCCGGGAGGCGGGACCTCTGACAGGGCCCCTCTTACCATGGCTTTATTGGAGTATCCGCCACCCTGGAACTCAAGGGTCCCGTAGGAATCCGTTGGGTAGCTCTGGGTGTGCTTGCCGACAGACCACTTCTCGGGCTGAGCATCCACCTCTTTATTCTCTTCCTCGTTTTTGCCGGATGTCACACTGGGCAGAGGGGTAAGATGCTGGTTGGTCAGCTGGCCACAGCAACACCTGAAGACAAAGGCAAAACAGAGGCTCTCGGTAGCAGTTTTCTCCTTAACATGAGAGCAGCACCTGGACAGGGGCCAACTAACGCCTTATTCACCGTTGTTGGGGACAGGACCCCATGAGGATGGCCTTTTCCAGATAATCAGTGCATCTCTATTCCCATTGCAAGCTCACTAGAGGGCTGCCTTTCCTTATTGGAAGAATGCATATTCTGTTGTAGGGCGTAGTGTTCTGTCAGCTTTTACGAGGTCTAATAGATTTATAGTGTTGTTCAAGTCAACTGTTCCCTCTTTGAACTTCTGTTCAGGTGTGCTAGCCATTATTGAAAGTGAGGAATTAAAGTTTGCAATTATTATTATTATTATTATTTTTAATAGAATATTTTTTTGTGACAGAGACAGAGAGAGGGACAGACAGACAGGAAGGGAGAGAGATGAGAAGCATCAATCATCATTTTTTCGTTGGGACTCCTTAGTTGTTCATTGATTGCTTTCTCATATGTGCCTTGACTGGCGAGGGGGGGGGGTGGCTACAGCAGACTGAGTAACGCCTTGCTCAAGCCAGTGACCTTGGGCTCAAGCTGGTGAGCCTTGCTCAAACCAGATGAGCCTGCGCTCAAGCTGGCAACCTCAGGGTCTCGAACCTGGGTCCTTCATGTCTCAGTCTGATGCTCTATCCACTACGCCAGTGCCTAGTCAGGTTATTATTTTAAAATTTTTAAATTGATGTCAGAGAGAGAGAGAGAGAGAGAGAGAGAGAGAGAAGCATCAACCCACCATTCCACTTAGTTGTTCATTTAGTTGTGTGCTCATTGACTGCTTCTCACATATGCCCTGACCGGGGTCGAAATTGTGATCTCTTAGGCATGGGGTCAATGCTTTATACTGAGCAACCCGGCCAGGGGAGATTCCAACAATTATTGTTGATTGTCCCTCCTTTATTTCTTCCGGTTTCTGCTTCATGCTCTCTGGTGCTCTGTTGCTAGGTGCATGTATGTTTATGGTTGCTATACCTTCCTGATGGATTGACCTGATTAGCATGATAAAATGTCCCTCTTTATCTCTAGTAACATTTTATTTCCTGTTTGTTTTTTTATTTTTATTTTTTTTTTGTATTTTTCTGAAGCTGGAAACGGGGAGAGACAGTCAGACAGACTCCCGCATGCGCCCGACCGGGATCCACCCGGCAGGCCCACCAGGGGGCGATGCTCTGCCTATCGGGGCGTCGCTCTGCCGAGACCAGAGCCACTCTAGCGCCTGGGACAGAGGCCAAGGAGCCATCCCCAGCGCCCGGGCCATCTTTGCTCCAATGGAGCCTTGGCTGCAGGAGGGGAAGAGAGAGACAGAGAGGAAGGGGGGGGTGGAGAAGCAAATGGGTGCTTCTCCTATGTGCCCTGGCCGGGAATCGAACCCGGGTCCCCCGCACGCCAGGCCGACGCTCTACCGCTGAGCCAACCGGCCAGGGCCCAGAGCCAACCCTTTTGAAACATCACAAAAAGTTTCTTTCCCCTACATCCGCTCTTTCCTGCGGTGGATGCTCCTTTCCTCCGAACGCCGTCGTGACACTAACAAAGTCGTCCGAGAAATGTGTCTAAAAAAGCCCTCAGCTCCCTGATCTCACTAAGACCAAGGAGAACTCTTGTCGGCCCATCTGTGTCTGAGAGGTCACATTCGGGGGAGTGTTGGAGATGGTTAGATAGTAGCCCTTTCTTGAGCCTGTTTGCATCTTAACAGAGGAACTCCAGGTCCACGTGGCTCCCCAGCTAATGAGTCGTGTAGGGAATAGACTCGGGCCGTCCTTCTGGGTTCTTCTCCCCCTCCCACCAACGCTTAGGAGACTAGACCAGTGCTGGCCACTGGTGGGCAAGTGTGGGTGTGGGTCACGCCTTCCTGAGGCCTTCCGACTTACCTGTTCGGGTCTTTGGAGCTGGGAATGACCAAGATACATTCCCGTTTGCAGAAGGTTTTTTCCACCCACGCTTTCTGTCCCTGGAAGAGAAGGGAGCGGACATTAGACCCCTGCCGTCTGCCAAGCTGCCATCGGAGTCCATTCTCTCACTTCTGTGAAATGCATATGCCCCTTACAGGAGGTCTACCTGGCCGCCCCTCCCCACCCAGCTGGGCAGCAGCGCTGATCTGAGGCTGCCTTGTCTTGTTTCCACAGATGCCACCTCCTCGGAGAGTGGCAGCCACCACCCAGTGTCACAGAGACCCTTTCCATCCCCAACAAGGTCACGTCAAAGACCGATACCACTTTTTCCCGCTCCGCAGAGAGACAGGGCCCCAGTACCACCCATGCAGAGATGGTCCGAGCTGGGTGTCCTTCCTTCTGGAAGAACCTGTGAGCCCCACCCAACCCGAGCTCCAGGGGAGACCTCAGGGTCCGCTGGCCTCTGGGAATAACAGGAGTGACTCTACTTCAAAACCTGTCCCCAGCAGGGTGTGGCCGGGGGCCTTCAAAAAGCAACACCGTCCACTCTTCTCTACAAATAATTTAACAAACGGCAGCAATCAGCCCAGAGGAGAAAACGCAGAACTCCAAGGCTCCGAGGTCCCCGTCCAGCCCTCCTCACACGGAATGTTTTAGCAATCAGTGCGAAAGACTAAAACTGCATGTTCTGTCTGGGAAGAAAATGGTGCTTCCCTTTTGGCCTGCCCTTCCTTGTTTCCCAGAGAAGCTGGGAGAGCAGCACCCTTTTCTATTGGCGGCGGGGGGAGGGGGGGGGATCCCATCAAGTTCAAAGTATTTTGGACTATATGCCTTTGACCCCAGACCACAAGAACTCTAAATGAATAATACTGAACTCCATGAGGCTACTTTCTCACAGAGTCATGGGACAGTCATGCTGGACCTCCTCTCTGTGCCCCCCAGGACTGACCAAAAGGATCAGTATCTTGTCGATAATGAAGGGAGCTGGGGTTCCCACTGTGGAAGACAGGACGTTACCGACGAGGTAAGCCAGAGAGGTTAGAACGAATCCCCACAGCGTGGAGCTGAAAATGCAGTGATCTGTAGGAAACTCATGGTTGGTAAGACATAGAGATAGATATAGAAACAAATATAGATGTGTGTGTTCTCTCTCTCTACACACACACACACACACACACACACAGTATATACAACATATTACCTCAGTTATCGACTGCTTAGCATAACTAATTGTCACAAAACTAAGTGGTTGGAGACAACTAACATTTATTTATTGTCTCCCAGTTTCTGTGGACCGGAAATTGGAGCTGGCTTAGCTGGGTGCTCCTGACTCGGGGTGTCTGGCGAGGGTCCGATCCCACGAGAGGTGGGGGGCTGGGGTCGCCTCAGAAGAAAGGTTAAGGGTACGGCTCACTTCCAAGCTGTCTGAGACCCGAGGAGCAAAGGACAGGGAGGAGGAGGACAGGGGCAGGGTGGCAGGAGCCCCCAGGGTCCCTCTGCCGGCCACCCTGTGTCCAGCAGGGGCTGGCCACTCCAGGCTGTGCAGAAAAGTCAGAGAGCACTGGGGCGGAAAACCATGGGAGCTGAGGCTGCCAGACCTTTCAGCGAGGGGGTGGGGGTAAGCGGGAGGGTAAAGAAAGGAATACAAAGGAACGTCCGCTACAAGCACGACAAGTTCATCTCCGTACAGTCTGGGCGGCGGTCACCCACCAGCTCATCGTCCTGTTATTCTGCGGGCTCTTATGTAGGTTAAGACCGAAGGGCACGAGGAAGTGGAGCCACCAGCGTCCAGCCCCGGGAGAGGCGTGTCTTGTGACCGGGGGAGGGGGGAGGGGGGCTGAGCCGTGGTCACGAGGCGTCGGGGAATCTGACATTCTGGACCAAGTCCACATGGGTGGGGATGACTCTGCACTGTGGGGTGCAGCAGGGGGGGCACAGAGGGACAGGCTTGAAAAGGCAAGGGCTGGCCTGGGGTGACAGGGGGGACCAGACAAAAGGGCCGGGGCGGGGACAGCTGTGGCCTCGGGAAGTGGCTTCCCAACAGAAGGGTTGGTCTCTCTTCTGGGAAAGTCTGTTTGCTCAGAGGCCTTGTTCCCTGGGCCAAAATTAACAGTGAAATAACTGCGGACCCAGTTTAGCCAAAAGAAACCTCCCGTCTCCTCTGTCTATTTCGAGCAGACGCCCCTGCGTGTGGCCCACACGTGGACCTAGTTTGACCCTCTCCTACGGAGACTCTCTGCTATTATCCACGAGGAGGGAGGGAGGGAGGGCGTGGGTGGGAACCGTGACTTCGGGCTCCCCTGGCAGGCCCCTCAGGATGGGGAACTCTGGCTGAGAAATCCCCGGCGGCTGCAGGTGGCAGTGGTCCCCACATGCCTGGACCTGACCTTGCCTGCTGTCTGCTATGACCACCTGCAGGCTGGGGCAGCCCCCAAGAGCCTGCAAACTCTCCCTTCTGCAGAATCACAGCACCTGCCCACCCAAGCCCTGCACAAACCACCCACCTGCAGGTGCACAGAGAAGTGAAACCCACAGCAGTGCCCCCTCCACCACTTGGGAGGCCCTGGCCTCCCTGTTCAGTAGCCCATTTCTGGACGGTGGCTAAAGGTCTCAGGGAGACTTCATCCCAGACAGACCCTGCCTCTCTGACTCACATAGAAAAAAAGGACAGAGAACCCAGTCTGAGGGTAACTGTGTGGCTGCCCTTCGCAATTATAAAATGATCATGGGGTTTTTTTTGGCCTGGCCGGATAGCTTGGTTGGTTAGAGTGTCGTCCCAATACAGTGTGGTGCCTTGAGATACGAGCAGACCAACATACTTTTTTTAAGACACAAGCTGCGACTCGGTCCATATTTTTGTTCGAGATCTTAGCAGAATTCCGAGATACGAGTCGTGATTCGGGAAGCGGCCGCTAGTGGGCGCGTTGGCGCACGGGTCCAGCGTCGGCAGCCCAGCACCAGCATCTCGTTCTGTCTCACATGTTACCTGCAGAATCAAGTCGAATCTCGTGCGCTGTACTCGTTCTTGCATCATTTTTGCATATTTTACTAACTTTTTCTGTGTGCTGTCATGGGGCCGAAGAAAGTGAGTGTAAAGGACAGGGATGAGAAGAAGAAGAGAATGATGTCGAAAGAAGTAAAGCAAGAAATAATAGAAAAACATGAGCGTGGTGTACGAGTGATTGAACTGGCAAGGCCGTACGACCGCAATACATCTACAATTTGTACCATCCTTAAACAAAAGGATGCCATCAAAAGCTCAAATCCAGTGAAAGGAACTATAATTCTGTCCCAATTAAGGACAAATATCCATGAAGAAGTGGAGAAGCTTCTGCTGGTGTGGGTGAAAGAGAAAGAGCTGGCAGGAGATACAGTGACAGAGACTGTAGTATGTGGAAAGGCACGTATTATTTACGGCGACTTAAGAAGAAAGAACCGTCAACCTCAAAAGAGGCAGCAGAAGATACCTTTATGGCAAGTCACGGCTGGTTTGAAAATTTCAAGAAGAGATCTGGCATCCACTCGGTGGTGAGGCATGGTGAAGCTGTGAGTGCTGACGTTAAGGCAGCTGAGGAGTGCATCGCATGTTTTGCTGCGCTTATTGCAAAGGAAGGCTACATCCCCCAACAAATGTTCAACTGTGATGAAACCATTGTTTTGGAAAAAAATGCCCCGGAGGACTTTCATCACTGCATAGGAGAAGAAGCTGCCAGGCCATAAACTCATGAAGAACCGTCTGACCCTTGCATTGTGAGCAAATGCTAGTTGTGACTGTAAAGTAAAGCCACTGCTAGTATATCATTTCAAAAATCCTCGAGCCTTTAAGACTCACAAGATTCTTAAAGAAAAACTGCAGGTTATGTGGCGCGCCAATGCTAGGGCATGGGTTATGCGGCAGTTTTTTATTGAATGAGTAAATCTTGTCTTTGGTCCTGCAGTGAAGAAATATCTTCAAGAAAATAAACTCCCGATGAAAGCATTACTAATCCTTGATAATGCTCCAGCCCACCCACCTGGCCTTGAAGATGACATTCTCGATGAATTCAAATTCGTGAAAGTCCACTACCTCCCATCCAACACGACTTCAATCTTGCAACCTATGGATCAGCAGGTCATTTCCAACTTTAAAAAGCTTTACACAAAGCACTTGTTCCACCACTGGTTTGAGGTGACTGAGAATACAAATCTAACCCTTTGAGAATTTTGGAAAGATCACTACAACATGGTGATATGTTTACACATTATTGACTTGGCATGACAAGAGGTTACAAGAAGAACCTTGAGCTTGGCATGGAAAAAGTTATGGCGTGATGTTGTTGCAGACAGGGACTTCGAAGGATTCAAACCAGAGACTGAGACCGAGGTTGAAGCGTTGGAGGAGATTGTGTCCTTCAGAAATTCGATGGGTCTGGAGGTAGATGAGGGTGATGTAAACGAGCTTGTCGAGGAACATGAGGAGGAACTCTCAACTGAGGAGTTGAAGGAGCTACAGATGATGCAACATACGGAGCTTCTGCAAGAGATTAGTAGTGAGGAGGAGGTAGAGTCGGAGGAAGTGATTTCTACAAGTGAAATTAAAGACATGCTGGCAATGTGGGAGAAGCTTTCAAGTTTCATTGAAAAGAAACACCCAGAAAAAGTTTCAACTGGTCGTGCTTCAGCACTTTTTTAGTGACACTTGTTTGTCACATTTCCGTAACATTTTAAAAGGCAGGCAAAAGCAAACCTCTTTGGATAGACTTTTATTCAAAAGTCCTGCAAGTGAAAGTGCAGCCCAAAAGGCAAAAACAGGTGATGATTAAATGAAAAATAGGTAATGTTAAACTTAGGTTAAGTTTAGTTAAGAAAGTGCATTTTTTTTATAATTAAGTATTTTGTGGTTTTATTTTAAGTAAAGAAAGTGCAGTTTTAGTTTACATTTAGTGTTAAGAAAGTGCAGTTTTAGTTTACGTGTCTACAGTGCCTGCATCCCTTCCTCCCTCCCTCCTCCTCCACCATTCACCTCCGTTAGCTACATTCCTCTGTCTCCAAGGTAAAAATACAGTACAGTACTAAATAACGCTTTTTTCTTTTATTTCATATATTTTGTTATGCATTGGAAAAGTATACGTGTGTGTTTCTTAATTAAAAACGTCCTTTTTCAAAATTTAGGATGGTTTGGGGATGTTTTACAGGGCTGGAACAGATTAAATCTATTTTAGTTATTTTAAGTGGGAGAAATTTGTTTGATATACGAGTTGACTGACTTACGAGCTCAGATACAGAACGAATTAAACTCGTATCTCAAGGCACCACTCTAAGTCCAAGATTGCGAGTTCGATCCCCAGTCAGGGCTCATACAGGAACCAACCAGATGAACACATGAATAAGTGGAACAACAAATCAATCTCTTTTCTGTCTTCCTTCCTCTCTTTCTAAAAATCAATAAATTAAAAAAAAAATTTAAGACCACACCTGGCCTGTGATGGCTCAGCATAGATAGAGTGTTGACCTGGAACACCGAGGTCGCTGGTTTGCAACCCCTGGCCTTGAACAGCCCCCAGACCCCGTCAAGGCACATACGACCAGCAATCAATGAACAACTCAAGTGAAGCAACTATGAAGTTGATACTTCTCATACTTCTCGTTCTTCCTCCTCCCCTCTCCTCTCTCCGTAAAATCAATGAATAAAATCTTTTAAAAAATAATTAAAGGCTGAACTAGAAGTAGAAGTACCAAAGTGTAACTACATCTATTATTATTTGACAAAAGAAAAAAATTGACTTGTGCTGAGATGTTTCTGATACGACCCAGCTTTGCAAGAACCAACCTGGAAGGGCTCGGGCTTTGCCGCCCAACAAGCAGAGACGTGGTGTGAGTCAATGGGAAAGACAGGAAACTGCCGTTTGCTGTGTCCAACCAAGAGTACCCCCCCAAAAAAAAGGCATTTGGCAGAATTTTTGAAGACTTACAATAAAAAAAATATCTCATATTAAGTTGTTTTTCTTTATTTTAACTCCACATTGAAATATTATCTTAGCCTGACCAGGCGGTGGCGCAGTGGATAGAGCGTCGGACTGGGATGCAGAGGACCCAGGTTCGAGACCCCGAGGTCACCAGCTTGAGCACAGGCTCATCTGGTTTGAGCATAAGCTCACCAGCTTGGACCCAAGGACGCTGGCTCAATCAAGGGGTTACTTGGTCTGCTGAAGGCCCGCGGTCAAGGCACATATGAGAAAGCAATCAATGA
Source organism: Saccopteryx leptura (assembly GCF_036850995.1). Lineage (NCBI taxonomy): Eukaryota > Metazoa > Chordata > Mammalia > Chiroptera > Emballonuridae > Saccopteryx > Saccopteryx leptura. The sequence goes on along the minus strand of NC_089515.1, from coordinate 56,653,747 downwards.
ACAACTAAGGTGTCGCAACGAAAAACTGATGATTGATGCTTCTCATCTCCCTTTGTTCCTGTCTCTCTGTCCCTATCTATCCCTCTCTCTGACTCTCTCTGTCTCTGTAAAAAATAAAAAATTCTTATCTTAAAAATATCGAGTGAAGAGTGAAATAAGTTGTCGACTTAATTTCACTTATTGGCCTCTACTTTTCTTTTTTCCAACTATGGCTGTTCTCCAGTTGGAAAACCGTGCCCCTGGCTGGTTGGCTCCGCGGTAGAGCTTCAGCTCGTTGTGTGGACGTTCTAGGTTCGATTCCCAGTTAGGTCACACAGAAAGGACCATCTCATTCTCTCTCCCTTCCTCTCCCCTTTCTCTTTTTTTCTCTCTTCCTCTCTCATAGTCAGTGGCTCAGTTGAGTATCGGCCCCCAGGTGAGGAGGGCATGAGGGAGTCTGTCTCACTATCTCCCCTCCTCTTACCTAAGGAAAAAAAAAAAAGAAACAAAGAAAAGAAAAGGAAATTGAGTCCACAAGGCAGGTGGTGCTGGTGAAGAACAATGGGGCCTCCAGTGACGATCTTTTTACAGAGGTGTTAAGACATTGAACCCTATTAATGTCCAGGTCATGGAAGACATTGGGGGGATTGGCCCCCTGATTCCCCTAGGTGAAGGTTTCTCCTTTTCCAGGTCCAGAAGTCTCACACGCGTGCATGTGCGCACACACACACACACACACACACACACACACACACATCATAGGACATCTTGAAAACATTTTCAACCAAAAGTAAAAGAGAAGCTTCTAAAAATAGCTCATGCCCCAAGAGGGTGATAAATTCATAGAAAGTGGGCTTTGCTGTCACTTAGTTCAGAACGAAGACGATGAATTTACCAGTTTTGCAAAGCCAGGGGCCTGAGGTTGCAAAGAGCCAGACCGAACCCAATCCCCACACTTGTCCTAAGAAACCACCGAGAAAAAGTACACAATCACAGTGAACACACATGCGACATGGGCCGACGTCTCCACTTGCATTTTCTGGGGCCTAAAATGCACTTCAGGGGGCAGCCCATTCATGCCACACACAGCAAGCACCGCAAATGCCACGCGTTACAACGGCTCCTAGTTTGCAAAAGCAATCCTTGGTGAATGTACCGGAGGATTATCCTTCTGTGAAATCAGACCCATCTTGTTGAAGCACGCCCTCAGAGAGGTGGGCTTCTGTCCTAGCCTCTCCCAGAATGTGTAACTCAGCAAATGGGTCTGTTTCTTCCCCTCCACCCCTCCTGTACTCCCCGTCCCTGTCCCTGTCCCTAGTCGACCCACAGCCATCCCTGTAAATATTTTCATTCTTTCCTAGCCTCCCTGCTGTTTCTGCTACCTTTCTGCTTGAGCTTTTGGGAAAAAAAAGGGGGGGGGGAGAAAAAAAAATATATAACTTCTGGTACCTAAAAGGAAACAGGCTGGTGATAGAAAATTATTCAAGTGAGAGAAGACCAGGACTTGGACTGAGATCTCACCCGAGCCACCTGTGTCCTAAAATAACAACGGGCCGCATTTCAGTGCAGTCCCTGGCTTTTGTCTGCAGTCAGAGTGTGTGTGTGTGTGTGTGTGTGTGACTTGACCGGTGGTGGTGCAGTAGATAGAATGTCAACCAGGCTGCTGAGGATCCTAGTTTGAAACCCCAAGGTCGTTGGCTAGAGCACGGGGTCACCGACATGATCTTAAGCTTTCTTGCTTGAGCCCAAGGTCACTGGCTTGATGCAACTATGAGTTGATCTTCTCATTCTCTCTCCTCCCTCTCTATCTTCCTCTCTCTCTCTCTCTCTCTCTCTCTATATATATATATATATATATATATATATATATATATATGCGGTTTTCTGCACATTGTCATTATACAGTTTCTATCATTTAAGAAGTGACCACATTGTATCTCTCCCTGTGGATGGCCCACCATTGATCACCATTGATATGCCCCATTCTCCATACTGGAAGTGAGGGTGGCTCCCTGGGTCTCGCCCTGGTAAGGAAGGGACACTGTGAGTGTTGGCCTCCCTTCGAGATGATTTCCTCAGGATGGACCCCAAGACCTGGAATTTCTGTGCTTGGGTGTCTGTTCCTGAACCGCCTCCGGGAAACCGGTTTCCGCTCCCTCCGCGGTTAGAGGGATGCTAGACTTCCCCTTCAGAGCCCCATGTAGCCTGACCCAGCCCTGCCCTGAGGGTCTCATTGAAATACCTGCTGATAAAGGCTTGCAGGGATGAGTGCCTCCCTCCCCGAGGGCTCCAGAGTTTTCTGGGCTCCTAAGGCAGAGACACAGGTCCCAGGAAGCACAAGAATGCAGGGAAGATGCTCAGGGAGACAGGTGAGGAGGAGGTGCCGTGGAGAAGCCAGCTGAAGGGACGCTCAGCTTGTGGGCACAGAGTGGTGGCGGGTGACACAGGGCTTTCCCCTCGGGGTCTCATCCTGGCATCCTCCTTGGCTGTGCATGGGTCCCCTGGCCAACCCCATGGGGCCATGTCCAGCCGGCCTCCACGGGAGAGGAGCTAGAATTCCCGGAAGCAGAGCCCCCACCTGAGCTTACCTGCGGCAGCGGGCACAGCGGGCACAGCGGGCACAGAGGGTGCAGCCCGGCTTCCTCCAGCCTCCTCCTTGTTTGGGGCAGGAAGCTGGCTCAGAAGGACCCTCCCTTTAAGACAAGTCCACATGAGGGGCACGTGAGCGCCTGGGGCCCGCCCTCATGATGGGGTGGGGGGGGAGGCAATGGCCCCGTGACCTCTCTCCATGCCTTGGGATCAGAAGGGGAGGGGGAGTGGGAACATTCCCTTTGAGGTGACCTCCCTCCTCCGGCCAGCTCTCCCCTGCTAGAAACGTCAGCGTGGTTCGCATAGTGGAGACAGTGGACATAATCGGTCCTTTCTGATGACCTGTGCGAGCAGTGCCCGGGGCCATCGGGAGCCCAGGAAGGGCCCTTGACACTCATCTTCCCTGACCCTTTCACAAGTCGTCTGAGGCTTGGCTAGAGGTCAAGGTGAACACCACCCCTGCATGCCTGGTGAGCCCCACCTGACTTCCAGGTCCCGGAAACTCCTCTTTGTCTGAAAGGGAGCAGTCCTCCATGGTCAACCTAGGGGGGGCAATCTGGCCAAAACACGAGTCACTGTCCAAAGGGTTCCCGGCCCTATCAGTACTTTGAATGACCCATAATCAATCTGAAAGGAAACCCAAAGAGTGACCCACTCCTAAATTCTTAACCGGGCAGCTCAGGGAGGGTGGTCACTTCTTCCGGGAAAGGTTTCCCTCGGCCTTAAGCAGACCCTGTCCCCTGGTTCTTGTGTACCTCGGCTCCCGCACCACGGTTAAACCACACACAGTCTTGTTCACTGTCCTGTAAACTGGCTGTGCGGATTTCCTGCCTTGCCTTCTCCCCCCCTCTCCTACCCACCCTGGCCTCCCTCCTTAATTCCTAACGCAGATGAAATGGGAAACCCTAGTGTTCTCTGGAGCCTTTGAGATCTCCCTAGCCCAGCAGATCATCAGCTCGGCTCAAGTAAGCCCTCGTAAAAATGCTCTACAGGTTCTATCTAATGTTCTTTCTTTTCCTTTTTTTTTTTAAGAAAGAGACAAGAAGGGAGAGAAATAAGAAGCATCAACTTGTAGTTGCTCATCAATCGCTGCTCATCTGTGTCTCGACCCAGTGGGCTCAAGCCAAGCCAGTGACCCCTTGCTCAAGCCGGAGAGACCTTGGGCTTCAAGCCAATGAATGACCTTTGGGATCATGCCAGTGATCGAGCCGGTGCTCAAACAGGTGACCTCGGGGTTTCAAACCGGGGACCTCAGCGTTCCTGGTGGACGCATTTATCCATCGCCCCATCACTGGTCCGGCTAGACCAGCGGTTCTCAACCTGTGGGTCGCAACCCCGGCGGGGGTCGAACGACCAAAACACAGGGGTCTCCTAAAGCCATCGGAAAATACATATTTATTATACAATACATTTTTAAATAAAATATGTATTTCCAATGGCTAGACCTTCTTATACAGACACCTTCCACACACCCCTTTCCGGTTCACTCCACAAGACCCCAGGCCAGCAGGAGCTGGATTTACAGACACTCCTCCATCCCCGGTCATCGTGTAGTGGACTACAGCTCCCGAGAGCCTTCCCTGGGCAGTGCGGCTTTCTGTCCGATCACAGGAGCTATTCTTTCCGTTTTTATTCCCCCCCCCCTCTCTCTCGTCTCTTTCTTATTTATTTACTTATTTCTGGCTTTTCAGCGGATGATTATGTTGCAATGGGGGCCGGTGACCTGAGCTAATTAATGTACAACAAGCACATGGGTGAAATCGACGAACAACAAACCAGCAAACCCACCACAAACGGGCAACATCGGTTCAGTTTCCAGAATCGTCAACACAACGGGAAAGAGAGCCAGTGGCTTTTGCGATGACAATGACCCATCCTGTCAAAGCATCGGAGGCGTCCTGCCCCATGGTGCAAATGTCCAGAACCACAGTGTGTGGTCCCCGTCCGGTCAAAGGCGGGCAGTGTGCCTGGTCTCAGCTGACGCTCCTGGGAGTTCTGAGGAGAGAGCGTTATCTGGGCTGCGTGTCCTTCTCACCAGATTCCTGGCACCTTGGAAATTGGCACATCCACCAACTCACCCCCATCACCCCACCCCACCCCGGGAAGAAGCCCCAGTGAGTCACAGTCCTGGAATCTTTATCTTTTTCTTTTTCTTTTTCTTTTTTTTTTGTGACAGAGACTGAGAGAGTCAGAGAGAGGGACAGAGAGGAACAGACAGACAGGAAGGGAGAGAGATGAGAAGCATCAATTCTTCGTTGCAGCTCCTTAGTTGTTCATTGATTGCTTTCTCAAATGTGCCTTGATGGGGGGGGGGAGGGCTACAGCAGACGAGTGACCCCTTGCTCAAGCCAGCGACCTTGGGCTCAAGCTGGTGAGCTTTGCTCAAACCAGATGAGCCCGTACTCAAGCTGGCGACCTTGGAGTCTCGAACCTGGGTCCTCCGCATCCCAGTCCAACATTCTATCCACTGCGCCACTGCCTAGTCAGGCAGTGCCGGAATCTATTAAAATCTGAATGTGACATTCTGGCTCTGGTGGGAGGGAGGGGAGAAGGAGGGGGGACTTCCAAATTCCAAGCACTCTTGGCTCAGGCTTGTTCAGCTTGGACTCAGCACGGCTGGTCAATCTCCCCAAATGTGGGTCCAGTGACACACAAGTCAGTTTGACCGTTTCTTCCTGTCAGATGTCTGCCTTCGTTTTCTTTTTCTTTTTTTATAATTTAAAAATGTTTTTTCATTTATTGAGACACCTCGATTTGTTGTTCCACTCCTTTACGCATTCATTGGTGGATTCTTCCACCTGCCCTGACCGGGTATAGAACCCCTGGCAAGAAAGCCCCTGTGGTTTCAAACTGAAGGTGTCCACACCTCATGCCGGTGCCTCCTTGGAAACTTGCGGGAGTGCACGCATAAGTCAAACCCGGTCTTGGGCAGGGAGTGGGGTGTGGCTCAGCCTTCCCAGCTTTGTGGGGTGCTCCTTTGGGGTCAGGCACCTCTCCACGGTGGGCTGTGATTGGCGGGCAGCACCCACAGGAGCTTGGCAGGTCCCCAGTCCAGGGGCTCAGCCATGGGTAGGAGAGCCTGTCACAAGACCTCTGCCCTTCAGCTCTGTCCAGCTGAGAGGTCCTGGGTAGTGCGGCTCCCTCCGTTCTGAGTCATCTGCGGGGAGGACCCTGCTCCATCCGGGAGGACCCTGCTCCATCCACAGCCCCACCCGGTGAACCCCCGAGTCCTGCCAGCTCAGCTCTCTGCTGCCCTCACCTGGCCAGTCTGAAAGCAGCCTGGCCTCTGGCTGTAGTTTGCTCATTTGCCAACTTCCAAGGAAGGAAGGAAGGAAGGAAGGAAGGAAGGAAGGAAGGAAGGAAGGAAGGAAGGAAGGAAGGAAGAAATGGAGGGAGGGAGGGAGGGAGGGAGGGAGGGAGGGAGGGAGGGAGGGAGGGAGGGAGGGAGGGAGGGAAGGAAGGGCAATTTGAATGTTTTTGACTGACACGAATGGCACTTCTTAAATGGTTTGCCCTCCTGCCATGGATTAGAAGTGTCTTTTATTAAGGACATTGGAACAAAAAGGAATAAAAGTCAGGGAAGTGGCAGAAAACCCATGGCAGGGTTGGGGGTGCCACCTGGAGGGGTTGGGAGCGTCGGGGAGACCCTGTGAGCCCCGGGGAGGTGGGAATGGGTGTGTGTCTGCGTGAGTAGCAATGAGAAGGCACCTGGGGTCCCATTTCTCTAGCTCTCCATTTCTCTCTCATCTTCCCCACATCCCAGAAGGAGGGCTCGCCCCAGAGCACTTGTGTTAAACCGTAAATCGCTCCTAACCCAAAGCGATGCTCTCACGGGGCTTAGAAGTCTGGGCCGCTCTCCCGGGTTCAAGGTTTTATCCACAGCTGTTAATCACATGAAAGCGCATATTAAGAAGCATTAGCCCCGCCAGCTGCCACGCCAGGTCCTGGGCCATTACGCGGATTACCTTGGACAGCACCCTCAGCCTGGGTTGGGGTTTGCAGTGGGCAGTGCAGCCAGGCGGCTGCCCGGGGCTCCAGCACTCCTGCCCGGCCAGCCCCAGGCCCCCTGTAGGGTGGGCAGGAGGCTCAAAGCAGCCTCACCAAGGGATGTCTCTGCCCAGTCAAGGGCAGCTCTTGAGGACACTCTGTGCCCTGCTTGCTAAGAGGTGCTCTTCCGTGGCACGCGGGACCTGCCTGGTCCCGGTGGGTAATGCCAGGCACTTTTCTTTATTGCTCAGGGAGCCCAATACTGCATTAGAGTGGTCGCTGGCTACCCAGCAAAATGAGCACGCACACACCTCCCCCCCCAAACCTCCAGCCTAGTCTCTTCTGCTATAACCTGGACCACCAACATTAAAGAGCACATTTGCTTCAGAGGCTCTGAGGGGGCCCCCTCCCAGGTGGGGACCACGGGGGTCTTTACTGCGAACACCTCCCCAGGTCGCCCCATGGCCAGTGAATTCATCCTACTCCCTCTGAGAGTCAGCTTCTAACCTCCCAGGGCCCGGGGGACTGTGGGGATTGGGCTGCCATCAGAAAACGGTCAAAGGGAGCCCCAGGCAGTGCCCTGGGGAAGGCTCAGACCGTCCAGGGCTCCGGTCTAGCGGAGCACCCTCCAGGCCCAGGGAGCTGACTGACGCATCCTCTATAGACGGGTTTGCTGAGCTAGGAGACAGAAGCAAATCAAACCCTGGTCTCTGGGGCCGGGGCCCTCGGGGGACTGAGGATGAATAAACAGGCAGATTCGTCACACACAGTGGCCAAGAGGGAACTCTCCAGAGGAAGGGCCAGGGTGGGGTGGCTCATTTCAGACAGTGGTGGCCTGAGTTAAGGAATGAGTGAGCCAAAGGCCCCCGAGTTGTGGGACAGGCGCGGGGAGCAGGGGACCGTGCAGAGTGCTGGGCAGAGCAGGAGTGGGCGGGGCCGGCCCGCCCCAGACCAGCAGGTCACCGCCCCCTCCTGAATCTCTGCTCCCTCCACGAAGGGCTGGGGCTGGTTCTAGGCGTCTTCAAATCATCGAGGTCCCAAACACGGAGAGGAACACGTGAACTGGGATCTCATCTTGAGAAGCAAACAGGGTCAAACGCCCTGAGCCGGGCCCGTGCTTGCTGCCCTGAAGGTCAGTGGGTGTCTGCTGGGGGCGGAGGTGGGTGGACGGAACGCCCGGCCCTCGCGCACACTGACCAGCTGAGAACGAGACCCGGATAGCCCAGGATGGGGTTTGACGGGAACGGGGGCAGCGCTCAGCCAGGAAGTCTCTCCGTGGCTTACTTGAAAAGTGTTAGACATGTTTTAAATTACGAAAGCATCACTTTGATTGCAGAAACATCGAGAATGCTGATCATAGACAAGGCTAACACAACAGGTGAGGACCCACAATTCTGTTGCTGTAGGTAGTATGGCTTCCTATATGTGCTTCATGTTTTATCTCTCTTTAACAGGAGGGAGGGAGGGAGGGAGGGAGGGAGGGAGGGAGGGAGGGAGGGAGGGAAGAGGAGGAGGAGGAGGAGGAGGAGGAGGAAGGGAGGGAGGGAGGGAAGAGGAGGAGGAGGAGGAGGAGGAGGAGGAGGAAGGGAGGGAGGGAGGGAGGGAGGGAGGGAAGAGGAGGAAGAGGAGGAGGAGGAGGAAGGGAGGGAGGGAGGGAGGGAGGGAGGAAGGAAGGGAGGGAGGGAGGGAGGGAAGAGGAGGAAGAGGAGGAGGAGAAGGAGGAAGGAAGGGAGGGAGGGAGGGAGGGAGGGAGGAAGGAAGGGAGGAAGGAAGGAAAAAATGGAGAGACAGAAAAAATAAAACATTATGGATACAGCTAACCACTTCCACCTTGAAGAAATATATGCATCTATATAGAATATTCTTGTGTGTTTAATTGCATATTAATTGTGCCCTTTGGGGGTTTGCTTTTTTTTTACTCAAGAGTTGCTATATATGCCTTGATTCATTTATGATCACAGCTGTATGGTTCCATGGTTCCAATAAACCAGCCTGACCAGGCAGTGGCGCAGTGGATAGAGCATCGGACTGGGATGCAGAAGGGCCCAGGTTCGAGACCCCCAAGGTCCCAGCTTGAGTGCGGGCTCATCTGGTTTGAGCAAAAAGCTCACCAGCTTGGACCCAAGGTTGCTGGCTCGAGCAAGGGGTTACTCGGTCTGGTGAAGGCCCGTGGTCAAGGCACATATGAGAAAGCAATCAATGAACAACTAAGGTGTCGCAACGAAAAACTGATGATTGATGCTTCTCATCTCTCTCTGTTCCTGTCTGTCTATCTCTGACTATCCCTCTCTCTGACTCTCTCTCTCTGTCCCCGTAAAAAAAAAAAAAAGAAAAGAAAAGAAAAATAAACCAGTGCTTACCGATAGCCTCACTGACGGGCTGTTTGCTTCTCTCTGCTTTCCTACAGAACCCAAGCAGACATGAGCGTCCACGCCTATTTCCCGGTGCACGTGGGCCGGAATTGTTCAAGGGATGCTGGGGCATATTTGCTTAACTATTATTTAATTTTGCTCAGAACCCTCATGGTGGACTCCAAACTCCATCCGAATCTTTTAGCCCAATGAAATGTGGGCAGGGAAGAAAGCATTAGACAAGGAATCACAGCACATCTTTCATCTCTCGCAACGAATTCTTGAGGCTTTTCCAAGAGAGAGAGGGGACAGGACTTGCTGGCTCGCTGCCCGATGGCTTCAGGGCCTTGGAGTCCACGGGGTGTGACTCATGGCCTTAAGACTGTGCTGGGCGTCTCTGTCTGAGACCCAAGGAGGAGCTTCCGAGGAGGTGCAGTCGAGAGGAGCCTTGGAAGTCTGGGCACAGGGGAGCTCATGGAGTCTTTCTGTTTTCATTTTTCCCTCCAGGAGCAGCTGGTGTGTTTCAGCCAACACAGGGCAGAGAGGGAGGGGACTTCTGGTTAGGAACCAGGGACCTGACACCGAGCTGGCGATGTCAAAGGAGGGCCCAGTGTGTAAGAGCGGAGAATGAAAACAGTCCACATGGACTGCTGTGCCCCACGTGCTTGTGTGACTGTCTTAGCGCCTCCTTCAAGGGCGGCTTCACCCTAAAAGTCACCGGTGTTGCCTGGCTTTCAGCAGCAGCTTGGCATCTTAGTTTGAGGGCTGCTTTCCGTAGGGTGAACCGTGAGCTGGGCATGGGCTCCTCGCTAGAGGGGGAGGGCTCCCTCTGGCCCTTAGACTTGAAGTCATCCCGTAGGGAGGGGGGTGGCTGTGCGTGTATAAATGGGGGGCCGGTTTTGGACCTTGACTGAAGTGTCAGTCCTCCACCCTCCTCCCCTCTCATTGAATCCTTTACTCCGGGACCCCACCCTTTGCAGTTGGGGTTTCCAACCGCTCCAGCACAACCTCAATAGGAGAAGTCAGGGTCGAGAGCAGCAAAAGCCTATTCTTCCTAAGAGTTTAACAGCAAGAACGGAGTGGGCTGACTCTGGGGAGGAGGGGGTCATGTGGAGCCTCGTGGCTGGGGCTGTGTGTGTCTTTTTTCTTTTTTCTTTTTTTTTTTTTAAGCCAGGGGAATGTGGGGGGAGGACACAGAGAGAGGAGGAGAGAGGGAGAGACAGGAAGGGAGAGAGATGAGAAGCATCAACTTGTCGTTGCTTCACTTTAGTTGTTCATTGAATGTTGCTTACATACTCCTTGACCAGGGGGCTCAAGCTGAGCCAGTGACCCTTGCTCAAGCCAGTGACTCTTGTTCAAGCCAGAGACCTTTGGCCTCAAACCAGTGACCATGGGATCATCTTGATGATCCCACCCTTGAGCCGATGACCTTGGGGTATCGAACCTGGGACCTCAACTCTCCCAGGTCAACGCTCTGCCCACTGTACCGCCACCGGTCAGGCCTGCATATGACTTTTGTTTCTGCCCAGTGCTGTGTGTGTGTGTGTGTGGGGGGAGTTTGCAAATGTCTCTGCAAAGAATACCGATGTCCCCCGTGCACACAAAAGCAGAGAGATGCCCCACCACACACACACACGGAGCTCCCAGTGGACGGATCTTTTCTATTCTTGAAACGAAGGTGAGTTTTACTTCTTTACTTAATGAGGTTTGCATTTTCTCCGTTTGTGTTTTCAGGTCCAGGGGCTGTCAGAGACTTGCAGGACAAGCGGTTCAATACTGGCCCCTCTGTTTCCAGCCCAGGTGAATGACCTGCCTCCTATTGCTCCCTGGTTTCTGTCCCCAGCTCCTGGGAAGACAGGGGCATCCTCTCTGCTCCCGCCCTGCCCCTGCTCTGTGTTGAAAGACAGGCTGTGAACCCATCACCTTCTACACACAGTGGGGGCGCACCCGGGAGAAGCAGAGATCCCCGCTGAGCCCTGAGGGGCTCACTCAGTGAGGGGGTGTCCAGAGGCCTCCGGTCTGAACTCCTGGTGGCCCTCACAGCCCCACCTGAGCTGTGGTCGGGGTAGAAGGGGTAAGACACCCTGTGCCCTCACAGCCCCACCTGAGCTGCAGTTGGGGTAGAAGGGGTAAGACGCCCTGTGCCCTCACAACCCCACCTGAGCTGCAGTCGGGGTAGAAGGGGTAAGACGCCCTGTGCCCTCACAGCCCCACCTGAGCTGTGGTCGGGGTAGAAGGGGTAAGACACCCTGTGCTCAGAGCGTCATTGAAAATAGCACCCAGGAAAAGCGCACCTAGGGCTCCAACCAGCACACGTTTTTGCAAGAAGACCCATCCCTGGGTTCCGGTGGGGCGGGGTGCTGGGGGCTTTCACAGCACCCACCCCCACAATTTTCTCTGAGTCCTGGGAGCCGCCTGGCCCTCCGCAGGTGCTCAGAGGACATTCCGGTCGGTCCTCACGGAGGGTCCCCCAAACCCACAGAGACGCTCCCTCCCTCTGTGACGGAGAGCACAGAGTGGGCTCAGGGTCCAGCGGCAGAGAGCTCGGGGTGGGGGTGCAGACTCATTGTAGGGGAAGTGAGGGCGAGACCCCAGAGTGTCCAGGGGTTAGGGCGGGCCATGTGGCCAGAGGATCCACACGGCTCACACCCCCACATGCATCCCCTGTGGGCCACGGGCTACGTCTGTGATGGGAGTGGCCAGATGACCAATGTTGGTCACAGCGGTAGGAAAGGGGGCCGCCTCCTGAGAAGGGGTCCGGATGCAGCAGCTCTGAGGGCAGGAAACCCCTCCCCACCAGGCACTGCCCAGCACTCCCAGGTGTCCGCGCTCTGTCCTTCTGCACCCCTCCCCACTAGGCACTGCCCAGCACTCCCAGGTGTCCGCGCTCTGTCCTTCTGCACCCCTGCCCGCAGGCACTGCCCAGCACTCCCAGGTGTCTGTGCTCTGTCCTTCTGCACCCCTGCCCGCAGGCACTGCCCAGCACTCCCAGGTGTCTGTGCTCTGTCCTTCTGCACCCCTGCCCACTAGGCACTGCCCAGCACTCCCAGGTGTCTGTGCTCTGTCCTTCTGCACCCCTGCCCGCAGGCACTGCCCAGCACTCCCAGGTGTCTGTGCTCTGTCCTTCTGCACCCCTGCCCGCAGGCACTGCCCAGCACTCCCAGGTGTCTGTGCTCTGTCCTTCTGCACCCCTGCCCGCAGGCACTGCCCAGCACTCCCAGGTGTCTGTGCTCTGTCCTTCTGCACCGCTGCCCGCAGGCACTGCCCAGCACTCCCAGGTGTCTGTGCTCTGTCCTTCTGCACCCCTGCCCGCAGGCACTGCCCAGCACTCCCAGGTGTCTGCGCTCTGTCCTTCTGCACCCCTGCCCGCAGGCACTGCCCAGCACTCCCAGGTGTCCGCGCTCTGTCCTTCTGCACCCCTGCCCGCAGGCACTGCCCAGCACTCCCAGGTGTCCGCGCTCTGTCCTTCTGCACCCCTGCCCGCAGGCACTGCCCAGCACTCCCAGGTGTCCGCGCTCTGTCCTTCTGCACCCCTGCCCGCAGGCACTGCCCAGCACTCCCAGGTGTCCGTGCTCTGTCCTTCTGCACCCCTGCCCGCAGGCACTGCCCAGCACTCCCAGGTGTCTGTGCTCTGTCCTTCTGCACCGCTGCCCGCAGGCACTGCCCAGCACTCCCAGGTGTCTGTGCTCTGTCCTTCTGCACCGCTGCCCGCAGGCACTGCCCAGCACTCCCAGGTGTCTGTGCTCTGTCCTTCTGCACCGCTGCCCGCAGGCACTGCCCAGCACTCCCAGATGTCTGTGCTCTGTCCTTCTGCACCCCTGCCCGCAGGCACTGCCCAGCACTCCCAGATGTCTGTGCTCTGTCCTTCTGCACCCCTGCCCGCAGGCACTGCCCAGCACTCCCAGGTGTCTGTGCTCTGTCCTTCTGCACCCCTGCCCGCAGGCACTGCCCAGCACTCCCAGATGTCTGTGCTCTGTCCTTCTGCACCCCTGCCCGCAGGCACTGCCCAGCACTCCCAGGTGTCTGTGCTCTGTCCTTCTGCACCCCTGCCCGCAGGCACTGCCCAGCACTCCCAGATGTCTGTGCTCTGTCCTTCTGCACCGCTGCCCGCAGGCACTGCCCAGCACTCCCAGATGTCTGTGCTCTGTCCTTCTGCACCGCTGCCCGCAGGCACTGCCCAGCACTCCCAGATGTCTGTGCTCTGTCCTTCTGCACCCCTGCCCGCAGGCACTGCCCAGCACTCCCAGATGTCTGTGCTCTGTCCTTCTGCACCCCTGCCCGCAGGCACTGCCCAGCACTCCCAGATGTCTGTGCTCTGTCCTTCTGCACCCCTGCTCACAGGCACTGCCCAGCACTCCCAGATGTCCGTGCTCTGTCCTTCTGCACCCCTGCCCGCAGGCACTGCCCAGCACTCCCAGGTGTCTGTGCTCTGTCCTTCTGCACCCCTGCCCGCAGGCACTGTCCAGCACTCCCAGATGTCTGTGCTCTGTCCTTCTGCACCCCTGCCCGCAGGCACTGCCCAGCACTCCCAGGTGTCTGTGCTCTGTCCTTCTGCACCCCTGCCCACAGGCACTGCCCAGCACTCCCAGATGTCTGTGCTCTGTCCTTCTGCACCCCTGCCCGCAGGCACTGCCCAGCACTCCCAGATGTCTGTGCTCTGTCCTTCTGCACCCCTGCCTGCAGGCACTGCCCAGCACTCCCAGATGTCTGTGCTCTGTCCTTCTGCACCCCTGCCCGCAGGCACTGTCCAGGACTCCCAGATGTCTGTGCTCTGTCCTTCTGCACCCCTGCCCGCAGGCACTGCCCAGCACTCCCAGGTGTCTGTGCTCTGTCCTTCTGCACCCCTGCCCGCAGGCACTGCCCAGCACTCCCAGATGTCTGTGCTCTGTCCTTCTGCACCGCTGCCCGCAGGCACTGCCCAGCACTCCCAGATGTCTGTGCTCTGTCCTTCTGCACCCCTGCCTGCAGGCACTGCCCAGCACTCCCAGATGTCTGTGCTCTGTCCTTCTGCACCGCTGCCCGCAGGCACTGCCCAGCACTCCCAGGTGTCTGTGCTCTGTCCTTCTGCACCCCTGCCCGCAGGCACTGCCCAGCACTCCCAGATGTCTGTGCTCTGTCCTTCTGCACCCCTCCCCACTAGGCACTGCCCAGCACTCCCAGGTGTCCGCGCTCTGTCCTTCTGCACTGCTGCCCGCAGGCCGCCAGGGGCTCAGCTCACTCACCTTCTGCGACCCCGACGTGGAGCTCTTGAGCGAGGCCCGTTTGAAAGAGCTGCTCGTCTTCTTCTGGGAGCCCATGGCTCTGTCTCCTGGGCCCCCGGGTGGGCAGAAGCCGAGCCCTCACAGGGCGGCCCCCCGGGGCAGTGCAGGTGAGGGGGCCCGGGGCCTTGGACGGGGCCTTGGACGGGGCTGGCTGGCCGACTGGCCGCGGCTGGGTCAGCCCAGGAGTCACTGTGCCGGCCTCCCTTCCCCGGGCCCTTCTAAAACATCTGTAATCAGCCTTAATCTCTCCATCCCCCGAAGGTTTATGGGGGCAGATTTAGCAAATGGCGATTGAACGTAAATCTACTTTGAGAAAGTGGTGTCTGCCCAGGGTGGTCAAAATGGGGGGATTTGGGTCTCCAGAGAGGCACATCTCCAGAGCCAGCAGCCCACCCCCTCCAACAGCTGGTGTCTGAGCACCCCCCCCCCGCGCGCCCTCGAGCACTTGAATCAGCATCAAGGCCCCGCCTGTCTGGGCTCCGGGCCCCTCCCCCCTGCCCTCAGTGCCCACTTCTCCCCATTCACTTGGTGGCAGTGACAAAGCAGGGACTTCTTATAGTTTATCCTGCTTGGGTGGCCTGTGGTTTCTGTTTGGGGGGTGCCTGCCTGCCTCGCCCCCTTGAGAAAGGATTCAATCCCTTCAGAGTGGCCAGGACCCCCGGGGTTGGCAATCAGTTGCTGTGCTGTGGGTCTGTGACTGGTGCTCCCCTAGGGGCTGCTGGGGCAGCTCCAGCGGAAGGTCTCCAGGGAGGGGACCGTCTTCTGTCCCTCATGGGTGCGGGCGTCACCTGCCACATGCAGGGGCTCAGACTGAGTCTCCAGAGGACCGGGATGTAGTCTCGCTCATGGTCGTCGTCAATGAATGTTGAAAGACAAAACCAGAGATACGGTCCCCGGACCCCACACGGCCAGCCGAGCAGGTGTCTGCCTGGCAGTCTGGCTTCTTGACCCCCGCCCCCACCCCCTGGGCGGAGGGTGGCTCCACCCTGGAGACATGACCTGCCCCTCTTGGCAGTCCAGCTTAGGAATCGGGGGGAATCCCACCTCCGCCCCCTCCTCACCACATACATCCCTGACCCTTCACACCAAAGACCCCCGGCCAGGTGGGACCAGCCCTCTGCTCCTGTCCGCCCGCTCCTACCACACCTTTCCAGCATTCAACAGGCCGTCTGGGGGGCCCGACTGGGGGCCCTGCTTCGTGGATACCGGATGCCAGGGATGCGGCAGTGAGCAGACGGGTGAGAATTCCTGCCCTCCAGCAGCCGAGCTTCTATTTACGTTGTGAAAGCAGCTGTGTCAGGCTGGCTTGCTGGTCTCCCGGCTGCGGGCACTTGGATTGATTAGTGCGTGAGCACACGGCAACACCGCGTTGTGTCTAGTCTGTGTGTGTGAGGCTATGATTGCTTGCCCTTGGGGAGCAGGGCAGACGGTGGGCCCGCCACTGTGAGGGGCCCGCGTTGCCGTTTGTTTGCCTGAGACGTGGTTTCCCTTCTGTGAGACTCTGTGAAATGGGAATGGCCCAACGCTCTCCGGGCCTGCGGTTCCACTACCGTCTGCCCGAATCTGAGGTGGACCAGCCTGGCCTCGGCCACCGGCCTTACAGGTGGGATCGAGACGCGGCAGGCACCTTAGGGGCCACGGAAGAAAAGGAAGAGGGAGAAGAAACAGGTGGGGGCGGTCAGTTAGCTGCGGTTTTAAATAGAAAATGTCTCTGAGCCTGACCTGTGGTGGCGCAGTGGATAAAGCGTTGACCTGGAAATGCTGAGGTCGCCGGTTCAAAACCCTGGGCTTGCCTGGTCAAGGCACATATGGGAGTTGATGCTTCCAGCTCCTCCCCCCCTTCTCTCTCTCTCTCTCTCTGTCTCTCTGTCTCTCTCTCTCTCTCCCCCTCTCTCTCCTCTCTAAAATGAATAAATAAAATAAAATAAAATAAAAATTAAATAGAAAACGTCTCTGAGAAGATGATCTTTGAACAGACCCGAGGGCGGGGGAGGGGTAAGCTGGCAGGAATCAGGGAGGAGGCTCCAGGCAGAGGCACTCACTGGCCAGGGCGCAGGCCTTCACGTGGCAGTGTGGCCGCGTGTCCCAGCAAGAGCCGGAAGGCACAGGGGGCCTGAGGGGCGCGCCACACGCTGCCGGGGGGACTGCACAGGCCCTGAAACCCATTCTGAACAGTTAGGGGTTTTTGCTCAGACACATGATCTGCTTTGCAGCTCGGAAGGACTGATATGGTCTGATATGGGCAGGATGCCCACAGGGGCCATCGGACACGCCATTAGAAACCCATACCCAATGACTGTCTCCAGACCCCCAGAGCGTGGGAAGAATTAACTTCACATGAAAGCCCAAATGGTATTGCTCTTGGCCATCCCCGGGGCTTAAACATCCTGCATTTTGAAGCATCCTAAATCAGGATTAAAGACCAGCGTGTGTGTGTGCGGGGGCCAGGCCAGAGCTGAGCACCTAAATGGAAGCTGGGGATGGATGGTCACTTGTGCCCACAGAGCAACCTGAGGGGGAAGGGGACTTAGGCATCCCCAGGGCCCATCTGGCTGCCCCTGTGTCCCCAGACAAGAGACAGGTGGCTGAGTATTCACGCGTTGCACTCACTTCTTGTTGGCCTGCTGTGCACAGAAGTGGTGTACCAGAGGCCACAGTATCTATGTGAGGAGCTACTTGCTACTTTGTTACATCTTCCCAAACATCCACGTCCCCACGGGAGCAGGGGACTTGCCTGGATGTTGTTTCCTTGTCTGCCCGAGTTCTGCATTGAGTTCAAGGTGGTTATTTTAAATTTTTGTCAGGTAACTCAGATATCTCTGCTTTGTTTGTTTGTTTGTTTTTAGGACCGGTGTCTGGAGGTTGATTTTGTTCCTTCAATTGGGGTCCTGGGTTCCGGTTTCTGGGGTGTGCCTTGCTATTTTTTCTACTGCGTTTTTGTGCATTGGGAACAGTGGTCAGCTCTGCTAGTCTTTAAGGGCTGGCTCGGTCCAGGGGAGGCTCTTCACCCATCAGCCTGGGCGAAAGATGCTGAGGGCCTCTCAACCTTTTTTTGGAAGGATGTCTCCTCTCTGGTTTTTTTGTGGGTGAGTGGGGGGGGGGGTTGACAATGAACTAGGTTTTCTGGTTTCTTTTTTCAGGAGCTTGTCGTCTTGCTCCCTCTGGTGGCTGGCCGCAGTACAGCGTGCCCTGCTCCCCACTTATTTATGCATCCATCAGTTTATTCTTGAATGCTCCCTACCAGGAATCGGACCCACAACCTTGGCGTATGGGGATGACGCTCCAGCAGACTGAGCGACCCAGCCAGAGCTCAGTGCAACTGTTCCCAATCTTCTTCCTGCTGCGGCTTCCTCACTGGCTTCTGGAAGTTTACGGAAGACTCTTGTACCACAGTTTGCTGCCCAGCCGCCCTTGAGTCTGGGAGAGAGCCAAGTCTAGGGTGCCTAGTCCACCCTCTTGCTAATCTCCCTCCCCAGGGTGGTGTCTGTTTCCATAAATAAAATTTTATTGAAACACAAGAATGCTTGTTGCTTTTTCTGTCATCTCGGGGCGGCTTCCCTGCCACAGTAGCTGAGTTGAGCAGGTGGGACAGCGATCTAGATACATTTACTGTTTGGTTCTTTCAGAAAGTGTTGACTGACTTCTGTGCCAGATAAAAGATTGACTTGTCTTGTTTTTTATTTTCTCTTTAGAGAGAGAACGACAGGAAATAGAGAGAGATGAGAAGCATCAACTCATAATTGTGTCACTTTACTTGTTCATTGATGGTTTCTCATATGTGCCTTGACTGGGGGGCTCAAAGTAGAACCAGTGAGCCCTTCCTCAAGCCAGCGACCTTGGGCTCAAGCCAGCGACCTTGGGCTCAAGCCAGTGACCTCGGGTTCATGTCGATGATCCTGCACTCACATTGGTAAACCTGCACTCTAGCCGGAGGAGCCTGTGCTCAGGCCGATGGCCTCAGGGTTTCGAATCTGGGATGCCAGCACCACCATGGGTCAGGCAAGATTGGCTTGTCTTTTATACATTTCACAGGAAATATGACCACAGAACTGCTAGATTCAAATGTGACCAAAGCGTCCAGCCAAACATGTAGGGCAGCGGGTTTTATACAATGATGTCAGGCAGTTGATGAATAAAACTTTATGTTGCCTATTTGGATTTCTAATGTTCACGATATCTGTCAGCTCTTTAAATTTTGAAATTTGTTGTGACTTATTTTCTCATCCTAAATCTCATCACTTTATATTTGCAACATGACATTCTTAAAGGGGGAATCTCACAATGTATATAATCTTCAGATCCCAACTCGGCTAAGTGACCATTAAGACCCGAGACAGTGTGGTTAACTTTTGGAGAATGATGCCTACGTTGCATTCGGGAAAACTGTTTCCACTGACCATGCTTGCGCGGACTTCAGATTCTTTTATTTTATTTTATTTAAAATTTTTTTTGTATTTTTCTGAAGTTGGAAACAGGGAGGCAGTCAGACAGACTCCCGCATGCGCCTGACCGGGATCCACCTGGCATGCCCACCAGGGGGTGATGCTCTGCCCATCTGGGGCATCACTCTGTTGCATCCAGAGCCATTCTAGCACCTGAGGCAGAGGCCACAGAGCCATCCTCAGTGCCCAGGCCAACTTCACTCCAATGGAGCCTTGGCTGCGGGGGGGGAAAGAGAGAGACAGAGAGGAAGGAGAGGGGGAGGGGTGGAGAAGCAGATGGGCGCTTCTCCTGTGTGCCCTGGCCAGGAATCGAACCCGGGACTCCTGCATGCCAGGCCGACGCTCTACCACTGAGCCAACCGGCCAGGGCCGTGGACTTCAGATTCTTATTACTGGTTTGGTGGTGGAGCTAAGGGAACAGCCACTGTAATGAAAAGGTCTCTTCAGACCCAAGAACCGCGCAGGCAACTCCCTAGAACAATTTATGGTTGGGCAATTTACTTACAAAAACATAGGATCGGAATGGGCGGATGATGATCAAGCTCTGAGCCGGGGGCGGGGGTTCTGAAGGTGGACCCCCGGCTGGGCCATGGAGCTCTCTGGGGGTCCAACACTTCTGTGAGTCAGCAGCAGCTGCTGAGGGAGCTTCTGCCAGCAGAGGAACCCAGGGGATAAGAAAAAAAAACCCTGACCAGCTCACTCTCCCTCCAAGGGGAGCCCGCCCGGGCTTTTCCCCTCCCCCTCCCCCTCCTCCCCCACAGACCTGCCTCTTCCAAATTCTAAGGGTCCTCACAGGATTTGCAAGCAGGGCAGCAGTGGGCAGTGGCAGCTTGTCCCGGGATAGATCCCCTGAATTTGTCTGCACGGCCCCCTTTTCTCCACCCATCCCCCCCCCACACACACACACAAGGTTTCTAGGAGGCCAAGGCAGCCCCATCTAAATTCCCTCTTGTTGCAGCCCTGGCCGGTTGGCTCAGTGGTAGAGCATCGGCCTGGCGTGCGGGGGACCCAGGTTCGATTCCCGGCCAGGGCACACAGGAGAAGCGCCCATCTAAATTCCCTCTTGTTGCTTCTTCTATCCTAGCCCCTCTCTTGTTCCACTGTCCCCAGCTTTAATAAACATATTCTCAACAATAACCCACTAAAAATCACTAACCAGAAAGAGTCCATCTTCACAGCATTGAGAGAAGTGCAAGCAGGCCCCGGCCGGTTGGCTCCCAGAACAGTGATGGGAATGTGACGTGCAGCCCGGGGAATAGAGTCAATAACATCGTAATAACTGGATATGGTGCCTCTTGGGTACTGGAAATATTGGGGGGAACACTTAGTAAAGGAAATATGATTGTCAAACCCTGTGCTATCCGCCTGAAAGTGATACAAAATAATATTAGGTGTAAATGGTAACAGAAAAAAAAATTTTTTTTCTTAACATTTTTTTTTTTTCTGAAGCTGGAAATGGGGAGAGACAGTCAGACAGACTCCTGCATGTGCCCGACTGGGATCCACCCGGCACGCCCACCAGGGGGCGACGCTCTGCCCACTAGGGGGCGATGCTCTGCCCCTCCGGGGGGTCGCTCTGTTGTGACCAGAGCCACTCCAGTGCCTGGGGCAGAGGCCAAGGAGCCATCCCCAGCGCCCGGGCCATCTTTGCTCCAATGGAGCCTCAGCTGCGGGAGGGGAAGAGAGAGACAGAGAGGAAGGAGAGGGGGAGGGGTGGAGAAGCAGATGGGCGCTTCTCCTGTGTGCCCTGGCCGGGAATCGAACCCGGGACTTCTGCACGCCAGGCTGACGCTCTACCACTGAGCCAACCGGCCAGGGCCAAAAAAAATTTTTTTTTAATGTACAAAGGCCTTGGCCAGTTGGCTCAGCGGTAGAGTGTCAGCCTGGCGTGCAGAAGTCCCAGGTTCAATTCCCGGCCAGGGCACAAAGGAGAAGCACCCATCTGCTTCTCCACTCTTCTCCTTCTCCTTTCTCTCTAACGCTCTCTTCCCCTCCCACAGACAAGGCTCCATGGGAGCAAAGTTGGCCTGGGTGCTGAGGACAGCTCCATGGCCTCCACCTCAGGTGCTAGAATGGCTCTGGTTGCAACGGAGCAACATCCCAGATGGGCAGAGCATCACCCCCGGTGGGCATGCAGGTTGTATCCCAGTTGGGCGTATGTGGGAGTCTGTGTGTCTGCCTCCCACCCCCTTCTCACTTTGGAAAAATACAAAAAAAAATGTACAAAGCTTAATTAAGTGGTGGCACAATGGATAAGGCATTGGGCTGGGATGCTGAAGACCCAGGTTCAAAATCCCAAGGAGGCCGGCTTGAGTGTGGGATCATAGACATGACTCCATAGTTGCTGGCTTGAGCTCAAGGTCGCTAGCTTGAAGCCCAAGGTCGCTGGCTTGAAGCCCAAGGTCATTGGCTTGAAGCCCAAAGTCACTGGCTTAAGCAAGGGGTCACTGGCTCGGCCGGAGCCCCCCAGTCAAGGCATGTATGGGAAAGCAATTCATGAACAATTAAGGTCCCACAACTACAAGTTGATGCTTCTCATCTCTCTCCCTTCCTATCTGTCTGTCCTTGTCTGTCTGTCTCTCCCTCACTTAAAAAAAAATGTACAAAGAGGGGTGGTTTTGTTTTGAGAATATATTCTTGGGATAGATTGCTGCAGTAACGGCCCCCAGTGAATGATCCACACCCTCATGCATGTCTATCTGCCTCCCACGTAGATTCTGAGCGTGGCCACGTGACTTGTGTTGGCAGAGGGGACACCAGCAAGCAGGGGCCCGTAAAACCACCTGCACCCTGGGGCGAGCCCTCTCCTGTCTCCAGCTGGCC